>NC_059430.1:110424485-110724485 GCF_021028975.2 Sphaerodactylus townsendi
TTGCTGTTAACTGCAGTCCCAGGACTGGTAATTCAGAAGGTCTTTTGCCTCTGAACATGAAATAATCCACTTAGTTGTTGCTGGTAAAAGTCACTGATGCACCTAAATCCCCCTTTAAAGCCATCAGAACTAGCAGCCATAACTCCATTGTGCCCAAGGAAGTTCACAATAATACTGCTGGCTCTCTGCTATTCAATTCCAGTGGGTGCCTACAGGTTTTAGAAATATGGGGGAAAGAGAAAGTAAAAAAAAGTCATCTCAATTACTTTTTCTACCCCATGCATAATTTTATACAGAAACCTTAACAAACCATTATTGCCAATTATAGTAAGTTATTTCAATTTTTAAAGACTTCTTTTTCATCGGCCAAAATTCATTTTTCCATCTTCATGTAATTTTCATAATTTCCCTCCCAGTGCTTACTCTTAACACTCTGGTTCTTCAGATGTTCATGGACTACAATTCCCATCAGCCGGTGCTGGCATGGCGATGAACATCTGAAATGCCAGAGTTGGACACCTCTGCTCTAAAAACTGCATCCAGTACTGGAGGTACTGTGACTCTTGGGAAAAACAAAGGTAGGGAGGGTCTTACGTAGTACAAGAGGATGCCAAAAAGTTCCCTTCCGCTAGCTGAACATTCTGGATCTAACCCATTGTTTCACAATAGCAATTAGTTAAAAAGATTACTGCAACTAACATGCATCAAACCTGTTGAAGATTGAAGTATCCCTTTTGTGGTTGTAATAAAATATTTAACCAATATTTGACCAAATCTTTTTTTAATAGTCAAATAATCATTTCTAAACCTTAAGAGCAAACTGAGAACAAATGCCTTCCTCTGTCTCAAGAATTACTTCAACTTGGATTTCTCTCCTAAGTAAATGCATAAACCCAGTCTTCTGATGCAGAGAAAGTTAAGTCACGCTTCTTAGCTGACATCTCGTCTCCAGAAACCTGATTTACGATTTGAAGTCGGAAAAAAACAAATATCTGAATCCATACGCATCCTGAAAAGTCAGCAAAAATTAATTTTTATGACATCTGGCAACTCCAGTATTGGTTTGCTTTTATTATCATGGCTGCAATTAACATCGCAGGGTCAATACATTTCACAGCATGCCTTTTATCTGCTCTGACAAAATAACATTTGGTAAAACGTGCTACTAAGTTAGGGGCTTATTGTTTACTCTATCCCTCTTTGTTCTTACTTGTATGTTGCTACCCGGCAAAGTGGCAACGCCGTCTTTCCAGTCTAAGGCACCCATTACATCGAAGTCTGCAGTCTGGGCGATGGCTGGTTTTTTCTCCGAGAGATTCTGTTCCATCTTTCGGCTTAGTCTTTGATTTTTTTTTTACAAAAAAAAATTTAAAAGCAAAACTAGGTTTGAAAAACAAAACAAAAAAGGTACAAAATCAACGTGCTAGTTGCTGACATTCATCATTTAAGAATGACTGTTTTTGATTCTAAGAGCAAAAAAGCTTGCAAAGATTTTTTTTTTAAGTGTCAACCTTCCCAGGGGCACATCCTCATGCTGAAGTTATCAGTGTTAAACAGGATGCTGTGTGATGTACCTTTCGCTGGCTGCCTGCTTGTTTGGAAGGCTGGTATCTACAGAATTAACTGTCACCTTACTATGGAAGAAGAGATCGGCAGGTTTACAATTTCAGAAAGGAACCATACCTGGTTACTTATACTTTACAAATAAGGAGCCTTTGCATCTTTGTAAAAGGATAAGGCATGGAAAAAACATCAGTCTAAAACCTTGGAGGGTCACTCCCAGCAATGGTAGACAGTGCTGGCCTACATGGACTTGTTGGTCTGACAGTGAAATACTTATGTGTATACCAGTGATTCCTAAACTGTGTGCTATGAGAAACCAATGAATGAAATGATTAAAAGCTCCAGGGCAGCATTTCCATCCATGATAACTCATTGATCTGATCTTGCTTCCTTCCAGTCTCTTCTAGCAGTAGCAGGTTTGCTATATCTCTACATCAAGAACAACTGCATTGTTCCAACTTCTAATCAGAAAGGGTGTCTTTATTGTTCTAGATTTGGGAAACTCTGAACAATACTCTATGGTTTGGATCCAGCCAGCTTTTCCACTGATGAAAAAGGGAGTAAAAGTTCCCTTTGACAACCCAAAAAGATGATGCTGACAATTACTGGGACCTGCATTTACCAAAGCTATGTTGGATTGGGGGGGGGGGGGACTACAGTACGAAGAAGGAGATTGAGTGAAAAAGCTAGCTGCATCTCACCCTATATCCCAGGTAAACACACTCTCATATGTTCAAATTCCAACTTCAGACTCTGGGGACACATTTCTTTGGACTCCAAAGCAGCTTCTTCCTACACAGCCCCTATTCTGTTAAAAGACCAGTAGCTATTTCATGCTGTAAGCTAAAAGGAAGAGCTTTAAAGATGTGACATTAGTTTCTATCACTGACTGTAAACCAGAGGTTAAGTCATATTTTTTCAATAATGCTTAGCCTCCAGCAATTTTGGACACTTTATACACAGAGATACAGAATAGTGCTTAGTGTTGGACTAGGAGTCAGGAATCCTAGATTTAATTCTCTATTCAGCCATGAAAGCTCCCTGGATGACTTTTGGTCAGTCACTCTCTCTTTGCCTAACGTATTGCACAGGGTTATCTGTAATGAGGGCTAAACAGAAGAGGGGAACACCAAGTGTGCCACCTAAAAACTCCTGGGAGGAAAAGCAATATAAAATCTAATAGACAAATCCCACATGCCAGAATGCCACGAAGCCTAGAAATTTCATTGTGGAACCTGGCATTAAAAAATAAATAAATTCCACCAGTCCTTGGTAGAAGTACAAAACTAATTTATTGTTAGCAGCAGACTACATTGTGCTGCATGACATAAAAAGAAATATAGAAGATTAATTCATTTCAATTTCAAAAAGCAATACACCACTGCTTTTGTAAAACACAATGAGCAGACAACCACTTTGGTCACCACAAAATCATTTGTAAGAGTATGCATTAGGAGCTTTACTTTCATCACATAAGATGTGATTATCAGCTTGTTATCATAGTAATTAACAGTACAATACTCAGCAGTGTTACACCATTAGCTTGCTAAATTGGTTCTATATTCAGTTAAATTGAGCTTTTTAAAGCGATAATGAAATTATAAGAAACTGAAGAAATGAAGTCAGATTAGGGTTAGAAACTAGATTTTTGTTGTGTTGATGACCCACAGTCATCCCTAGGTTTATTTACATATCACAAAATTGTTGTCACGGTATTTAATAAAGTGACATGAAATTATGACAAGAGAGGTTGGGGTTAGGTTTCACGGTAGTAATAATCAGAAAATGTTGTCAGTAAAATGTAAAACACTGGCAACCCCATCCAGATTGGGCAGGCAGGGACGGCACCATTCTGGCGGCATCCCATCTTCTTTGACGGGCTTCCCTGCAGTGTGCATAGCCTGAAAAAACAAAGCAGCTAGCAAAAATCCCCCACAGGGGATAACAGACATACACCACAATAAACATGGCATGTCTCTGAGGCTGGGTCCATGGGTGCAGTGGCTACATTGGCAGTAGAAGCTGAGAAAAGGTTGGTTCCACCCTCTGGTCCACCCCCCAAAATGTTCCCAACCATGCCGGCATAGCTTTCTGTGTCTGTGGACCTAGGGAGGGACACTAGATCCAGCGGGGGCAAAGGGGAGCCGCACAGCGCCCACCTGCCTGGATAAGTTATCCCTCCATCGTCGCATCTGCCCCTTGTATCAACAGGGTGGGTACCCACACCTGTGTATGACTGTGGCAGCTCCAGAGGCAGCCCCCCCCCCCCCGATTGGACTGTGAAGGGTGAAATATGAGTATGGTTCCTAAATTTTGGGGCTGGCTCCTAGTTTCAAAGAAAATGTATCAAGGCCTCAGATAGATATAATAATTACTAAGGGGAATCTTCAGATTACTGTAATAACTTTACAAGTGTTTTCATGAAAATAACTAATAAGTAATATATCTCCTACATTATAGCAAATAAAACTGATGATTAAAAAATGTTCATCCCTCTAGCAGCACTACCTCTTTATAACTATACTAGAATAATTTGAGCAAGGAACCATTGATGTCCAATTCAGTTCAACCCCTAGCTAGAGAAACAGGCTTCCTGGGGGAAATCATACCGCCACCTCACTTGTAAAGCTCTTAGTTTTTACTGTTCATAGACAGAATTTTAGGTCACAGGACAAAAAAAAAAATCACCTCTGAGGAGCAACCAGTCCTTTTGTCTGAAGAATCATACATTTCTCATTCAAAATGTTCAGGGAACTCGGTTTGTACTGGGTTAACCTCCCCTTTGTGCACCAGACATAGGCAAACAGTCCTACCAACTATCTTTTAATAAGACTATGGCTTCTAGCAATTGTGATGTCTTAACTTTAGGGAAGGTCAATCCACCTTGAGAATGGTACAGTGTCTTTAGATTTCAGTTTTAAAAAGCAACATTCCACTGCTTCTGTAATACATGATCGGCAGACAGCCATGTGACATATACTCTGGCCACTGAGACATCATCAATTAGAATATGCACTGGGAGCTCTGCTTTCATCATGAGAACGTCAACTTGTAATCATAGCAATTAACAACAGTTAAACCTTCTAACTAGACCATAGATTTCAATGAACTTAAAAGCAAGAAATCTCCTTAGGACTCCAATATAAGTTATAAAGCATATTCACAAACACACAAAGTTAAACACATAGTAGTTTTCACATCTTTGGCCAAAGTCACATGACAACAAACTATCTCTATTTCACTTTCAAAACCATTTTCAGTAGCTAGTTGAAAACACTCAAAAACCAGGATTGGCCATGTGAGACTTTGAAGTTTGTAAAATAAATTGTTCTCACATATACTTCTTCAGAGCATTTTTGCTTGCTTGTTTATAGTTTGCATTTATGCCAAGTAATAACACAAAACTGCATAGCCGCTCCATGGAAGGATATCTTTTATCTTAGATTAATTGACCAATCCATCTGCTATTTTAACAAGTACATGCAAATGGAAATGCTAACAGATTGCAAAAAATGCGAACAATACAACTAATTTAGCCTTTAATTGTTAACTGTTTTAAGTTGATGAAATACTACAAAAATTCTGTTATTGGATTATTTCCCCCTAATTATTCCAAGTTTATTTTTCTCCAAACTACAGGCCTATTCATCAGACAGCAGTCGTATTGGCCACTCCCTGCTGAATCAGAGTTGACAAAAGGGAAAATGTGCTGCCCCTTTAAATAGAGGCTTACTGTGAGTTAATTGGTAGTTGACCATGACATGGAGGTAAGTACTAGCATCTGGTGGAAAATAATGTTCCAGTTAAGCCTTTGTTAAATGAATGGAACCTTCGATACTTACTTGTAGGGTTCCTTCTGCTCTGAGGTAAGGAGGGCATCTTGATCTTAGGTGATTCCCACTGACTGTTCAGGACTAAACTGCCACTTCCTATCTCCCTGGCAGTATTCTCCTCAGTTCAGTTTAAGCCAGGGGTCAGCAACCCGCAGCTCCGGAGCCATATGCAGCTCTTTCGTCCTTGTACTGCGGCTCCGCGTGGCTTGGGACCTGAGCAACCTGAAGACCACGCTTTGCCATAATAAGCAAGCCACAACTACCCCAGGCCATCTGCAGAGCAAGTCGAGCAAGAGCCAGAGCCACTTCAGCGAATGCGTGAGCGGGGCAGCAGCTGCAACAAGCCCCGGGCTGGAGTCCTCAGCGCTCTCACCCAGAAAGAAAAGGTAGGTGAGACCCAGCCGAGGTGGCAAAGCACAGCTGCAGCTTTCCCCGGCGCAAGGCTGCTCGCTTGCCTGCTGCTGCAGTTGCTGCTGGAGCTCTTTTTCCGCGCAACTTGGCTTGGGTAGGTTGCCGAAGTTAGGAGCATTTCCCGTCGACTCTGGAGAGTGCACCAGGCTCTTTCTGGAGTTCTTTAATCCTGTCTCCCCACCTCTGAGGGGAGGGATCCCGTCTCCCCACCTCTAATGATTAAGCGTCTCGAGCTTGGGAGCCTGGCGCGGATAGACAAAGTAGCCTAGCCGGCCACGGGCTGCCTTCATCAGGGAGCGTTTCCCAATCCCGGCAAGGCTCGCCCTGTATGAGCTCGTCGCCAGTCAGCCACTTAAAGCACATTGAACTCCATTAGGCGAAGAAGGCATTGCGAGCTGGGGGAGCGCCTGGTTTCGCTTGGCACGGTTGACTTCATTAGTTGGAGGCTCTATGAGGTCCTGATCCTTCTGGCAAGATGTCGATGGAGGGGTTGGTTGAAAATGGGTCCAAATGGCTCTTTGGGTGCCAACCCCTGGTTTAAGCATTCTCTGAACTAAGGAGGACAGGAAGCAATTTAACAAGTACAGAACATTAACAAGAGCTCTGTCATAGAATGAGGAGTGTTAGCAACAATGTATAAGAAAGCAAACAAATTAGCCTTCCTCCGTCAGTGCTTTTTTATGCAAACATTTTTAACTCCGAGTGTCCTCTTGACACACTTAATTGTCTACTCAGACAGTCGGATGTCCTTTCTTTTCTTTTCATTCAAGATGCCCTCCTTAGAGCAGGATGAACCCTCACAGTGAGTATCCAAGGTTCTGTTCTCGTTCTGAAAAGGAGAGCATCTTGAACTTGGGACTTTCAATAGGGGAAAGTATGGAAACTAGTTTTCCTCCACCACATGACGTAGCACTCTGTGTCCAAAGGCGGCATTGGCTGATGAGAATGAGTTGATTTTATAATGCCTGATGGTTGAAATGGAAGACCATGTGGCTGCCTTATATATCTCTTCTATGAAGGCCTGATGGTCAAAGGTTGCATTGGTAGCTGCGCTTTGAATTGAGAGGGCTGTGATGCCAGCAGGAATAGGAATGTTATTGGCCTTGTAGGCATGAAAGATGCATAGTCTTATATTATAGCTGACTGCTGAATTGGATATCTTCCTTCCCTTGTTCAGAGGTGTCAAGGAATGAATAGAAAGTCTGTTTTCCTGACAGCCTCTGCCTGTTAAATATACATCCTGGGTACTATAGGCAGGTTCAACATGTGCCAGGCCTTTTCTTTGGTATGTTTTGGTCAAGGATAAAAGGAGGATAAGCAAATCTCTTGCTTTTGGTGGAACAGAGAATTAACTTTAGTAATAAAGGTCTGGCCCAGTCAAAGCACCACCTTGTCATTATGGAAAACACTTGAGCCCTTTTCTGGTTGATGGGGCTCCCAGTTCTTATACCCTTCTTGCTGAAGTCACTGCTGTTAGAAACAAGGTTTTTATGTGCATCCACATAAATGAAACTTCTCTTCGTGAAAAAAATGGAGCTGCGGAAAATGGAGCTGCGGTGAAAGCACTAAATGTAGCCTTCACATAGGGGATCTGTGAATAATGACTGGAGTTCTAATCTGTGCCACCCCTTTGAGGAACAATGCAATACTAGTTAGTGGAATGACAGCTAATTGAGATATTATGGTAGCTATGATCACCATCTTTTGGCGTAGGGTAGATACCCTGAGATGCTGATAGACCCTGACTTGGAGAAAGGAAAATAATTGACCCTGACCTGGGTTTACTCAATAGACATGCTTGCGATGGCAGCACCTTGCAAAGGCTTTCAATGTAGAATGTATATGCATTGAGTGGATATCTTCCTGGAAACCATGATGGTTTCTGCAACTTCTGGAGCATAGCCTAACAACTGGCTCCTTTCAAGATCAACAAGGTCAGATGGAGCCGCACTGATCTGGTTGCCACACTGGACTTTGTCGTGGCATGTCTTGAGTCACTGGAGTGTGCCAGAAATCTTGTATGGATAATGTCACCTAACACTTGCTCCTGGCATATCTTCCTCAGAGGGAAGGGCTTGCTCCAGCTTACTGGTTTTGGGTCCACCAGATCAAGCTTCGACTCACTGGGGTAAGGTCAATTTCTTGTCCCTTTTCTGTAAGATCTCCACCTGATAAGGATGAAGGAACCACTGGAGTGGTCTAGAATGCAGATGAATCCATAGATCTGATCCTGTACATGAAATCATGAGTGCCAGTAGATGGACCAGTGACATCAGGACTTGGACTTGGCTGTGCTCCAGGCCATACTTGAAATCTTATTGACCTTGTCCTCTGTTATTCTGAGTGTCTATTATGACCCCTGGATGCTGTGGGCTCTGAGTAGGAATGAGATTGCTTTTTTCCCCTCTGTTCAAGAGATAGTCATGAGCTTCCAAGGTCTGTACTGTTTTGCTTGTGTCCTTGATGGCCTGTTCCATGGACAACAAACAGATTGATCCATCCAAGTATGGATGAATCTGGATTCCTTGTCTCCAAGCCAGTTCCACTAAAACCTTGAAAAAACTAGGTGAACTGAGGGCAGTCCAAAGGGAAGTACACTGTATTGGTAGTATAGTAAGAGAATCTGAGGAACCTTTGATCTCAGGAAAATGGGGAGAAGCAGGTATATATTTCCATGAGATTGATTGAAGTCATGAAAGGCTTGGAATTCAGGGTCTCGGTGATCCACTGCAGAGTTTCCATGTGGAAGTGTTTCTGTATCTCACATCTGTTAATGTGTTTAATATGAGTTTGGCCCATCAGTCCCCATTTTTCTTGAGTACAGTGAAGAAGGTGGATTAAGTTCCTGAGAAATGCTCACTTGAACAGGCTCTATTGCTCTTATTTTCAGAAGATGTTCAGTGATGGCTAAGGTCTTTGTGTGCTTCTCCCATCTGAAGAAATTGGGGAAGGGAAAAATGGTCTGGGGAAAGCCCGGTACATTCTATGGCGCAATGGATGCATGGGTTGCTGCACACAACTGTCTAGCTGCAACTGTAGCCACTGAGTCGGGAATTGCTGTAATCCCCTCACCCACCCACCCAATAAGGACCTGGTGTCACTATGTTCCTTGTTTGGAGAGTCTATCTGATCTGTCAGATCAGAAAGATTGGAACTGAGATGGTTTGTTGATGTACGAGTCTGCAAAAGGATCCTCTGTTACTTGACCACTGTGTCCTCTTTTGATCAGGTCTGGAGCATGGTAATGTGTGTTGACAGTGAAAGGAGTTGATGAGAATGTTCTGTCATCTCTCTGTAAATTTCTAGGCACAGCTTTCTTTTGTCTCTAGTCTGGACTGGCATCTTACCTAGCTTGTCTCCAAACAGCCTGGCAGGCCAAAACTATCGACTCAGAGGAAAGGTAGGCTTGCCAAGCTTCTGGCCACAGAGAACATCTTATGATAGTTGCAACAGCCATTGATTGAGATGTGAAGGTCATGACATCAAGAGATGAATCAGCCAGGAAGGTGACAGCCTTCAGTATGAGATCAGCATCCTCAGTTGCCATTCTATTATCACTGAGAATTAGTTGGATCAGTTTTCAAGCACAAACTATACAGCCCTTGGAAATTAGGGCTACCACAACCGCTGCTCTACTTGCTAACACCAAGGCCTCCTGGGATTTCCAAGAAGCAATCAGCTTTTTTATCTGGGGAGTCCTTAACGGATCCCATTCCATCCGCCTATAACAGATCAGTAGACTGTAGAGCTGCAGTGGGGACATCCACAAAGGAGAGCTGCAGCATTTACAAGGCATGCGGGGCTAAAGAGTAAAGTTTCTTAGTAACATTTGGAAACTGTTAGCTAATAGTTTGGCCCATTAAGCCTTAACCAGACTTTCAAAATACTCAGGGAAGGGTAACATGAGAAAAGATTATTCTGCTTTAAGCCTGGATTTGCTCATTTGCTTCCTCTCCTTGACTGGGCTCCTCAAAAATATCCAGCACCATGATAGCTTTAGACAATGAGGACTGATGTTCATCCCTATTAAATAATCTAGTAGGTTGCTCTTCTACTGTGTGCTTATCATATGATGAGAACACCCCTTCCTCTTTTTCATTGTCTGATAATAGAAGAGGGAGATACACTGCTTGGGGAATATCTAGAGCAAAGTCTAAGTATGAAGACTTTCTGGCTGCTTTAGGGGGGCATTGCTGGGAGGCCTCCCTGTAGGGAGCAGTATGACCCTCCTCAGACCATATAAGTAAACAGGAAACATATAGGTGGGATCGGGGGTGTGATAAGAACCCCTGGGTAAAAAAAAAGAGAGGAATACATCTGGATCTGTTGCAAATCCCTCAAGGCCTTCCTGACTGCCTACATGATCTCATCAGAGCAAGATGGCCGCCCTTCCATAGGAATGACAGAGGGGAAGAGAAGGTTGTATGCTACCCCTTACCAACTCCATCTCAGACATCTGGGTCGGATGGTTGTCAACTGGGGGCCAAGGTCTACCATTGCAGCCACAGGGTCAAAACAGTAGTTATTGGAGTCATTTTCTCCTTCAAGAGCCTTTTCATGTCGTTTCTAAGTGACATGATTTGCTGCTTTTATTTTGGTGGGACATCCTCCATTGGCCTCTTTTCCTGTTCTCCACTATATCTTAGGCTTCTGGAGTTCATGATGTCATCTTGGGTCTGAGAGGTCAGTAGATCTGGGTCTGCACCCTTTTCTGAAATAAATGTTTCTCCACAGGCTCAAACTCTGGCCTGAGGGACAAGGATGGGAGAGCCTAAAGATGAGGTGCGCAAAATGAGCAAAAGGAAGGCAAAATATTGCAGCTTTCTCTTTAGCAATGGTTAGTGGAAGAATTCTTAGATTAGTCAGACAAAAAGGATAACTGCTGTGGAGCTCTAATCCTCTGCTGTTCTCCCTGTGTGATGAAGGAAGTAGACAGAGCTCCATAGAGCTCAGGAGATTCCCGCTTGGAGGTGTAGGAAGTAATTTAGTCCTGCCTCTTCAGACACCTGGTGGGGATCACCCAAGATCAAGACGCCCTTCTCCTCACAGTGAGAACAGATTGCTTTTTTCCTAGTCAGTTGGCAACCATACACTGAGTTTAGGGAAATTATTCAAAAACACTGAGTTAAAAGTTTTATGTGTTGTATTTAAAGGCAGCCCACACAGAGGAAACTACAGTATCTAACAACAAGCTTACAGTTGCATGGATCTGCATAGCAAGGTCAACTGTGTCTCTAGTTTCTAGAAGACAGACAGACAGACAGACAGACTTTTTTTAACAAAGAAGGCATGATTGAATGAAGGGACTCTTAGCAACTATGTCAATCTCCTTCTCCAACAGCAAGGCTGGGACCAAAAGAGCCCCCAAATTCTTGACATGATTTACAAGAGAGAGACCGTCCCCATCCAGAACACCAAGAGCATCAGGCTTGTCAATCTGCATCACTTCTGTTGTGTGGACTCAATTTGAGCTAACTCTCCCTCAGCAATTCCAAACAAAGCATCCAGGTTTGGCTAATAAAATATAGACTAGGTACCATCAGCACCTAGATAACATCCAAATCTAAAACTAAGAATTATCTAATTCAGAGATCTAATACAGGGATTACAAACCATATGTGAGAGGACAGAACTATGCAGTTCCACAAATCCCAAGCTGTTGGTTTGGCATTGCCAATGGCAACTCTGTGAGTTTAATCAGACAAAAATGACAATAAGGCAGACGGTAGGGGGGAAGTGCTCTTTTAAAAATCATGTTTAGGATCTGTTTTCAATGGTATTTCTTAAATATTTTCAGTGCTCTCCTCATAGGACATACAAATGTTAGTTTCAACAAAGGCAATACTTGAAAATGGTTCTGGAAAAATCATTAGCAGATAAACTGCACAATTAGCTGTTGCATGGGCCATACAGCACTACATAAAATTTTAAGTTCTTCTGCGGCTCTTATAAATGTATTAAACCCATTGTAAATATAATAAATGTTTTAACGATAATAATAATTGTCTTATCAGGACAATCCACAAGAAAACCAAGACAATCAATAAAACAAAGGGAAACGTTGCAGTGAAAAGAGACACCAAAATCATGCAGAGATTCAGCTTGAAAAATTAGGAAAATATTAAGTTATATAAAATAGTTGTTTTCTTCTTTCTTAAAATAAATTCATTTTTATGTTCATAACCAAAAACACTTGTTGTATACCTGTATTGGAATGATGTAGAAAAATGGGGTTAGGGCAGGTTCTATACAGGGCCTCACATAAATTAAAACGGAGACATTAAGTTCAAGCCCATTAGCTATTTAAACTGAAATGAAGTAAGCTGTTGGGCAGTTTCTTCAGGGCAAGTAATTACGTAACAGAAGTACTGGCTGGAAGGTCCTCTTTCTACTTATGAGTAACAAGGTACTTTTAAGGCCCTGCAGCTATGAGCCTGGAATTCCCAGCTGATCTCCCAGATCATCACTGAGGATGATAATGCATATAGGAACTGCAGGATGAATTCCTCTAGCTTCTCAAGACAAGCCATCTTCGATGTCAAATAAAGCTGTACTGCAAATTGCAGGCCCCACATGAAATCAAAACCATGAGAAGCAGGATTGCAATGAGGAGAGGCCACATGTGAGATTGCTCCTTTTCAGACTACCAGAATAAGTGATAGGATTTTCCTACCTAACCCAGTACTGATAGAGTCCATTCATCTGTTCCCTCTCACAAAATAGGCCTGCAAAAGTCAAATGAAACTTTTATGTGACATTAAATGGGCACTCTTTCATGCAGAGATGAAAAGATCTTTTGTGAAATAAATTGCAAAACTAATTTTATTGAGTTCTTAAGTGAGTATTACAATAAAGAATCCACAGTAAAAATTAACAACTAGATCTTAATGTCAAGCTCTCCACCACTTTTCCCTGTCACGGACCCCAAAATATTCAGGAATATGAATGGCCTGTGTCCCCTAAACAGGGAAAAGTTCTTTGAAAAATAGTAATAACAACAATAATAAAAAAGAACAACTATGCCAATACATTACAACTTCCTAGGCCTCTGGATGAGGCTCAAATTGTAATGAAAGGCTGTACCAATTTAAAAACTGGCAGCTGTGAAATCAACCTACAATAATAACTTATTTACAGTTTTTCAATAATTACAAAAAAATTCCTAGGAAAAGTACTTCACACAATGCATAACTCTAGCAAAAGCTTTGTTATCTGGCATTATTCAGAATGCCCTGTTAACCGTATCCACAAGGGAAGCTCCTCTCCCTCACCCTTGAGTGTATGTATGCCCTGCTTCAATCAGCCAGCTTGTTGCCCTGAATCGCTACTGGGCTTCTGGCAGCACCTGGTGACGTCATCATCAGGTGTCTCCCTCCCCTTCAGCTTGCCTCATGCTGCAGGAGCCAGCTCTGCCACAGGGTTCCTAGGGGGGATGGCCCACCCTTCTGCCTGTTGTGCAGGGGGAAGGGTCCCTCCTGGTGCTGGGGCTTTCACCAATGGATTCCTCTGGGTAGGGGAAAGAGCAATAAGCTTGAGTAATCATCGCACATGGTTAACTGGCAACCTCCAGTGCTGGACAACAAGGCTTTTCCAGTACTTCATCGTGTTACTGATGAAGTGATCCCTTCTAGCTTAGATGGTATTAAAAGGGGATCAGATACATTCATGGCAGATAGATTCATCAATTGCTATTAGCCAAGATGGCTGAATGGGACCTAGCTGAAAGGGAGGTGCTGTGGTTCAGTGGTACAGTATCTGCTTTGCATGCAGTAGGTCCCATTTTCAGTCCCTGATATTGCCAGTAAAAAGGATAACACAGTAAGCTATGTGAAAGACCTTTCCTGAGACCCTAGTCACTGCTAGTCTGAACAGACAATACTGACATTGACAGACCAGAGGTGTGACTCTTGGTTTCAAGTAACCTACACATTTGGAAGGAAGTACAACTATGAATGCCAGTTTTGGGGGAGAACAAGGAGCACACTTTGTCATCTATGCCCACAGTGTGGGCCTTCCAGGGCATCTGGTTGCCTGTTGTTGGAAACATGATGCTGGATTAGGTGACCACTGGTCTTATTCAGCAAAGCCCGTCTTATGTTAACTGTAGGGTCAAAATGAACCTGCTGGACCCAGATCTTACATAGCATCCACTCATGCCACTAAGTTGAAACTATGGCTGATGATGATTTTTAAATCGTGGCAATGCATCTCACAGTGTGTTTCAAATCTTTTTAAAAGCTTACTGAATTTTATTTGTTTTTTTCCCTTCACAGAGTCATCATGAGAAATTTGTTGCTAAATGAGCATTCTTTGGCTTGTTTAGGTTTTTGACTAATGACCTTAGATATGTTACACTGTAATATTTTATTCTATTGTACTCAGGATGATGAAGCTTGGTCACAAATGGATCATATGCCAGCTCAATAGAAAAGGAAGAGAGAGAGCAGGAATAGCTGCATGAGGGAGAAATATCCAGACACTAAGATATAACATGCAGGAGAAATAAATGTGTGCCCAAGATAGGGGATGGATGGTGAAGTGGATGACATCCTTCAAAAGTATGCATAACAAGGTACAGGAGAGAGGAGAAAAGAAAGTCAGATTCCTCGTATTCTGATTAAAAAGGCAGGGGGATGGGGCAGGGACAGTTGCACATGTTGGAATTTACCACTGATTCAGTGCTTTTATAATTGCTAGAGTGAAGAAATTCACTGATTAGTTCTTCAAATAGCAATCAAAACGACCATATACCTATGGAGATGAGATAACTGCTCTCTCTCTCTCTTAATTTCTACATTTTGTAGTCAGCCTATGCTCCCAGGGGCTGGGCAGAATAGCCCAATCAGTACTTCCTCTCTGCTATGCCCATTTCCCAAATCAGCAAGTCTAACTTTGGAGTTCAGACATAACAATCCTTACTAGTTATCTTTTAATTAAAGTATTCAAGCCAAACTAAAGTATTCAAGTAAACTAAAAAGCAATGCCTGAAGAGAAAACAAATTTATTTCCAGGAATTCTGCTTGATGTCTTGGTTAAGTGGTGTAGTGGTTAAGAACAGCAGACTTTAATCTGTAGAACCGGGTTTGATCCCTATTTCTCCATATGAGCTGTGGATTCTAATCTTGAAAACAAGGCAATTGTAAATTGCCCTGAGACTCCTTAAAGGTTGAGAAAAAGCTGGGTATAACAACTCTTCCTCTATTAGGATCACTTCAGGTGAACTCAAACATAGGAGTCACTACGCCTCTGTTAAATTTACTAAGTGTTATTAAGACCTCATGTCAGTAAAAACATTCACCCAACAAGGTTAAGGAGGAAGCATTACAGTGTGAAATGTGAAAATACACTATTTCAGAAGTTGTTAGCAGTTTTACAGTCGCCTTGTAATTTGATAGTGCCAACCATCTGTTCATGGTATACCACATGATGCAGAAACTGCACAGATATGCCCCAATTTAGAATTGTGCTTTAAGTGCCAAAGCAGAACCAACTGTTTTGTTAGACTGGACTCGCAATCCTAAAAACACTTTCCTGGGTGTAAACTCCATTCAATCAAATGAGATTTACTTCTGAATGTACTTGTTTTAGAATTGATCCCTGGCTGTATCTTTATAGAGGTGACAATAAACAGCAGGAAAAAAGTGCTAAAATGTTAACGTTACCAAGTGCTGCTTATACATCAAAATCCAAACAAATATAGTTGCCACACTTAGCAATAATTAGTCCATCTAATTGTCAGTATAATTTCCGGATATTCTTTCCAAGTGGCAAAGCAGATGATCTGTGTTCACATGGTCACCCAGACAAGGACCACTGTACCACAACACAAATGATACGGGAAGTACTTTACTATCACAGAAAGGTTAGAAAACGGTCCATTGGTTCACTTACCGTGAAGGGGCCTTCTCTTGGATGGCAGAAAGGCGTCTTGTTGGGTGCTTTCCACCGCACCTCAGGGAGGCAAAAAAAAAAAAGAATTTCATCACTTCCTGTCGAGGCTTGGAACCCGCCCTTCCCAGTATTCGACTGACCGAGCAGATAGAGCGAAACTTAGAAACAAACAACTCACGATAGGAGAGAAAACATGCACAATAGAAATTCTCACTATCATAATGGGAACAAAGAGGCCTAAACAAATAGCCTGTAACCTATAACAAGGAGTTATCTTCAACATATATATATAAATCCCAGTAGGATTCGACTGGAATTGTCAGGAATGGAACACATAGTATAACAAACGACGCATAGGGAGGGTCAAGATGCCTTTCTGTCATCCAAGAGAAGGCCCCTTCATGGTAAGTGAACCAATGGACCGTTCTCTTGGAGGCGAAAGGCATCTTGTTGGGACCTCCCAAAGCAGTGTCCCTAAGTAGGGTGGGCTGTCGTTACGCTTCTATGATGTGTTCCAAGACCCTCTAGCCAAAAACAGTGTCGGCAGCCCCCCAAGACTGTAACCTGTAATGTTTAACAAAGGTCGAGGGGTTTGACCAGATCGCTGCCCTACAGATCTGTTCTACAGAAGAATTGTGTCTAAAGGCAGCATTGGTAGAAGCTGATCTAGTGGAGTGGCCTGTAATGTGCTCTGGCACCGGTAGGTTCAAGGCCCGATACGCCTCCACAATACAGGACCTGAGATTGGAACTGATGGAGGCTGTGGACACAGGGAGACCAATCTTGGGATTGGAAGTGTTGATGAACAGAGTCTGGGATTTCCTAATTGATTCCGTTCGAATAATGAACGCTTTAATTGCCCTCCTAACATCTAGGGCAGTGGTGGCGAACCTTTGGCACTCCAGATGTTATGGACTACAATTCCCATCAGCCCCTGCCAGTATGGCCAATTGGCCAGGCTGGCAGGGGCTGATGGGAATTGTAGTCCATAACATCTGGAGTGCCAAAGGTTCGCCACCACAGATCTAGGGTATGCTAGGAACGTTCTCTAGGGTGAAAAGGACGGGGACAAAAGGAGGGCAATACGATGTCCTGCTGCAAGTGAAAAGCAGATGCAGCTTTGGGCTTGAACGTAGGATCCATCCAAAGGACCACTCTGCCATCGTGGAAAATACACAGATTAGGGTCAATGGAAAGGGACCTGAGTTCCGATACCCTCCTCGCTGAGGTGATAGCTGTCAGGAACAAGGTTTTCATCCTGAGCCATTGGAGGTTGATGGTTTGTATCGGTTCAAAAAGGGACTTAGTGAAAGCCGAGAGAACCATGTGTAACCTCCAGGATGGAAAACGGTGGCAAACAGGAGGTTGAGATTGTTGAACCCCTTTTAGAAACTGGAGGACATCCGGATGCTGCATTGCCGGAAAACCCTGGAAGTGTTGCCATACAGTGGACAGGGCAGTGACCTGTCTCCTCAGCGTGTTACTATGGAGTCCAGATTCGAACCCTTCTTGAAGGAATTCTAAGACCAAGGATAGAGGAGGGTCTTCTGGATCAATGTCTTTGCTCCTGGCCCAGTTGACACATTTTTTCCATGAGTAGTTATAAATTCTGAGAGTGGATGGGCGTCTCGAGGCCATCAGAGTGGTGGTCACCTTCCTGCAGTAACCCTTTGTGATCAGTTTTCTCCACTCAACAGCTAGACGGTCAGCTTGAGCCAGTCTGGGTTTGGATGTAGTAGAGGACCTTGATGGAAGAAATCCAGAGAAACTGGAATCTGATACATGGGACCTATGGACAACTCCTGAATTGTTGAGAACCAGGGTCTCCGTGGCCACAAGGGTGCCACTAGAATCACTCGAGCCTTCTCCGACATGATTTTTCAAAGTAGTTTGGGAATGATTGGAATGGGCAGGAAGGCATACAGAAGAGTTGGAGGCCAAGGACTGGATAGGGCATCCACTGCTAGGGCCTTGTGATGGTAGAACCGGGACATGAATTGGGGAACCTGAGCATTTTATGCCGTAGCGAACAGTTCGACTGTAGGTCGGCTGAATCAAAAGAGATGTCCCGAAACACCCTCCTGTTCAGGGTCCACTCCGCCGGAGAGATGGTTTGTCGGCTCAGCCAGTCTGCATTCAGGTTCAGAGAGCCCTTGATGTGTTCTGCCTTGATACTCTGCACATTGAGCTCTGCCCAGGCCAATATTAGAGACGCCTCCTTGGACAGGCGGGAGGATCGTGACCCTCCCTGATTGTTGATATATGATTTGGTTGCGGTGTTGTCTGTCCGAATCAGGATATGTTGTCCCACTATAAGATGTTGGAATGCTCGAAGTGCTAGTAGAATGGCTTTTACCTCTAGTACGTTGATTGGCAGTTTGGTTAGATGTTGATCCCACTTGCCTTGAGGAATAATGTTGGGCTAAGTTGGCTCCCCAGCCCTGTAGGCTGGCGTCCGTGAAGATCTGCAGCTGATTGGAGTACAGATACTGTTTGCCCTGGGTCAAATTCTGTCTGCAGAGCCACCAGCGGAGCTGCTGTTTGGTGGTGCGGGGAACAAAAATGGATTTGTCCTGTTTGAGGATGATATTCTGTTGAAAAGGCCGAAGGAGACTTTGCAAGGGTCGAGCATGGAAGCATCCCCACTGAACCAGATCCATGGCTGCAATCAACATTCCAAGAAGTCTGACAAGGAAGAGCAGTGATGTTGCTTTGGGAAGCATGATAGAACCGGTCAACTTCTGGATCTTGGAGATCTTCTCCTCTGGGAGAAAGAGAGCATTGCTCTGGAGTCTATTATAGCCCCTAGATGCAGGATCCGTTGTGTCGGGATGAGAATGCTTTTCTCCCTGTTGATGAGAAAACCGTGATGCTGAAGAGTTTGGACTACCAGCTCTAGATCCTGAATCGCCTTCTCCTTGGTCCTGGAACGGATTAACAGGTCGTCTAGATACGGGTGTATATGTATACCCCGTTGACGGAGCAGAGTGACTGGCGCCAGGAGAATTTTTGAAAAGACGCGGGGGGCTGAGGTGAGTCCGAAAGGAAGAGTCCTGAACCAATAATATTGCCTTCTATGGCAAATCTCAAGAATTTCCTGTGTGAGGGTCTGATGGGGATGTGGAGGTAGGCTTCGGCCAGGTCCAGGGAAGTCATGTAGTCTCCTGGTCTGAGGGCCTCCGAAATGGTCCAGAGGGATTCCATTTTGAACCTGCGAAGCTTGAGGAATTTGTTTACCGTTCTGAGATTGAGGATTGCTCTCCAGTCCCCACTCTTTTTGGGGACGGTGAAAAAGTGAGAATAGTGACCGGAGAAGGTCTCTTCCTTGGGGACCACTTCTATTGCCCTGATTGTTAAGAGATGATCGACCGCACATAGCATTCTTGATGCTTTGTCCTTTTGATTGCTGAGAGGAGAAGGAAGAAATTTGGTTGGGGGAAGAGAAAGAAATTCTATTGCGTAGCCTTGCAATATGGTCTCCTTCATCCATGATCGTGATTCCATGCCTGCTGAAAAAGAAGGAGATGGCCTCCCACCGGGGAGGAGTCAGGACTTGGGAATTCCGTCTGTTCTGTTGTTCTTGTCGAACCTTGATCTGAAATTCCCTCTGCCACGAAAGGAACTGGAACCTCTATTCGACCAAGAGTTATTTTTTGAGTACCTGGGAGTCCAGGAGGTAGACCTGCCATCCCTGGAGGTTCTGGGAAGAACCCTGTGGGAGCGAAAGGAAGTAGAAGACCTGGGCCAAGACTTGTTGCTGTCCAAAAAAGGAACTTGGGAAGGGCCTTCTTCTTGTCCTTGGTATCAATAAGAATGTGTTGTAAGTCTTCACCAAACAAGGATTCGAAGGAGGAGGAGTAGCTGGAAAAGAGGATCTTGGAATGCATGACCGCTTGGCAAGGTCTGACCCATGCATTGTGACAGGCCACCAGTGATGAGGAAATGGCGTGGGCGGAGAGAATCACGACATCTACTGTGGCGTCAGCAATGAAGGCTGCCCCCATTTTGATACAGTCTAAGACCTCTCTGACTGCGACTTGTTCAGGTGGCAGAAGTTCTAGGGCACGGTTAGCCCATACTAAGAGAGCTCTTGCAACGGTCAATGCTGGAGCCAGTGCCTTGATGGAGTTAGAGATGGATTCGTGAGTTCTTTTCAGCATAGAATCTGACCGTTTGTCTAGGGGAGCTCTAATGTTCCCCTTTCCTTCCTTAACAAGTAGGCCCGCTGACTGGGTGGCCACTATTGGAGCGTCTGCCACCGGAACCTGGAGGATAGAATCCACATACTCCAGGACCAGATTTCGTTTCTTGACAGAGGCCAAGGCGTGCTTGTTAGCTGCCGGTGCTTCCCATTCCTTCTTGATCTTCTTAATAAAATATTCCGGAATGGGAAAAACCAGGTGGGGGTCTTCATCCTGAGGAAAGTAATGTGTGCTTCCTTTGGGACAACCCTTGATGGGTGGAAGAGAAGAAGTAGCCCCTGGAACCTGGGCATCAGCTGCGTCGTGCAGGTCCAGTGCAGAGATAGTTTTGGCTATGAGGAAGGCTAATTCCACATCTTTAAAGCACTTGTGAGAGTTGTCGGGGATAGGGGGAATCTCTTCCGAGTCCGAAAAACGCTCTCTAGAGGCTTCATCCTCTTCTACACTGTCCCCTTCATCCCCAGGAAAATGGTGAGGATCTGTATTTGGGTTCCTAGAATAACTATATGCAGGGGATGGGAATCTAGGACAAGGTCTAGCATACTCATGGGGAGGGGGGCGTCCCGCTTGGAGGATCTGGGACCAGCCGTAGCCTGTCTATGGGAAGAATCTTCTGGACCCGGCGATGGGGAGCTATGGTAACCCCTAGACCTTTATGCAGGTGGTTGATTTGCCCCTGAAGCAGAACGGGTGGACGAGGTATGCTCCCCAGCCCTGTGGAATTGCTGTAATTTTTCCTCAATAGCCTTGTAAAGGAAACTGGAAAAGTCAGATGGAGTGACAGACTGCCAGTTAAAAGGGGACTCACCATCAACCATAACTTCCCCCTCCTCCATAACGCAGATTTCCTCCCCCTCGCGAGAGTGATCTTGCCTGCTGGTGCCCGGGAATGGATCCGTAGGGGAAGAATTGTTGGATCCTTGTTGCGTTCCTCTGCCGTCTGTTGGAGGCTGAACGGAGCGTTCCGGCAAGGAAGAGGGGGACATTTCACCAATTCGTTCCAGCCTGTGCGAAGGGGAGGAGCGGGAGGTGGCCGGTGGTGCACTCGTTGGGCGTTCGGATCGTGGCTACTCAGCCCGCTTCGGCTGCGCTGTAGAGGAAGTGGCGGGGGCGTGGCGCTCCTTGGTCGGCTGGCTAGTTTGCCCACGATCTTCGTTGGCGCAGCTGGAAGCCGGTCCGCCCCTTTTGGTGGATGAGCCAGACAGCCCTTCAGGTCTGGAGGAAACTGAGCACTTCCGAGAGGACCTGATGGCCTCTGCCGCCGATCTATGAAAATACCCCCTAGGGGGCGAAAAACGCTGGGCAGCCATTTTGCTGTGGATGCCTCAGGTTTTTTTTTTTTTGGCGGGAAGGCTAGGGAGTGAAAGGGGCGGGGAATGGCTCTCCAAATCCCCGTGTAACAAAACCACCCGGGTCCCTCACTCACTTACCCCTGAAGTAAACAAGACACAAGACAAAGGATCACAGACAGGAGGACGGATAGGATGAAGAAAAGACAGTTAAGCGGGATTCTGGTGCAGAGACCAAGAATTTTGTGCACTCCCTGGCGAGGCAGGAAAGAATACTGGCAAGGGCGGGTTCCAAGCCTCGACAGGAAGTGACGAAATTTTCCTGCCTCCCTGAGACGAGGTGGAAAGCACCCAACAAGGTGCCTTTCGCCTCCAAGAGAATTGTTCTTCAGTAACGTTCCTGCTTGCATAATCCTGTCTCCTAACATCCCTTGTTGGAAGTGAGATCACACATGAAGGCTTTCTCTTCTTCCTTTATTGGAAACTCTTGGCCAGGTTGGCTGGTGGAGAGCAAGTTTTCTGAGGTTAGAACTATGCAATGTTGCCAAATCACCTTTCCAGTAGAATTCATCAGTGAAAAAGACAGGGTTACCAACAACCTGGAGACCAAAATCTCCTGTTGATCCAATAAAAGATTAACATGTGCAAATGGGCTGGTGATGTTTCATGGTAAGTAAGTAACACTTTCTGGTAAATAACATCTCATTAAGCATTGCCCAGATCTGGATAGCACAGGCTTACCTGATTTCATCAGGATTCAACCCTGTTTCCAACTTGGATGGGAGCCCAAGGAAGTCCAGGGTTGATTCACAGAAGCAGGCAAAGGCAAACCACTTCTATTTGACATTTAAAAATCCCACTAAGCTGTTCAAAGTCAGCTGTGACTTAACAGCACTTTCCACCACCAAGCTTATATTAAGCGAACAGGACATTTTGTCTGCAGTCTGTTGACAACCCTAGATAAAGAGATGATGATGGACATCAGTTTAACAAGGAGAGGTAGCTCTTGATGATCAGGTTGCTGCAGATAAAAGAAATATGCGGAACATGTTTGGAGAATGCTATCACCTCTACTTCACAGTGCGTTTCCAAATCAAAAGTATCCCTCTGCTAGGATGATCTTTAATTATTTATTAACACATTTATACACTGTCTTTCCTACCATTCACAGTAGCTCCTAGTGGATCTGGGCAAATAGTCAGTATGGTTTAGTGTTAAGAGTTGTGGGTTCTAACCTGAGAACCAGGTTTCTTTCCTCGCTTCTTTACACGAAACCTGCTGGGTGACCTTGGGCTAGTCACACTTCTCTCAGAACTCTCTCAGTCCCCACCTACTCACAAGATGTCTGTTGTGAGGAGAGAAAGGAAAGGTGATTGTAAATTGCTTTGAGACTTTTTAAAGATAGAGAAAAGAGGGGTATAAAAACAAACTCTTCTTCAAGTTTGCATACGTGGGATGTAAAGATAATGCAGTTTTTAATATCATAAGAAACAATACACTTTCCCCACATTGCTTTCCTACGCACACTTAACTATGAATAAACCTCATTAAATACAATAGGAGTTATTTCTCAGCAAACCTACCCAGGATTGTTCTGTCTCTCTCTTGAAAAGTTAGTCTTCTTTACTGTAGCCAGAATAAGGCCAAAGTCAAGACCTCTCCACTTTTTACAAAGTAATCGTAAGAGTTTCCATATGTTGAAGCTACAGAAGCCTGACCTTCCTTTAAAAATAATAGGATGGTATGATGAAACACCTGTTCTTGAAACGCCTGCTGCCTGAAAGATAAAGAAGTTTTTCAATTTTTCTTTTAAGTTCAGGAACTGTATCAGGTTCACAGCATGAATTATACTCAATTGAAATCAATAGGACTTTTAAAAAAACCTGTTTTGTGTCCTTCACATTCTTGCTCTTTGCACCTTTCTCTTTCTGAGAGACACTGGTTGAAAATATCACCACCACCATCCCTCCCTCCCCCCTTCCCCAAAAGGAACAGCCATCTCAGCCTTGCTCTCCAGGAGCTAGCTGGCCTCAAGCAGCAAATAAATATTTAGGAACTTTATATGTTCACACTGCCTGCAAACAACATGCTTTTTTATATAATGTCACAGCAAGGCATCTAAAGGCAAACTGCCTGTTTGAACTTGCTTTCTGAAATTAATAACCATTTTTTTAAAAAAATCTGCATTTTCTACAGTATCCAAATCACCTTTTCCTTGATCTACTGCAATCTTCTCTTAGCAAAACTGTAAGGGACTGTGCTGAGAAGTCCACAAGGCAGGAAGGGCAGAGATGGAAAGTAACAGCTCCAACCCCCACCCCTTTACCTATAGGCTTGGAAGGCTGAAACTTAGGGCCTCAGAATCTAGGGGGCCTCCAGCCAAGGTGTATAATATCTTGGACACTGTCACAAGCCTTCTTACACATGCAGTCATAATGCTCTATGCTATCGTCTCTTAACAACCATTCAGTAAATTTCCTTGCACTCCATTTCAGAATAATACTGTCTTAAGCTGATAATTCAACACTAGCATTGATTGGACCCCATTTTGTGAGAACGCCCCTTCATGTTTTCCTTTTTGTGTAAAACACTCTTCCATCGTCCTCTAGATGTGAGGGTGGGGGGGACTGGGAAGGGCCTCACAAGTGGAATAGCCTAGGGCCTCTCCATCTAAATCTGGCACAGTCCCCCTCATAAGACAGTTAATGTCTAAAACACTTGTTTGCTCTACTTTCAAAAGCCCTACTGCCTGAGTACCTACACTCCGTGCCTACACTCTGAGTACCTACACTCTACACCAGGGGTGGGCAATTATTTTTTCCATGGGGCCGCATAAGAAACAGAAAATATTGTGGAGGGCCGTGCCGAAAGGCAGGGGGGCCAGTCAGGGTCATCCGGCAGGCCGGATGTGGCCCGTGGGCCGTATAATGCCCAGGTCTGCTCTACACTCACTGGTGTAGAGTGACTTTTGGCATATAACTCTAAGCGGGTTTCTCAAGCATTCATTTTCACTTTTTCAAGAATTCATATCCCATATTTCCTTGTGCTCAAAGCTGCTCATACTATAAGAAGACAGACACTGTTACATGTAACTGGAGTTGCAGGCAAAGAGTCAGCTCCCACATAACTGTGTGCTACTAGCTACTAGCCTAGAAGCAATGGTCATAACAGAGGTGATTGTGAGAATTAGCCTTCGGTGTAAGAAAATGAGTGGCAACTGGGAAGAAAGAGTAATAGATGGAATCACCATTAAGAATGCTTCATTAGTGTTTCACCCTTATTACATTCAGTTCATTTTAAACAAATGCAGCATGAAGTTTCAGTGCGGAAAATAGGCAGTGGATGGTGATGGCTGGCTAAATTAAAAGCAGTTCCCCGACATGGCTTAATTAGCACATCAGCTATTACAAAGTTTATTCCTGAAAATTCTATTTAATCACAACAGATAACATTTACATAATAAACTTGTGTTTATTAAAGGAGACTTGACAAAGACTGAAGTTAGGGAGCATAATGCTAGACTAGAAGATTTACAGCCCAGTCCAAAGGGCTTTTGGGTGGATGCCAATGGGTGGTTGCCAACACAATTCTGAGGGCCAGCCCCTCTTCCAGGTTAGGCACTGCCAAGATCCATGCCACTGGCCTGCCTCCCAGTTTGCCAAATCCACAGGTGCATTTGCGAGCGCACACTGGCTCCATAAACCCATTCCTTCCCCCCTTTGGATTGGACTGTCCAATTGCCATCAAAGATGAGTTCCTCTTTGACTTAGGTACATATCCTTGATATGCTTCAGGAACATTTCTTACCTTGCAAAAAAAAACTGTGCACCTTTCCATCATATAGGGCTCTGACTGCCATTATTCATATCTTAAATCATATTTATATCTTAATTAGTTCAACCACCTCAATATCCAGATGTGGCTTTTTACCATCTGTGTCAGGCACGACAACTGGCCCCATACCTCTCCATACATCTAGCCACAGTGATCCACACAATAGTCACCTCCAGACTGGATTACTGTAACTTGCTCTACACTGGCCTGCCTTTGGCTGTGATCCGGAAACTAAAAACTCATTCAGCATGCGGCAGCCAGGCTCCTTACTGGAGTATCCAGCTGGGACCACATTACACCAGTCCTGTACCATCTTTACTGGCTGCCAATCGAGCTCCGGATCATTTTCAAAGTTTTGGTTTTAACCTTTAAGGCCATGAGCAGTCTTGGACCTGCATATCTGAAGGACCATGTCTTCCTGTATTGCCCCTTCAGGGCCCTCCGTTCCTCGGAAGAGTACCTGCTGGAGGTCCCCAGCCACAAAAACATCCAATTGGTCTCCACAAGGGCCAGGGCTTTCACAGTCTTGGCTCGTTTGGTGTAATGGGCTGCCTTAGGAGGTTAGGGCCTGCGGAATCTACAAGGATTTTGCAGGCAGGGCCAGTAAAACAGCCTTTTTAAATTGAGTCTTTCTACCTGGTTAGTTGGAGAGGTCATATGTATGCCAACTATTGGCTGTCCAGGGGTACGGAGGGAAGGAGGGTGGGTTTTGTTGCCATCTGATTTTTATCTAAGTTATTGGAACTGTTTTTATTGAATTGATTTTAAATTGGTGATATTTTATCTTGTTGCTGTACGCAGCCCTGAGCCCTTCGGGGGAGGGCGGGTTACAAGAGTGATTGATTAAATAAATAAATACATACATACATAAATACATACATACATACATACATACATGCTGTACAGAGTAGCCTGTGAAAAGTATTCACCTTTTCAACTTGTGCAGATGATCATCTGACAAATCTGCCATTTGGAGAAAACCATTCCCTGAGATGGACAAATTGCTAAGACACTGCATCCACTATTCAGTATCTACACTGGCTCCTCTCCTCCCCTATCCCCACAAGAACAAATAAATGCAGAGATTTTACACTATAAAAGCTACATTTTGGGCCTAACGTGATCCACAGGCTGCCTTATCTTATAAATTCCCAGCAATTTTCAAGATCAGTGAAGGTCATCCTCTTAAGGATACGATCCATGTGTCATTTTCAAACTACTAAAGTTTACACAGACTCACTCTCAGGCCCACCCTGCACAGAAAATATCTAGTGGGCTGCAGTCAGGATAAAGTAATCTCTTTTTCTATTTTCGCGTTCATGTGCATCCGTGCAGGCAGCAATTGGAGCCCGTGGAAACAATGCAGGTTGCTGTTGCATCATTGCATGGAGGTGCGTCTATTTTTAAAAATGTACTTCCCACCGATGTGTAACTACGCAGACATGGACAAATGAACCCCCACAGCCATGCCGACGTCTCACGATACCACGATATGACAATCTGCATTTGCGTGGCTACGCAGATGTAAGCTGCAAAATGGGGGGGGCGGGGAAGGAAAATGGAGGCAAATAAAGAGTCCCCTGCCTGGCTGTTTCTCTAAATAACTACCTTACCGTAAATTAAAATGTCTATATTGAATCCACTTTAAAAGCACAACATAAAGCATATATAGTATATATTAAAAGTTATTTAAAGTTTTGTGAAGAAGATTTTGGGATGAATATATAATTTGTAATGTACAAATTATCCTGAAGACACATTTTGCTGAATGAGGACATTATGATCAGTACACTCAAAACTGATCACTGTAAATGCAAAACTGATCATGTTTAAATCTGGGAGAAGGACATTCAACATGGACAGCCACTTGATTTTTAGTGAAAACTGCAAAAGGTTGGATTTATAAATATACCCTTACAAAAGCATTAATAGTTCAGCAAACCCAAAAGATTATACTTAAGAGTCAACTCAGTCACTGATGAAAGGAAACCAATCCATTCTAGATGTTCCATTAAACATCAAGAAAGTAATGACAGACCTAAGAAAAGGAGCCAGAACAGTTCGTGACATTTGCTCAGCAGTTAGGAATAGGAACACAGCAGACAGCTGGTGGTTGGATGGAAGGAGAGCAGAGTTCACAAAATGCATCTAAACATTTCTCAAAAGTGCAAAAGTAAAGAATAAAGTTCATTTTGGTAAGGCACTTCAGATTCAGAATGGGTCAATGTGGAACTATTCTTACAAATGGAATGTCTGTTCTTCCCAACAAAAAAGGGTAAAGAACACAAACCTACACAGCTAGGAATTCATAAGCTTACAGAAACCAATGGAGTTTTCTATGTTTAGCTCTGACAAAGTTGAATTGCAGCATAACATTCCAATACCATTTACTGTCTCTGTACTCACTGCTCTGAATTCATCTGTCATAACTACTCCAAGTCCACTTAAGTTCATTCTTATGCTTGTGCTATGCACTGAGTTCAAAGGCTTTTATACTATATCTTGCACTGAGATGCCAAATTCTTTGTTCCACCCCCTAGACCTGCAAATACTTTATTTTAGAAAAAGGCAATATTTCAGAGTGCACTAATCAGAAGTCAACCCTGAATCCTACAAAAGAAAGAACCGTTTGATCATATATTGCTACAGAAAGGAACAATGTAAGAGTAAAGAAACTACACCTTTCTAAATTCTGGACGTCGAAGGGTGTAACTCTGCTTAAAATGGCACTATAAGCAGTGCCACTCAATATAGATGTTACCTGAAACTTTTTACCCCTCAATAACACCTTGAAACACATTGAGATGGATCTTGTTTTGTTGCCCTAACAGTGAGCATAACTTAACTCTACCAAAAATGGTGGTATACAATGAAATATACAATTATTTAGGTATCTAAAAAGCTTATTTGAAAAAAAGGGGGGAAGAAAATCAAAATTCTATAGTGTGGGTTTGAAAAAGGTTTTTCTAATTATTAAAAGCTTTAACTACAGTTCTCTAGTCAGAGGAAGGCTTACATCCTAAGAAAGCCAATGCAATTTAATGAGTTTGGGGGTGGGGGTGCAAATATATATTTAATTCAATAATAACAATATTAAGAGTCTGATCTGCAAACTCCTCATAACAGCAGGTTCAAGTGCCTTACTCCCTGCAGTACTGGCACAGTTGGAAGGCAGAGGGAACTGCTGGCTTGGTTCCCAAGGCTCAGCTTGGTTTCTACTGTTCTGCAACTGTAATTGCTGCAAAGTACTGGAAACAGTAGGATCAGGTGTCTTATGATACAATCCTAAACATATTTACACCCTTCTAAGTCCACTGAAGTCAACTGCAAAGGAGTCCACATAGTCCTGACTCTAGCCTTGTCATTCATAGCCAATGCAGACTGAGCTGCCTTACTTAAACTTACTAACTGCCAGTCTGACTCCCAGTTGCCAGCCTGGACACTTCTCCAATTTCATCTCTCTAAGAAATAATTAAAATGGTTGGATATTATAGTCTCCTTAATAATGCAGTATAATTAAAGAGGATGGTAGCAACAAGTTAAAGTTCTTACCTAGAGTGCAAGATGTTTATTGTTCACTGACTGTAATGTGCTCTCCAGCACTTTCCCATTCATCCCATTAAAATTAATATTGCCATTTGCTGTGGCAATAAAAGATAAAATCATAAAGCAAGAGAGAGTGGTGCTAATCAGAGCAAATGGGAAGCAATCTGAAGTTTGACAGGAATATACACTGCAAATCTATACAGTCCAAATACAGAGATCAGTTTCACCACCTTGATTTATGGAGAGTTATATTTTTGAAACAAACTCTTTCAATGGGAAACATTTACAGATAGTAGTACTATTCAATTCATTCGAATAAGAACTGAATCACATATGTTAGTCACTTGCTGCTTTCTATCACAAAATCAAGGCTATTCATTTATTCATATCCATGGAGAAACTGACTCTCTTATACTGCTGATGACTATTAAAGTTGATTAATATTCCCTTTTGTGCATACTTGTAATTAAGATTGCAAATAGGTGTAATTCATGTCCCTCTAGTAAAGTCATAATGTATGGAAATGGGTAGCTCAGTTTTTCAATACCATGTACAAAGTTTGCATATGCTATGCGACATCAGATATGAGGATAGCATATATGACAGTCCACAAGCTATTAACAATCTCAGTATAACAGGTGCTAAGCCCATGCTTCCCACTATCAAGAGACTAAACATGCCCAATGCTGCATTTAGTTACCGGACGATTTAGTTGCTGGACGATCATATGTCAGGAGTGCTTTGATTGTGTGTTCCTGATGGCCCTTGTGGTCTCTTCCAACTCTATGATTCTATTATTCAGATTTATTCAAAAGTGAGACCTACATTATTCCATGAACCTTACTGAAAGGGAAGTAACCTTAGGATAGCAGTCTGAAGCTGCCAACTTGAATGCTTCTCTGGTTGATCATTCAATTTTTTTACAGAGAAAATAATCACCAAGAAACCAAATGCTGATAACACACTGCCAAGAGTTGACAATCCCACATGCAAAGTAATGGCCTACTGACCCAGGGTATCCACACGGAGAGAAAATGTAAAGAAACTGAATGGTGGTAATACTATCCCTCTAGAATAGCTCTTTTTTCCCTTGCTATTTCCCTTTGTCTTCTGTCTTCACTCCTTGACACTCTGACTCCAAGGCACAGTTTTGAAGTAAGAACAAATAAATCATAGTTGGCCACTATATGAGCAAGAATTGATAATCCTCAGGCACCTAAATATCCCCCAACCCTAGGGACAGAAGCTGGCAATCCCAGGAGCTTTGGGCTGAACCATCAGAAGACTGCTTGCCTGAAACAGGCAAAGTGCATGCCTGCCTGTACCCCAGAAAGCTAACAAATGATTTCCATTTATATTGTTTGCTATTATGTTATGACACAACTAGCAAACAATATTTTGCTTTCCCTCTGCAAACCAGAATTCCTAGGAATAATGAACTACTATTTGGAATCCTCCTTGACCTGGATAGTTCCAGGCTAGAATGATCGCATCAGATCTCAGAAACTAAACAAGGTCAGCCCTGACTAGAATTTGGATGGGTGACCTCCAAGGTTGGTAGCCAGAGACAGGCAATGTCAAACTACCTCCAAATACCTCTTGCCCTGAAAACCCTGTGGGGTGGCCATAAGTCAGCTATGACTTGACAGTGTGTGTGCACACACAAACACATTTGGAATCTTGATTTGCAGAAACATGGCAACCACAGTTCAACAGAGTTTGTAGCAATGTCAAACTACGATTTGCAGCAAAGGAAAAAATAATTCACTAGATCCCGTGCATTGTAGGAGGGAGTGCATGAATCCCAAAACCCCCACACCCTCTTCTCATCTGAACTAAGCCTTACTGAATTATTTCATGAGTCTAGCTCACTTCCATGTACATGCACCTGCAAACAGAGACTGATTCCATAGCAAGGCAATGAAACATCATTAACTTGTGATTTAAGCTATAATCTTATAACAACTTGCTTCAAAAGAGTGAGCAGCCACAATCCAAATGCTCATCTGCGTGTCCAGGTCCCACTGACATTAAGATTCGGAATGGCTGAATTGCCAAAACAGTCAAATCGGACCCAGTTCGGCTTGTATTCAGGCCAAATTCAAGCTGCCTGAATGCAAGTCAAATCTGAATCCATCTGAGTGCCTGAATCTGAATCATGACGGGCATTCAAATGGATTTTGGGGGTTAGTTTAAAGGGAGCCCAAAGGCTCCCTTTAAATCCACCCCACCCCAATCCACCCCGAAGGGGGTGGATTTTAAGATAGCCTCTGGGCTCTCTTTAAACAACGTGGAAAGTGTTGTTCTTTCAGCGTGGATTGGGGTGGAGGATTTAAAGGGAGCTTATTAGCTCCCATTGAAAACAATGGGAGATGGGGGCACCCCTTTGGGAGTCCATAATTTTGGACCCCCTGAACAAAACTTCACGAAACCTGGGTGGTGTCATCAGGAGGGTCTCCTGAAAATACCCTGAAATGTAGGTGCTGCTAGTTTAAAAATGTGCCCCATACAGGCTGAAAATGAAAAAACCCACTTTAAATGCTAACAAACCCCAATTTTTCGGACTACCTGAATTGATTTGGGTATACCGAATTAGGGATTTGGCTGATTCAGCTATAACAATGATTGTACCGCCAAATCAAGCTGAATCAGAATTTTTCCAAATTTCTTTGGTATTGCTCAAGTTTAATTAAGACTTTGATGTTGCAGCATCTAATTCCACGCTGGGTATGGTCAATGATTTCAACACATAACTTTATATAGGTTCCAAAACAAGTCCCAAACCCCCTCTAATTTTCAGTGAAAGTCTATAGCTCCATAATTGTTAATAATTATATTTTCTAACAATAAAATAGCTTTGCCACCCTAATTATTGCTTCATAATAATTCATTTTAAATGCTAATTTAGGAAATATATAAATACTATTGTGGTTTTAATTTAGCTATATATTTACTTCCACGGGGAATAAAAGATTTCAGAGAGGAGGTGGGAGTCTTCTACTAAAAGACTTGAGCTGACAAAGTCAGCCATGCAAATTCCTCTGAGAAGTGGCTAAATAAAGCAAGTTATAACAGTAATAGTGTGTATGTTCTAGTGGTTCAAAGTGCTTCAAATATAATTAATAATCTTGACAACAGTTCTGTAAGACAAGTGAGTGTTGTTATATTCATGCTACTGCTGAGGGGCAGAGAAAATGGTTTACCTAAGATCACCCAGAAATTTCATGGCTGAGATAAGATTTTAACTAAGTACTTTCAGGTTCACATGGTTAGCTGATCTGCCAGCCTAGCTCAGTTATTTATGAATATGCCCAATGCCCATAAGAAGTAAAATAAGCTAACACAATATAATAAATAACTATAATCAAAATAGAGCAATTGAGCAAAAAGGAAGGGGGGATAACATTCCTAAGTTATTATTTTCAAGCCCTATCTTTCTCTATATATAATATTTGGTTCCTGCACTGACTGGAGCCTCTTCCTAATCACAACCTAGAACACCTACTGTATGCAGGCTGTTCCCACTTCTTTTTGGGACAGAGGGAAAAGAAAGTGCGGTGTAGTGGTCAGACCGAGATTAGGATCAGGATAACAATGTAAGTCACTTTGAGTTCCCATTGGGGAGAAACACAGGATATAAATGAAGTTAAAAAAAGACTGCATGCATTATATTCTGCACTGCTTCACCCTGAATTCAGGGGTGGGCAGTAGCGTTGGCTTTAATTTTTCCTGCCTGCTGCTACCGACCAGACATGATATGTGCATCCCAAACTTCCTCAGGGTAGATTTATACATTATGTTTTTTAAAGTGTATACCCACAGAAACCTGGGGTGCAAGTGTAGGACAGAGGTGAAGAAAAAATACACTGATCAGAGAGTGTGCATGAGATGAAGTGAATACAATGGTGCATGCTCTAGGGTTGCCTGCAGAAAAAAATTACCTGTTAACAAAGGCTTAATAGGATGCTACTTACAAGGTGACATTATTTACTTGTACACCATGGAAACCTTCAGCTATCTATTTCCAGACATTGAGTTATGGATCCCCGACCCTTTTGAGCCAGTGAGCACCACTGGAATTCTCACACGGCATGGTGGGCAAAGCCACAAAATGGCTGTCACAGAAGGTGGAACAAGTCACAAAATGACTGCCACAGCTAACCTTGTCACACAATGAAAATCCTTGTGTAGTGGTACCAGCTGTTGCCAAAGCAATGTTTTTTTAAAAAAATCTGCCCAGTCAATAGTCTCCAGTGACCAATCAGAAGCCTTGGTGGGCAAAAACTGCACCCGTTTTCTAAAAAATAACTTTGCAGGCACCAGGAAAGGTGTTGGCAATTGCCATGGTGCCCATAGACACACTGTTGGGGATACTCCATTTAGTCTGTGTTAAAAGGACAGGATATTTTTCTCCAGGCCTGTTGGCAATCCTATAGAGAGAGAGTTTCAGGTTGGGAGCTGTGATAGTCTACCATAGAAGAGCAAGGTTCAAGTCCAGTAGCACCTTCAAAATTTCCAGGGTACAAGCTTGCAAGAAACAGAGCTGTGACGAAGGGTGCTTTGGCTGTTGACGGCTTATCTTTTTGCTCTTTAAAGTGCTACTGGATCTTGAATCCTACAGATCATGCACCACGAAGAGCTAGAAAAAAATAGCATGCACCATGGTGCGTGGGAAGAGTATGACCAAGAAAAAGAGAAAGTGTGCTGTGGAGTACAAGAACAATACTGTGTATACACACTATGGGAGAGCAGGGGGGAAAGTGTACAGTGAGATGCAGAGACTGCAAAGATGCTATGAAGTGTAATAAGTATGTGCACTATGAGATGCCTTAGAGGGAGGAGAGAGAAAGAGGCACACTAAGAGACAGTGCATGCACATGCCACAGTAACATAAAGTGCATTAAGTGCTGAGAGAAAATGCACTATGTTATGTAGGGACATCAGGAAAGGCTGTGCGCTCTGTGCAGGACAGCAACCTTACCAGGTGCAGAGCCAACATGATCTATGGGGACAAAGGGAGGGCAAGAAGGGGTGCATTATGACACAGAGCAAAAATATCTGCTGTGGAGTGCTGGGGGAGAGCACATCACGGAGCGAGAAGAATAAAAAAGAAGAGAGATTAATATAGACTGAAACCCGTTTTTTTTTAAAAAAAGAATCAGAGAAGAAAACCCAAGTTTGGAAATGTGCCTGCCCCCCCCCCCGCCCCCGCTCTTTTCCCCAGTTGAACTGCGGCCCCTTTGCATGGAAAATGAGCGATTTTAGTCCCCCCTCCCTTCTTGCCCCCCTCAATCCCCGAACAACAATATATTAATTTAAACAAACAAACAAACAAAATCAGGCCTTCCTTGACAGCCAGCCCGTTTCCTGCGAGGGAGGAAAAGGCGCTCCTCCGCACAGCGTCTCCCTTCCCTGTAACATCCCACAACCGTCCAGAGAAGAAGACAAAAGTTTTGAAGAACTTGGCCGGGCGGCAAAGAGGTGGGGGACAAACAACAAAGCCGCCGCCTCCCTTTCATTTCTCCCCACTTTCCAAACCTAAAGTATGGGGACGGCCAAAGGGGTCGCCATCCTCCGCCGCCCCCAACTTCGTCACTGCGATTTTTCCGTGAGGGAGACTGAGGGAAGGAAACGCCGAGTAGAGAAAGAGATGCAACCCCACGACACTGCTTATGTGCCCCCCCCTTCACCACACGCACCCCTCCCGTCACAAAATGGCGGGAGACGGTTGGGGAGTTTATTCCCCCCTCCCCCCTACTCATTTTAAGATGGTGAAAGTACAAAGGAAGCAGAAGTGAGGTTTACAAGCGCTCCCACTTTCCAGAGCTTTTTTCCCGCCCCGGCACTCACCCTCGCCTACGGCCGTCTCTTGCTTTTAATTCTCCTCACCAACAAGAAAAAATAATAATTCTTTTTTTAAAAAAAATTCCTCAGTTGACTGGAACGGCCAGCGCGCATGCGCGGAATCACCGGGGCGCGAGCCGTTCCGGCCTCGGCCCGTCAACGAAGCATCAGGGGCGGGGCGCCATGCTGAGACGAAGGGAATGCGCGAGCGGATTGGCGGAGGTTGGGAAGAGTTGGGGTGGGGTTTACATGCTGGGAAGGGGCGGGTTCTTGTATTGTTGCTTGACAGTAGCACAGTGATGGTAGTCTCTGTGGTTATGAAGCTGTGGTGGCTGCAATCCTAAGGATCCTGTCCTTACTGTTGAGGAAATCTGTGTAGGATTGCTCTCGCCACAGCTGGCGTGGCGGGGGGGGGGGAAGTGTCCAGGAGCCCCTGTCTGTTCATCTATCATCAGGCCCATCATTCTTCACATTCTAGTACCCCCACCTGCTACCCCCCCCCACCTATGCCTCTGTGTGCATCCTTCTCACTCCCACAATCCTCCTACACCCACGTGCAGTTGCCTGCCCCACTTGCCAATCCTTTCACAAACAAGCATCTGCTGGGGCCTGGAGATTTCCCTGAATTGCAATTAATCTCAAAGTGACCAAGAAGAAACTGCTGTTTTGGGGAATAGACTGCATGGCATTACATTCCACTGAGATCCTGCCCTTCCCCAAATCCCATCACCCTCAGGCTCTAAATCTCAAGGAATTTCTAAACCTAGAGGTTGGCAACCCTATGCTGGCAGTGCTGCCATTGTGCATCAGCCACATGCCCTTCTCCAGTGATCTGTGATATCTGAGGCCATGGCAGGGATGCCATTTGGTGAGCTCCAGGCTCTTTACTTCAGTAGCATAAATGGGGGCAGGAAGCAAAATTACATGATGTCACATTGTCAATTCTGCTTGTATCTGGGAGTATTGTTACGTAAATATGTGTTAAATGCAGTCAAGACACTTCTGACATATGGTGACCCTATGAATTAATGACACAACAGTCTAGGAACTCCTCAGATCTCTATGGCTTTACCACAGAGATCAAGGAGTTCCTAGACTGTTGCGTCATCTCTTCCAGGTATGCAGCTCAAAGTGACATTGCAACATCATATAACATCACCTCCTAAATCCCAGCCCTGAAATACTACTACTGGCAGCTGTACAGCAAGGTTATCAAAGAGATGGGAAAGGGCATGCAGACAGGTAGCAGGGGAGACGTATGGGTGGGGATGGTCAGCAGCAGTAGGCCCCACCCGAGCCCTTGGCTCTGGCAGCAGCCCCACCTTAGAATACGCTGATGCCAAATCAGGCTCCCACCAACACTGTTAGCGTGAGCAGCTGGGATTGCCATTTGTGTTATTTTCTAAAGATTAAATTTTTTATAAAGACAAACTGACAGGAAAAAAAAAGAAAAAACCCATATCAAAACAACAATTAAAATCATATCAAAAGATAAAGAAAAAAGGAATGTACATATAGTATAATAGTCATTCATAATAAATGAAGTAACAGTAAACAGCATTAAGCAGCGATTATCATAATAAATCATAAATCACAAGATACCCCATTAAGTATTTGATAAACTCCATAAAGATGTTAAACAATATTATACAGTGAATCATAATAAAATAAAACAGATGAAAAGGCTTGCAGTGTTGATTATTACACATTTCTAAAAAATACTTCCCGAGTACTGAAATTTAAATTCACTTATCATCATTATCTATCCAAAGTATATTTAATTGCCTTCCTCCCCCGTTTTGCACCTTTTCAGCACAGCATATCAAGAGGATTATTAGTAATTCATAAAGATCATTTCAACAACCTCCTTTTCTACTCCCCATTTTTTTAGGAATAATACAAGTAATATGCTTTCCATTAGTCTTGAAATTCTTTAATTGGTCTTGTATTCACATAGTTTGTTAGTTTTCCCATTACTCCATATTCAACTAGTTTGCTTTCCTAGTCCTCTTGGCATGGACCCTAATTTACTTTCCATTTTTATTGCAAGGGTAACTCTGGCCACTGTTATCATGTATCTAAACAATTCTTCCAAGATTTTTGGAATACTTTGGCAAAATGTTTAAGAGCATGCACTTGGCTTCCATAGAAAATTTAATTTTTAAAATGTTCTGGATTTTTGGCATTTATTTCTTTCACATTTTTTGTCTTTTTGCATGTCTACCACATGTGATTAAAAAATGCCTTCTGCTTCTATACATTTCCAACATTTTTTTAAATGTTTGGTTGGCTATACATTTTTATATCTTTCATTCATAAGGCTAACCATTGGTGGATATTTCTTCCGCAAAATTTGGCACTGATCTAACCATACATGTTTTAACTTCTGTTTCTGTCAAATTGAAGTAATCTATCTATATATATAAAAATCTAACAGTGTGTTTGTCCCTGATGGTCTCCCTCAGAAGCTGCTGGACGGATCGCCCCCAAATTTTCACAGGACGTCCCTCCCTGTTGCTGGCAGGTACTTGGACCTTCAAACTGCCAAAAGTCCATACCTGAGCCAGGTAAAACGTCTTTTCCTGGCGCACCAGGCCATGAAGCTGCCTCTGTTTAACTGTCACCCTTAGAATGTTCATGCAGCCTGTCTGTCTGTGGCCTGAGGGCTTAGAATGTTCGTGCAGATGGGCAGAGATGAGCAGTGGAAACAGTAAATAGGCAATACTGGTAGGTAATACGAGTGGAAGTGAAACACATACACACTTTGCCGTGTGAGACGTCAGATGGGGTCCCCCCCTCACAGGCAGGTAACTTTCACTCTCTGTGCCTCACCCACTGCTACCACACAACACACATCCAGCTCTTCCTCACACACCTCACTCTGCCCTCCCTCACATCCAACCACCACTTACCCACTTCCTCACCCATATTCGCCACAGCTCTCTTTTACTAAAAGTGAGCTGGAGTTTGCCTTTTTCTTCTACCGTGTTTCTCCGAATATAAGACAGTGTCTTATATTAAATTTTGCTCTCAAAGATGCGCTATGTCTTATTTTCAGGGGATGACTTTTTCTGTGTTCTGTTCGTCGGGCATACTTCCAAACAAAAACTTTGCTATGTCTTACTTTCGGGGGATGCCTTATATTTTGCACTTCAGCAAAACCTCTACTATGTCTTATTTTTTGGGGATGTCTTATATTCGGGGAAACAGGGTAAGAAAATCTGCGGGGTGGGGGCGAACCTACACTACCTGCTCCGCTTCTTTTGCACATGGCCCTTTACGAACCCGGGGAGCTGGCCTCGATCTGAGCGCCTCACCACCCTGCCTCTGCTGCCTGACTGGGATAGCCTGCTTGCCCCAGTTCTGCCTTACCCAAGCCAGGACTGTGTGTGTCAACCAGCCTCATGGACAGCGGGACTCGCACTCTGGACAGTTCCGTTGTGGAATGGGAAGGGTTACCTTATACTAAAAAAACAAGACAGCACTATATAACGATGTGGATTGAAAAGGGAAAGAGGGATTCCATTTGATCACCCCAAAAGGCTATGCTGGGGATCATTGGACCTGCATGGACATCTGTGTGGGTTGCGGACTGTGATGAGAAGGACAATTGCCACAGCAACGCGTGGCTGGGCCCACTAGTCTATATATATATATATAAACAGCTAACAGTGTTTTTGTTGATGATAGTATAGCTCAGTAATTGCTGGGCCAATTCCTCTGAAAATTCCCAGCCACTATAGTCAGCCAGGTGAGAGTGTTTTTAGATGTTCACATACCTGAAATTTCACACCTGGTCCAGGTAAAACGCCTTTTTCCTGGTGCTCCATGGTGAAGGACATGCAGCTGCCTGTGTGTAACTGTCACCCTTAGAATGTTCGTGCTGCTTAGAATGTTTGCTCAGATGGCCAGATATGAGCAGTGGAAACAGTACATAGGCAGTAACTCGAGTGGAAGTGAAACACATACACACACACACACACACACACGAGGGAGAGGGGAGGGAGGGAGAGGGAGGGGTGGCATGCAAGGGAAGAGAGGGAGGGAGAGGAAAGGGACAGAGAGGGAGGCATGCAAGGGAAGAGAAGTGAGAGAGGGGAGAGAGTGAGGGGTGGCATGCAAGGGAGGGGAGGCAGGGGGCCCAGCATCTTGATATGACCCACCCACCCTAGCGGAGGGAAAGGGAAGGGAGGGAGGGGGAGGGGTGGCATGCAAGGGAAGAGAAGGGAGGGAGGGAGGGAAGAGAGGGAGGGGCGACATGCAAGGGACAGGAGGGTGGGGCCAGGCACCCTAGATTCCCTGAATACTGCGGTTACAGTTAAGAAAACCAGGCACGCATTACTCAGGAGTAAGCTCGGTACAGCAACCGTGACATACTTTGAATGGCAGCGTTGCGCCCCTCAGAGGTTTCCTCAGAAGCGAGACCCAAACTTACTCTCAGGTAAAGGATCATGACCAGCAAGCCTAGATGTGTGGGAGGAATGCCTTTCCATTCCCCCCCCCCATGGAATGCGGGCACACACATCACTGACACCGCACAGTATCAGGCTGCGTGTTTGCATGAGCACGTACTGCTGGCCTCTGCAATTGATTTGCTGCTACTGTTCCTTTCCCATTTCGCCACGATAAGCCATGGCAACGCGTGGCCGGGCCCTGCTAGTAGCTTATAAACTAGTTCTAATAAATTATCTTTTTGCTGCATTATCACCTTTTCAAATTCAGTCAACTCCCTTATTACTCCTATTGCTGTGTGAATGTGCTTTTTAATCTTGAGACTAGTTGAAAATATAGTAACCATTGAACTGTTTTGCCTTTTATTCATCTTTTACAAAGACTTGATTTCTCTTTAAGAATTTTTCATCTTTCCATATGTTATAAAATCATTATTTTACTCTCACATTCTTATCCTAGTATGCTTCTATGGGAAACATTAATAGGGATATTGGATGATCAATTCTTTTTCAGGTAGATTCCCAAATGCTCAATAATCCATTTCTGATTCCATGGCTTCTATTTTGTATTGTATTTTGTACTGATTTTTTAAATCCCATAGATAGTTGTCTTCCAAATCTTCCATTTCTGATTTAATTAGTCTGGGTTTTTAATCCAATCTGCAATCCAAACCAGACCAACTGCTTGTTAGTATAGTTTAAAATTGGGTACAACTAATCCTCCTTTCTTTTTCTAATCTTCAGTCAGTCACAAGCCTTTATTGGCATAAAATAAACATACAAAATCAGCATACAAAATTTGCCCATTATTGCTCACAATTATAGACACTGGTACTAAAATACTAAATACTAAAATATATACATGGTCCTTCTGTAACTATAGGACATTCCTTCAGCTAAGTTAACTCACTTAAACGTCATCGGATACTGACAGAACTTTTTCTAATCTTGTAAGACATTAACACCACAATAGGGGCAGGGAGTCCAATCCCTCTGGAGGCAATGTGATCTTGTGCAGGTGGATTTGCCCTCCCTGGGGCATTTGCCCCAGCTGAGGGGCAAATATGCCAGTGACCAGCCCCTGCCACAGAACCCAGCTCTCCATTGGCACTCCCACACTACCCTGAGCTGCACCAATGTGGCAGGGGCATTCCTGGGGTGGAGCCATCCTTAGTTGACTTCCACCACCCGTTTAGTCCTCATATGCTGGCGGGTCCAAGCTCAGAGATATGCCACATTTTCTGCAGCATATCTCTGCTTTCCCCTATTGGGGTTTTCAGGTAGAACTTTTAAAAGCTTTTTGGACTTCCCTTTGGAGGGGGCAGAGCGGCACTGGAACTGCACTATCCCTGCCTGCCAGCCCAGTCTGGATGGGGCTGTCAAGCTAATTCTTCAGTTTTTGTCATCCCATATGGATTTATTTATGTGTTTCTGCCATTCCTCCAAAGTTGTCTCCTGAATATATAGACTGGTTAATTTTGGCAACATATTCTTATTGTAGAAATCCTTCCAAGCCATGAAATTTTTAGCTTAGACCATCTCTGCCGATCCTCTTGTATCTTCATTCATGTTGCTTGTAATTATCTTTGAATAGTGTATAATTTTGTCCCGTCAAGTTTATTCCCACATATTTAGCTGGGTTCAATATTATTACACATCTGACAGTCCTTCTAACATATTTCTCTTCTCTGTTTCATTAAAAAAAATTAAATTCTTTTTGTCTTTTTCCTGTTGATTTTACAATCTGAAAAATCTTCAATTTGGTCTATTATATATTGTATCAACAAATGGGAATTTGTGATTGTTAGCACCACATCATCAGCATAACTTTTCATTTTGGACTCTTCTCCATTCACTATCAGTCCTTTAATTCTACGGTCTTGCCTTAGTTTAGCACAAACCCAAATTAAGTGTTTTGTTTAAAAAAAATAAAAATAAGAGGAGAGTAAACAAAATAGTCGGTTTGGGGGGGAAAGGTGAAGGGTGGGAATCTTGTCAACTCAGAAAACACCCATGAATTCCAACCATACAATCCCAGGTATTCAAAATGTTTTCAAGATTTATACTAGCTTTAAAAAATCTCTGAAAAGAAAAAAAATTATCTATGCATCTCCCCTATAAGGAGGCAAATATGGCACTAGCTTTTCATTCTTCATTCCTTTCTGTATATCTCCAGGGAAACAGCTGTGAATTTTCAGTCTTCTCTCTCTGCTTCTATTTGCTTTGCAAACTAGCAAATTAGCAATTAAATGCAGTAGTTGGACACAGTTGTAAATCTCAAAGTTTTCTTGACAGGTTATTTTTTGTTGTTCTTATCACTGGCAGAGATTTTGGGTTTTGTTTTTTTACTATCTCTTTCTCTCGCTCTATGAACACAACTCCCAGGAAGAAAGAAACAAGACATAGTTTTGCCTTAGACAAGTTTTCAATTATTGGAAAGGAGAGCCTATAATAAAAGAGATTAAAAAGAAAAGAACAGAAGATGAAGTAAACAAAAGGGTGGGAAGCATGTCTTATGTGCTTCTTGATGAGATCCGATCCGAAGGATGCAGCTATCAGGTGTGCAAGGATTCACCTGTCAAATTCGGTCTCCCCCTCTGGGAAATGTGAGAGGAAAATAAGTCATCCTTCTCAGCTGACATTTCTCTCTTCAAATATCTTAAGAGTGAGATAAGCTTTGGAGCACTTTAGAAGTGCTGCTGTTCAGACTGCCATTTCCCTGGAAGTTGGGATTACCATTGACATTATTGATCATACTGTGCTGTGGCAAACAGCTTGTGTTGAAGGAAGCCCTTTCTAAATAATTAATATAAGAGTGACTAACGATGTTACAGCAGCAAATTGTGCTTAGCAAAGTCCTTTCCAAAATATGAATAGTACTGGTAATATCGTGACAATTACTGGTGTTTAAGAAATCCTTTAACAAATTGCTAAGACTGATGATGGTACTTCATCAACCATTTGTATTTAAGAAAGTTCTTTTTGAAATGGTTAATTCAAATGTTGGTTGTGCTTGCCAAAAGTGCAGATTTAGGAATGTGCTTTCCAAATTATTACTATTAACAACACATCAGAATATATCAGGAACATATAGGTTTAGATGAAGGTGGAGGGAAAATTGGTGGTAGTATTTAAGATATACAGATAACACCACGATACTGGAAGTAAATAGTGAAGACTTGAAACAACTTTTGATGAAGGTTAGCGCAGAAAGTCCTCTTATGGAGGAATTACACAGCTTTGAGGTTGATAATGGACAGATTGAAATGATTAACCATTTTCTTTTCCTTGGGTCAAACAAAATGGGACTGCAACCAAGAGGTCAGAAGGCGATTGAAACTGAAAAGGGCAGCCATGATGGTGCTAGAAAAGATTCTTAGGTATGAGGATGTGTTACTGGTGACAATGATTAAGATAAATCATACTATTGTATTGCCCTTTCCTATGTATGGGTATAAATGTGGGATGGTGAAGAAAGCAGATAGGAAGAAAGTTTATTCATTTGAAATGTAGCGTCACAAAAGAGTTTTACAGATATGGTGGACCGCTGAAAAGACAAATAACTGGGTTCTAGAACAAATCAAATCCTGAACTCTCCCTAGAAATGAAAATGGCTAAACTGAGGCTGTCATACTTTGATCACATAATGGCAAGACAAGAGTCACTGGAAAAGAAGTTATACCAGGAATAGTTGAAGGCAGTAGGAACAGAGGAATACCCAAGAGGAGATGGGTTGACTCTATAAAGAAGCCATGACTTTCATTTTGCAAGACCTGAGCAAGGATGTTAATGATAGGACATTTTGGAGACCATTAATTCATAGGTCACCGTGAGTTGGAAGTGACTTGACAGCACTTAACACATATAACACATCAGGAACAATAGTTTATATTTAAGATATGTATATGTTGAGCGTTGTTGTCGGTACTGTCCCAACGCTATGGACTCAATCCCTCATATCCTGCTTTACTGTTCGAGGTATAATGATATTAGAACCGATCTGGGAGCTTTACTACCTCTTGAATTTATGTTTCTCTCAGACAAACTAAAAATGTTTAAGCTACTGAACAACTCTAATGTAGAAATTTCTGAAGCAGTTGCTACATTTTTAATTCATGTTCTACATGATATATAACAATGATCCTGTTCTTGTACTCTGAATGTATGGTACTTCTGGTTTATGCCTAATAAAGGTTTTTGGATTGGATTGATTGGATATGTATATGTACATAAGTTCCATCAAGTCACAGCTGGCTTATGGCAACCCCAGCAATGGGTTTTCAAGGCAAGTGAGAAGCAGAAGTGGTTTGCCCTTGCCTTCCTCTCCAAAGCCTTCCTGGATAGTCTCCCGTCCAAGTACTGATCCTGCTCTCCTTCCAAGATCTGATAGCTCTACCATACCATTCCACACCCCTTGCATTTAAGATTCATCTTTCTGAATGATGAATGCTAATATGAATAATGACTTGACGACAACTAGTATTTCTTTATCAGAGATCTAATTGAATAGAGAACACAACATTGTAAACACTGGGGTCAAAAGCTTAGAAAAGTAATTTGCATTATAAATAGAATAGGGTTGAAGTAAAATAGGAGAACCTTTTAGGATGTGAACAGAATTCTAATTTTGCGGTCTGTAAAATGGGCCCTGCGGCATAGAGTGGTAAACTTGCAGTACTGCAGTCAAAGCTCTGTTTATGGTGTGAGTTCAGTCCTGAGAGAAGTCGGTATCAGGTAGCTGGATCAAAGTTGACTCACAACCCTATCCAAATTGGGGAGGGGGGGATCTTTTGGAGGAGGCAGTGCGGGTCTATGCCATCAGACTAACCTTCCCTGGGCACTTGCCCTGGCAGAGGGGTGAATTTGCTGGTGGCCGGCCTCTACAGACCACCCAAACAGCCAGATGTGGTAGCGTATACCATGCCAGTGCCCTGTACCCCCACTATCTATGCCAGCACTGCAAAGGGATTCTGGGGATGTGGCCACGAGTGGAGCTGACATTATTTATTTATTTATTTATAGGCCGCCTCATCCCCGAAGGGCTCGAGGTGGCTCACAACATGACTGTTTCTAGAACAGTAAATCAATATAACATAAAATCTAACATTAAAATTCAGCAGCAATTAAAACAATAAATACAGATTAAACAACAAGGTTGTGTAAAAAAACACACACAGGCGCCCGGTCTAAAGGCCAAAGGAGAAGGGAGGAGAGGCAGGGCCCAGGATGGAATCAGGGCCCTACCAGGATGGAAAAGGCAGCTTAGTTCCGATTTCAGTGGGGGGCAATAGAACTGCGGCCAGCCCCTCCAAAAGCCCGGTGGAATAGCTCCGTCTTACAGGCCCTGCAGAATTCACCAAGGTCCCGCAGGGCCTGGACAGCTGGAGGTGGAGCATTCCACCAGGCAGGGGCCAGGGCCGTAAAGGCCCTGGCCCTGGTCGAGGCCAGCCGCATCGTCGCAGGGCCAGGGATCACCAGCAGTTCTGCCGCAGTTGACCGCAGCGGCCTATGTGGGACATAAAGGGTGATGCGGTCCCGTAGGTATGAGGGCCCCATGCCGCGTAAGGCCTTAAAGGTCAATACCAACACTTTGAAAACAATCCGGAACTCCACTGGGAGCCAGTGCAGGCGGCATAGCACAGGGGTGATATGATCTCGATAATCACCACCTGTCATTAGTCGGCTTCCACCCTCACTTCACAGCCAGAAATGCTGGTACCCAACTCCTGGACTTACGCCACTTATGCTTCCAGTCAGCAGGGGGGGTTGTTTGCCTTTTTGGCTCTCTGTGCTGCAGGAAAGCCATCCTGGGAGTGGCAGGAAGGTATGGCTGTGGTACCACATCCGACTTCCCAGCTGTTTGGTTGAAGTTGCTCACCTTCCATCCTTCCAAGGTCAGTAAAATGAGCACCCAGCTTACTGGGGGGTATAGTATAAATGGCATTACGGGTTCAAACCACCCCATAGACATAGTCTATTTAGTAAACATCCTGATGTCATGTTACCCCTTCGGTCAGTAATGACCTGGTGTGTGCACCTTTACCTTTAAAACCTTTTCGTTGCTATTTTTTACTCTTATGTATTTTTGAACAAGATCTGGTGCTCACCAATCATTGCCCTAAAGACCAAGCTCCACCTATTCACCGCCATTGTGATCCTGACAGACATTTATGCTAGCGAGACCTGGAAGACATCAACAAGTATCAACAACAGGCTCAACGTCATCCAACAGAAGTGCCTATGCCAGATCCTGAAGATCCAACATTATGACTACATCATTAACAAAGAGGTGCTCCAAAGGAGCGGCATGTGCAAACTCCATACCACTGTTGCACACAGAAGACTTCAACTGACTGGCCACATCCTTCGCATGGAGAACGGTTGGATCCTAAAGAAGGCAATGAGGTGGATACCTCCTGAGGCCAAACAACAACAAGGACACCCCCGGAACACCTGGAGCATTCCATCAAGACCTGAAGGAACTGAATATTGCATGGAAAGAGTCTGAAACACTCACCCAAGACCAGAAATGCTGGAGAACACTTGTTGCCCGATTATACAGAGGCGTAGCTCCAAGGGGGCAGGGAGATGCGCAACCAGTGAGGGTCCCTGGCGAGGGTGTTCCAGGGACGTGGCGGGGCATGACAGGGTGGGGACAGAGGACGCACCAGTGCACCGGGCACTTCCCCCCCTTGCTACGCCTCTGACCCAATATGCTACTTAGCATGGGAGGATCTAACTAATGACTAATTTATGTATTTTGCTGTTTGTATAGCATTATTTTCTGATTTTTTAAAATTCCAGGTATACTTTTTGCAATTGTTTGCAGTATTTACTGAACTGTTTTCATTGCAGTTTGTGGCAAGGGTGATGTTGGTTTTATTGCATTGTCTTTGAATTTTGTAATTTACCATGAGTGTCAATGGGAAAGGTAGACTATAAAGGAAGAAAGTAAATAAATGAAATCTTAACATCCCGCCTCCCCTTCCCCAAGCAAAAGAGGAAACATCGTTAGATCTTTGGCCAGATCAGTCCATGCGTGGTTTGCCATAATAGTTAAAAAGTTCTTCAAAAATATACATCCGCGTGTTCTTGTTTATGGGCTTTGATATAGTCTAACATGTTCAATGAAGCCATCAAAAGCTTACACAAAATGATTTAGCCAGACGTTTCTCTCTGCAAATATACACCTAGGGCTTTTGAGCATAAACTACAATTTTTATGATTCGGGATGTTTGGCACGCTGTCACAATTGCTACGCCACTTTGATTTTTGTTCTCATTCCATTTGTTCAAATGACTTACCTCCATAATTGGAAATGCTTTATTCCTCAGTTATGTTTGAATAGTAAAACAATAACAACACACACACACACACACACACACACACACACACACACACACACACAATGATCTCCCTCCCCCCTTGGAGCCGTAAAATACACGTAATAAAAATGAAGCCTCCAGCAGGCCAGAAGCTGTGACAATTTAAATGAAATGGGATCCAAGGAAGGTTATAGGAGAGTAGTTAAATGGTTCACTTGAAGAACAAATAAAAATGTTCTTGATTGCTAGAATGAGATACTTTTAAAACCTGCTATTAAAATTCACCTGAAACAAGCTCCTCTTTTTTGCCTGATCCTTGCGGGTGATTTGCCTGTGGGATCCTGATCCGTCAATATGTGTATATTTCACCTTTCTTTCTGAGACTGTGTCCATATTTTCACAAGTACATACATATTTCAGTATTGGGTTGTTGTTTTTAACTGAATTGCACCCACTGATCCTAAGTGTGATCCACCAAACTGAATTATAGTATGTCCCATGTCGGAGTTACCTGAGGAGATCAGCCTGCGGTTTGCCTTATGCAGAGGATTTGGTAATAGGCAAACTCTATGCTGGGGATAATTAGGAAAGGAATTGATAATAAAACTGCAGAGATTGTCATGGCCTTATATAAAGCAGTGGTGCGACCGCACTTGGAGTATTGTGTTCAGTTCTGGTCGCCACAACTCAAAAAGGATATCGAAGAGATAGAAAAAGTGCAGAGAAGGGCAACGAGGATGATTGAGGGACTGGAGCACCTTCCTTATGAGGAGAGGCTGCAACGTTTGGGACTCTTTAGTTTGGAGAGGAGATGTCTGAGGGGGGATATGATTGAAGTCTATAAAATTACGCATGGGATAGAAAATGTTAACAGAGAGAAATTTTTCTCTCTTTCTCACAATACTAGAACCAGGGGGCATATATTGAAAATGCTGGGGGGAAGAATTAGGACTAATAAAAGGAAACACTTCTTCACACAACATATGATTGGTGTTTGGAATATGCTGCCACAGGAGGTGGTGATGGCCACTAACCTGGATAGCTTTAAAAGGGGCTTGGACAGATTTATGGAGGAGAAGTCGATTTATGGCTACCAATCTTGATCCTCCTTGATCTGAGATTGCAAATGCCTTAACAGACCAGGTGATCGGGAGCAACAGCCACAGAAGGCCATTGCGTTCACATCCTACATGTGAGCTCCCAAAGGCACCTGGTGGGCCACTGTGAGTAGCAGAGAGCTGGACTAGATGGACTCGGGTCTGATCCAGCTGGCTTGTTCTTATGTTCTTATGGTAAGATTTTACAGGATAATAGGTAAGGTCAATGCTTCTTGCCACTTCAAACCTCTCATCCCCCACTGGTTGCCACATGGCAGCACTACCCCAAAACCTCTGATTTTTTAAAGAGACGGTGGCCCTTTCTCATTGGTCCAAGAGATAAGGAGTCAACACGTAGCCAGAAATGTTGTGAAAGAAGGATGTAACTATAAATGGGATAGTTGGAATCAATGCCAAATACCAAGATTCTAAATTCAGATGGGCAAGGATGTTTCAATTCATTTGATTGCATTAAATATTACTTCTTTCCTTGCTAAGCTTACTTCATTACATTTACAGAAAATTGAGAGAAATTCGCATCATACAAAATATTTTTAAGCAGCAGGGAAAGCGAACGTGAACACATGAAACTGTCTTCTTCTAAAGATCATTGGTCCATGAAGGTCAGTACTGACTGGTAGCAACTCTCCAGAGGCTGAGGCAGAAATCTGTCATATCACTTGCAGCCCAGTCTTTTTGGCTGAGAATAACAAGAGATTGAACCTGGGACTTTCTGGGTGCAAGCAAATGCTCTGTCACTGAGCCACAACCTCTCTTGTCCCACCTTCCTTCCATAATATCCATCTGTATTCCCAATTGGGTCCCAACGGGGACTCAAAGTAGCTCATATCATTCTTTTGTCCTCCATTTCATTCACATAACTACCCTGTGAGGCTGGCTGGGTTGGGAGTGTGTGACTGAACCAACGTCACCTAAGACATTTCCATGGCAGAGTGGAGATTCTAATTTGGATCTCCCAGATCCTGGTTCAGAATCTGGAGAATTTGATATGATTCCCTGCTCTTCCATATGAGTGGCAGACTCTAATCTGGAGAACAAGGCTTGAGTCCCCACTCCTCCATATGAGTGGTGGACTCTAATCTGGATAACTGGGTTTGATTTCCCACTCCTTTACATGGGGTGGGGGGGACTCTGGTGAACAAGGTTTGCTTGTTTCAGCTCTCTGGGTGACCTTGGGCCAGTGACACCTGTCTCAGAACTCTCTCAGCTCCACCTACCTCACAAGGTGTCTGTTGTAGGGAGAGGAAGGGAAGGAGTTTGTAAGCCACTTTATGACTCCTTATGGAAAAGCGGGGTATAATAAATCCAAACTCTTCTTTTTTCTTCTTCTCTTCTTCAAATTCATCTCGTTTGTTGAACAAATTAAACTAAAACAATTTAATTGGATTTTGAATAAATTGTTAACTCTCTTGAAATCTATTGTTATTATCTTTCTTAGTGGATCATACAAACTGCTATTCTGAATATTGCTTTTTACAGGGGAGACTTGTGATTATGTAACCAAGATAGTGGACCCCAAAAAAATTAGGAACCATTGCTGTAACTAATTCTAATACATCTCTTACCGGTTGAATTTGAACCTCTTGCCAACAAATCAAACTCTATTACATTCTCAAAGCAAGGAGACAGCACAGATGGAATACCGGTAGATCAAAGTCATTTGTTAGGGTACTATCCTAGGAGAAGAAATAGCATTAGTTCAGATAATCTCCATTTGCCTTCACAACTAGTTCTCATCCGGTTTCCTAAAAATACATTACAACTGTTACTATTTACCAGGATCCTTGGTTTTTGCACCATCAGTCTGTTCATAAAACAAAAGTGATCAAAGACAAGTGTCCAAATAGACAATGAATTATTAGCTATTTCAAATATGGCTTTGTTCAGCAGCTTTCTCCTCTCCCTTTGACTCTTCTAGCTTATTTTACCAATTGAACAAATTTTGAACTAAGGTTTTGCCTTTGACTGTTTTACTGTTAGCGATATTGGAAGGCCAATACAATGGGACTCCATGCAACAAAATACTCTGTGTTATTGTAGACATACTGAGGGTTTGATCCAAGTGCCCTAGACAACCACTACAACAAGAAGGATTTCTTGGGACCATTTTATCATGACTCCAAGGGAAACCAGACCAGATTACATGAATGTTTATGTTGACAGATAGAGATAAATCTGTTGCAATTAGTGTGGCAAGATTTATTACCTTTGATGTGAAGATAAAATTAAAAATCTGGTCATAACAGCTCCCTATTAATTGGTTGCTCTCTTACTCTGAGTCAATGATATGAGTATATAGTTTCGAGACTGATATTTGATTCAGTTTGGGATGTTTTGTTAAAAATGTGTTACCACAAGCTCTTAGTGGCCTTGACCTGAATAGCCCAGGAGGATATGCTGCGGTCTATGGAGGGCCTTGCAGTAATAGGTTAAAAAAATTGCTTCCCCATGCTGCCAGAGGCAGTCGGGTGTCATAGCAGTGGCACCATCCCAGCCACCTCAGGCTGTGGATTGGGCTGTCCATGTCCGAGAGAAACCTGTGATTTTGGCAAGAAGAGAGTATTGGAGAGTGTCCCTAACTCAAGCCAGGAAGGGAATTTTCTTCTAGGGACAGAAGATTTCCTAGCCCAGATTCTTGGAACAGAGCTAATCAGTCTTCTGGACAGAACTGATAAAACTGAGGTAACTGACAGCATCCATCCTGAGTCCTGTAGTAAAATGTACTTCAAACACTGTGAGCTAATCTCAAGGTTTAAAAAGTCTGAAGGGAAAAACAAGCAGTGAAATACTGCTTTCCATATAGTTGACAAGTCACCAGTTACCACATCTTCTGAGTGCTAGCTTGAATATATTCTGTGAAACATCTTGAAAGTCTATCATATTTTACAACTCTGTGACAAACTGACAGCTTTTCTTAAAAGCCGGTTACCGTCTGCTTGAACCTTGAAAACACCTAAATATCTGTAAGTTAAAACTGTCTCTTTCTATGCTGACAATTCCTAACCCAATTCCTGGGTAAACGTGCTTTCCATTATTTCCTTTGGGCAAGTGTGCTTTCTGCTGTTCTCTATGGGCAAGCACGTTTTCTGTTATTCTCTACAGTCAAGTGTGTTTTCCATTATTCGCTATGGGCAACATGGGTTTCATTATTCTCTGTGGTCAAATGTGCTTTTCCATTGTTCTCTATGGGCAAGCATGGGTTCCATTATTCTCTATGGGCAATCATGCATTCTCTATGCACTGTCATGTGTTGTCACTGGACAATTGCTGCCCTTAGTTTTAGAACGTCCCAACATTTATGGTCTCTGAATATAAGAGAGGTGGGAGTTTTTTCCCCTTGTGATCCCCTGCCTTCACAGACCCCTACAGCTGTGCACAGCATACCATTTCATGGCAATTGCTAAGATCAAACTTGAACAATTGATAACGTCATAGAACTAGGTTTTCCTAGTCTATCCACTTGCAATGTAGTGTTGAAGAAGAGTTTTACAAATCCCATAGTTCCAAAAGAAGCAAATAAGTGGGTTGCAGATGAAATCATGCCCAAATTCTCCCTAGAAGCTAAAATAACTGAGGCTATGGTGTTGCGGTCACATCACAAAAAAGCAAAACTCACTGGAAAAGACTATAATACTAGGAAAAAATGAATGCAGCGGGAAAAGAGAAAGACATGAGATGCAATGACTCAATAAAGCCTTCAGTTTGCAAGACTTGAACGACGCTATCAAGAACAGAACATCACGAAGGTCATTGATCCATAGGTCATTGATTCATTATAAACTGGAAGCAACTTGACAGCATAAAACACAGTCTATCTAAAAGAAAGATCACATTTTCAGCTTTTGAGCTGCTGAAAAATCAGTGAGTGCAGTACTGAGCCAGGAGGCAACAAGTTCTCAACCATCTGTTATTGTGGAGGACGTTGGAGGACTGTGAAGTGATATTAGGTATGGGAATTCGGGATTTCTACGAACGTCTTTCCTTCGTGAGATTTATCTGCTCCATTTTTACCTCACCCTTCCTCCAAGGAAGGCAGACCAGCACACAGATTTTTATCCGTCAACAAAACTGCAAGTTGTTTTGTTCTTGCCAGCTTAAATGTCAGGATCCATGTGGGACGTTGCGCATAGCAGAGTATTTCACCCCCCTTCTTGCCATGATAAAGTCACAGCAGCAGAAGGCACAGACATTACATGAGTGTATGCATCCAAGGGCTCATTCTCTTCATTGGCAGGAGCATCCAGAAACAATCAGCCCACTGCTGACTTTCAGCCACATCCATCACTGGCAAAGCAGCTGGGAGAAGATGCTGATAGATGTACGATTCAGTCCTGAATCAGCTTTTTGGCATACCACCCCTGATATATCGATAGGTGAAAGTGTTCATGAACACACTGGAACAATGCACGTCTCCAAGATACCTATCAACTGCATTGTCCTGGGCTTATATATGGTATAGCTTTAAGTCAGCGAATGCTGATAGTTTCCTATACCTCCTTTTGACTGGGATGGCCTGAACTTGAATTTTTAAAAAGATCCAGGCTCCAATTTCCAGCCTGCTTCTATAGGACCCTCCAAGGTCGTGCCTGGGATGCTATGATGCATATCTGCAGCTTCCTTGGTGCCCATCAAGGGTCTTTCGAAAGTGGAAGGGGCCAGCCATCTGTAGTGTTTGCCAAATAAGGCTTCTGTTTGGTCACTGGAGATTTGATTGGCTGCGCAGATGGTTTAAGAAAGTTGCTTTGGCACCAGCTGCCATCACAACACAGGAAGCTTTGTTGTGTGGCTCAATGTAAGCCACGTCAGCCATTTTGTGCCTGACTCCATTTTCAGCAGCAGCCATTTTGTGCCTTGGAATAAAAAGCACTGAGAATCAGAATCAGTATTGGATTCTGAAAATGTTCCTTCCAGTGGTCCGCTTATAGACCTGAATTAAATCAGAGACAATGTCAGAGACTCGTTTCCCCCCTTCCTGAGATATTTCTAATCAAGGCTATTTTTTAAAGGTCTTCCTGTATACCAATTTATATTAAATACACAGTTAAGCATCAGTTGGTGCTTTTTGAATGTGCAGGTTGCACAAAATACATATTCATAACTCCTTTTAAATGCAAATTAGTTATCCAATAGGTGGATACATGAGCAAAGCCTTTTTTTTCTTTCCTAGATTTGTTCTGCTTTGACAAAAGGAGAGAGAAAAATGCTTGTATAGACAGCCATAGCTGCCCTTCTGTACCTTTTGCCCTATCAGGAAAGTATGTTCTCAAGCAACATTTTTCAAAGAGAGATTTTTGGAGCTGAGAGATAAGTCCTTTGCTTTTCAGTAGTCTATACATAAGCGATTAAATTCTCATCACAGGTTGTTTATGTTTGGGATTCTGAGTACATCATTCAGGCCAGTACAAATTTCCACAAGAATTGTTGCTGTCCTGGATATATTTAAGAGACTATGCTCTTTTAGATGACCATACATTCCATGCAATGAGCCAGCATGGTGCAGAGTATGGATCCCCAATATGGTGCCGGTGCACTTTCCATAGGGCCCACCAACTGTTTTCAGAAAGTGGGCAGGCCCAAGTGGGACTTTTGCCCAACAACGCTTTTGTTTGGCCACTGGAGTTTTGATTGGCTGCCCAGATATTGGGCTGCCTTGACAGCCCAATATCTGCCTTGACAGCAGCTGCCACCAGGGGAAACCCATGTCCCCAGGCATACATAGACCTGGGTGCCGGCACCAGCTCCGGGTGGTAGACCTGGACACTGGCATGAGCTCCAGGCAGTAGACCTGGACACCAGCATGAGCTTCAAGCAGTAGACCTGGATGCCGGCACCAGCTCCAGGCAGTAGACCTGGATGCCAGTGGAGGCTCCAGGGAGTTGACCTGGATGCTGGTGCGAGCTCCAGGCAGTAGACCTGGGCTCTGGGCGGTAGACCTAGGTGCTTTGGGGCAGAAAATTCAGATTTTTGTCTCCAGGCTTCATTTTTCCTAGATACACCTCTGGCTGCCGCCACAATACAAGAATCTTCATTGTATGACTGAAGGTAAGCTACGGCAGCCGTTTTGTAGCTGGTTCCACCTCCTTTAGCAGCCATTCTGTGGTGGCCATTTTGTAGCTGCACCCACCATGCTATGCCAGATTTCCAAAGGTACCCACAGACTTAAAAGGTTTGGGGATCCGTGGTGTAGAGGGTAGAATGTCAGGCTAGGATCAGAGAGACCAAGGTTCAAATCCCCCCTTCCATGGAAGGCTGTTTGGGTGACCTTGGACCAATCACTCCCCTTTGGCCTAATCTACCTCCATGTTCGGTCAGGGTCTTGATCAAGATGCTCTCGGTAGGACTTTTTCTTTGACAATATCTTTTTGACTTTCTTCCCTTCTTCCTCTGGAACCAATCCTTACCATAACCAGAGGGCAGATTTGAGGGGAACAGTGGTAGCTGCTATTTCTCCCCATTCCAGACAAGCAGATGACAATGGCCAAAAGGAGATACCTACGGGACCGCATCACCCCTTATGTCCCACATAGGCCACTGCGGTCAACTGCGGCAGAACTGCTGGTGATCCCTGGCCCTGCGACGATGCGGCTGGCCTCGACCCGGGCCAGGGCCTTTATGGCTCTGGCCCCTGCCTGGTGGAATGCTCTACCTCCAGCTGTCCGGGCCCTGCGGGACCTTGGTGAATTCCGCAGGGCCTGTAAGACGGAGCTATTCCACCGGGCTTTTGGAGGGGCTGGCCGCGGTTCTATTGCCCCCCACTGAAACGCTGCCTTTTCCATCCTGGTAGGGCCCTGATTCCATCCTGGGCCCTGCCTCTCCTCCCTTCTTCTTTGGCCTTTAGACCGGGCACGTGTGTGTGTGTGTTTTTACACAACCTTGTTGTTTAATCTGTATTTATTGTTTTAATTGCTGCTGAATTTTAATGAGTTAGATTTTATGTTATATTGATTTACTGTTCTGGAAACAGTTATGTTGTGAGCCGCCTCGAGCCCTTCGGGGATGAGGCGGCCTATAAATTTAATTAATAAATAAATAAATAAATAAATAAATACATACATACATACATACATACATACATACATACATACATACATACATACAGCTAGACCAAGGGGACTTCAGAGGTTTACTGGGGACTTCTAGTTAGGCCTTGGTGCCTAGCAATGCCAACCGCTAATGCCAGCTGCAACACGCACCCATGCTACAAGATCAGCACTTTTGAAATCCTGGTGCACCCCTCTCCAGAGGATTCCTGAGCCTGCAATCTCAAAAACTTAGGATAAGTTTCTATCCCGGGGCCAATGATCTAAACCAGAGTTTGATCTAAACATGGTTTGGCAACCTAAGCTAAAGGGGGTGCCCCACTGGTGCCAACCAAATAAACAGCAGGCCTGGCTGATGGGGTGAAAATGCCAGGAGGAATTAAATAGCAACAAAGGAGCTCAACTTTTTTTTAAATCCAAAAAGAGAGAATATTTAAGGAAAGCCCATGAGGGAATTCAGCTGCTCCTAGGTTGGGGGCACCCAGGCAGATGAACGAACTCCCGGCAGGCTATCCCGCAGGCAGAGCAGAGGACCCTGCTGCCAGTTTCTTTCTTTGGCTGGGATTTAAGCATTCCAGTCCGAGGCACAAAAGGATTGTTTCCCTTTCGAAATATTTTTCAATGCAACGTCGGAGCAGAATGAAGTGGTGTGGAAGGTATGGGATTGCAGATAAACGCTGTTAAGGAGCCAAGTATGCAGACAAACAGCAAAGTTTTGTGAGGCTGGGGGGGTTGGGGGAAGGAGGATACTTTGAACAGCTTTGCTGCTTATTGCAAAAGAGGCTGCAGAAGGGAAAAAACATTTCTGTGGAATCTTTTTTTTTAAAGCAGGAACAAAGCCTTTTTTATGTGCTAAATCCTGCTTGGAGATTTGGGCTGCTAATACTTTCCTTTATTAGGCTTCTTTGTGGCGAAGGGAAGAAAGCGTCCGCCTGAAAGGCATAACGGCAGAGAGGTTGGGACCCTTTAAATAGACTTTGTTAGGGCATTTAGGCAGGTCTCGCAAACGCATTATCTTTTCAGGCTTGGAAAAGGGTTTTTTTTTTCTTTTTAAAATTCTGTTGATGTGAAGGGCACACATCCGGAGGATTAACAGGTAAGCGCCAAATGGGCAAAAAACCCCCCCCCCACTTTTTCCTGACCAGGCTCCCGTCAAAGCTTTATGGTGTCCTTTTATGAACAAATGCTCCATTTTCAAAACCAAAGCCCAGCCTGTTTGCAAACTTCTCTCGCCACAATCCTCACAGACACTGCTGCTGAAGGGCCGTCACATCTCTCTTTGCATCCCTTCTTCAAAGCGGAGTTAAAGCTGCTGGAAAATTTGACACGAGATGGGCATTAAGCCCCATTAAAATCAGCATAACCCCCTTTTCCCCCCAAGCATGTGGGGAGGCTCCTGGTCAGAATGGGGAAAAGCAAAGATATGAGCCAGGTTCTGAGTTGGTTCTGCTGAGATCCTGCAAACCAGGCAGGTTACCCAGGACAAAATATAGTCTTGGGCCTCCTTTCTACTCCCTCCCCCCCAATTACAGATATCAGCATATATAGCAGTGATGGCGAACCTATGGCACGGGTGCCAGAGGTGACACTCAGAACCTTCTCTGTGGGCACACGCACAGAGTTTGTCATGTGAGGAGCAGAAAATCACACACACACACCCCACACACACATCTAGGCTGGCCTGGGCCGCTGAGCACGATGTGTGCGCACCACGGTGAGCAGGGAGGACTCTGTTGGTGGGCCTGGTGCCAGTGCTCCGGGTGGCTGGTGCCTTGGGGGGGGCGCAGAGGAGGCAGAGATGCTGGAGACAGAGTGGTGTGCGCGGGACTTGCTGGAGGTTAGAGCAGGCTGGCCCCTGCTCGAGTGGGTGGGGCAGAGGAAGAGGGAGCCAACCAGTTTTTTCTCTAAACTAAACCTCAGCATTCAGATTGGCACTTTGCAATAATTAAGTGGGGTTTGGGTTGCAATTTGGGCACTCGGTCTCAAAAAGGTTCGCCATCACTGATATATAGGAACATGGTCTACTGACATCAGATTTATTTTTTGTAATTTAATATATTATCCCAGAAGACTTTGACTGGCTGGCCATGTCCTTCGCATGGAGAACGGTCGGATCCCAAGGACAGCAGTGAGAAGGATGCCTCCTGATGCCAAACGACAGTGAGGACGACCCCCCCCCCCCACCTGGAGGAGAACATTTGACCTGAAGGTATTGAATATGGCAGGGGAAGAGGCTGAAACACTCACCCAAGACCGGAAAAGCTAGAGAGCGCTTGTTGCCTAATATGCTACTTAGCATGATGGATTTGATGATGATGATGAATTCAATATACAGTGTGTAGATAAGGAGAAATTCTTTATACATCAGAACTTTCCCCATCATGGTTTAGATAGATTGCTAGTCGGCATAAGGAATTAAATGGTAATTTTGGGGGAGTTTTGCGGAAGCCACAGATGACATGCAAAGACCATCAGACGACGCAGAAGTTTAGAAACTCAGAAATGCATAAAATATATGTATAATAACATATTTTATATTTTAATAATATGCACAATTACTTTTTAATAGTTTTTTTTTAGTTCAGACTTTTTTTCTGGTATGGAGGGCTAAAAAGTGTTACGCAGATTTCTAGATCACTGGGGGTGGGGGTTCCTTGCTCCTAACCCCCCAGCGATGTGGAAGGGATAATTGCAATAACTATCAACGTTCACGCAGTAGATACATAAATATACTCCCTATGAGCAGAGGACCCACAAGGACTTGCAGGAAAGGATCCCCATTTCCTCTCATTTTGCTTTCTTTGTTCTTCTGGGATAAAAGGATATCGAAGAGATAGAAAAAGTGCAGAGAAGGGCAACGAGGATGATTGAAGGATTGGAGCATCTTCCTTATGAGGAGAGGCTGTAGCGTTTGGGACTCTTTAGTTTGGAGAGGAGACGTCTGAGGGTACTTCTGTACTTGGGAAAGTAATCTTTTCAGTTATTAAACTTGGGGTAAGTGAAACAAATTGTGAAAGGTACGTCTTGATGGTTTAGTGCAGTGGTTCTCAACCTTCCTAATGCCGCAACCCTTTAATACAGTTCCTCATGTTGTAGTGACCCCCAACCCTAACATTTATCCATTTTACAGATGGAGAACACTGATGCAGTCTTAGATGACTCCGCCCCCAAAAAGGTCCCGACCCCCAGGTTGAGAACTACTGGTTTAATGGAATGTCCATGTGTGTAACAAATGAACCTGAATTTGTGTATATGATTTATATTTTGAGTATTGATGTTATTAATGGTAAGCTACTGATTGTGATTGTAATCTTTATTTTAAGATCAGTAAGAAAAAAATCTCCTTCCTCCACATTCCTGCTAAACCATGATTTTTGTTATGCGGGAAGAGCCCTTTTAAAATGCAGTCAGTTTTAAGTTTCCAGACTTTGTAAATGGCACAGCTGAGTCCTCACATCACTATGACCGGGGCTCAATGTCCCAAGCATGAAGAAAGCCCTAAACTGTTTTGAAATGAAGATATTTATTAAGGCAGCCGCACAACTCATTTTCAGTAGGATGAACCGAGTACAACTGCTAGGTCACCACTGCGCAGGATGAAAATGAACCCGAGGAGATCTGTAAATGGTTAACTATTCTGCTTGCTCCTGGCCGACGCTCCGTAAAGTGGGCCAGCCTTCCAACTGTGCTGAGCAAGCTTTCCAAAGCATTTTCCAGCAAGGCGCCCACCCTGTGAGCTTTCAGCTGCTTTCATTTTCTTCCAGCAGCCTAATTTGATACATTTTTTAAAAGATGTGGTGTTTGTAGCAGTAAGCAGCTTTCTCCATTTGACTTCTTTATGCAGGGAACTTATGAATCAGGAGAGATTGGACATGGACATCTAGAAGGACACAACCGTCAGCACTGACCTGCCAAGCTGCCACTGAAAATGATTAAATATTGCTTTCCTCTAATGTTCCTCCGTCTTGCTGAGTATCACAGACACACCCAAAGCAGAATGGTAAAAACAACTGCCCCGTTAAGTCCCACACATATTTCATGTGCTCAAAATTCATTTTAGCCACATTTCACTTGCAAAAGACACGCTCTCGAGCAGTGGTTCCCTCCCGGCCTTTCATGCCTTATGTCCCACTAACCACCATCAAAGAACCATGGTGGAGGGTGCATCAAGCTACATGATTTATGGCGACCCCTAGTGGGGTTTTCAAGGCAAGAGACTAACAGAGGTGGTTTGCCATTGCCTGCCCTTGCATCATGACCATGGACTTCCTTGGAGATCTCCCATCCAAATACTTGCCACGACCGACCCAACGTAACAGAAACAAAATGCCCACTTTTCCCATGAAGAACATTTGTATGTTTACTGTCATTACATTTATCATTAAATGAAGTTTTTAAGGACATAGCAAAAGTTGTAGAAGAAAAAGAGTTTGGCTCTCTCAACGGATAATCCCTGACAAGCAGAGTCCGAAGGAAATGGCCTATTGAAGACACTTGCTGAAAGGCAGGGAGAACAGGGGATGAAGAGAAACGCTGCATGGCAAAGGTTACTACTTGCATGTCAAAAAGTTCACAGAGTTGGCACATCATGCTTGAGAGGTGGAAATGGAGATTGAAGAACAAAGTCCTAGTCATTGTTATGAAAACCCTGCACCCCACCTAACAAATTGAAAGCCACTGCTCTAGAGAGCTGCACGATACAGGCTTTCTTCTGCTAAAACAGGCTTGATTGAGAGACATTTCAGTACAACTCAACTGGTAGGATCCAGGCTAAATTTTCCACTATCAGTGGCGGAGATGTAATTACAACCCACAATTTCTGAGCTGTTTGGACACAGGGAAGAGGCTGAAGCCTGTGAGCTTAAGAGCAACCCTGTCAGTGGTCCAATTGGCCATGCTGGCAGGGGCTGATGGGATATGTAGCCAAGAACATCTGGAGAGCTGCAGGTTGCAGACCCCTGATTCTAGTCCAGTATCCAGTGGCCAGTTGCTTGCCCTGGAGGGCCAACAAACCAGACACAGAGGCACGAGCGCTTGCTCTGATGTTGCCTCCTAACCCCACTATTCAGAGGTTTAATGTCTCTGGAGGTTCTCTTTTAGTCAGCATGGCTAGTCACTATTGATGCACCTCTCCTTCATGGATCTGTCCAGCCTTGAGCCTGGGTTAGATTAATATCTCAGCCGAAATTCATTAGTCACGTTTGTAATGAAGAGTGGCATTGCAGCTGGTCAGCACCAAAACAAGCAGCAGAACAATTATGGTGGTGGGGCTGTTGGGTTTTTTTTTAGCCAACTAGCATTAAAGAGAGACTTGTTCATGCTTTTGTGTTCTGTGGAACTTTCGCTCCAAGCTGAATGTATAGGAAGTTTCATTTTAGGCTGCTAGATGTTTCATGCTGCTTTGATGCTCTTGATGGGTTTTTAGGAGGGTGCTAATTTTTATGTTTTATTCTTTTTATTTTGGTTTTGACTGGTAAGCGGCCTCAGGCCGGGTCTGTGGAGGGATGGCATACAATTTCCCTAAGCTAATTGTACATGTATCAGTAAGCAACAGACGGAAATTATGGTTCTCTGACAAGACCCAGATTTGGCTAGAGTTTGAAGGCTTCCTGAGTCCTTGGCTAAGTGTCCAGGAGCGCCTTGTATCAGTTGCCTCTGATTTGCCAACACTTGGGTTACCTACACTCAGTCAGTGTGGCCATGCTGTAACCTCAGTTGGATGACTGCAACATGCTCTACATAGGGCTGCCCTTGAAGGCAGAGGGTGGCATGAAAGGGAAGGTGAGAGGCCCGGCATCTGGACATGGCCCACCCACCCTAGCGAAGGGAGAGGGTGAGGAGGGAGGCATGGAGTGGTGGCATGCAAGGGAGGGGGAAAGGCCCGGCATCTGGACATGGCCCACCCACCCTAATGAAGGGAGAGGGTGAGGAGGGAGGCATGCAAGGGAGGGGGAGGGAGTGGTGGCATGCAAGGGAGGGGGAAAGGCCCGGCATCTGGACATGGCCCACCCACCCTAATGAAGGGAGAGGGTGAGGAGGGAGGCATGCAAGGGAGGGGGAGGGAGGGGTGGCATGCAAGGGAGGGGGAGGGCAACCCAGAACATGGGCAGCCTTTTATCAGGGGCTAGCTTCTAGGAACATACATTGCCCATATGAAACGTGACATTGGCTGCCAGTCTGTTTTTAAGTTCAATTCAAGGTGCTGGTTATGACCTTTAAAGCCCTTCATAATTTAAGATTTGAAGGACCGTCTTCTTTCCTATGACTGAGTGTGCCAATTCTGGTAATCAGGCAGTCATCTCTTGACTAACTCATCACTTAAGCCGGGTGACCTGTCTGTTATTGACTAGAGCCCAAGCCTTTTATATCTGGCGCCCTGAAGGTGATGGAACCCCTCCTTGGAGATCTTCAGGAGGCACTATGTTGTCTGTGCATTAGGGCTTTTGATGAGGATTAAATGGCAGGAAACTGGAGGGAGGAGGGAGATTCGGAGTTTGCTATTTTCTTTTCGGTTTTACCCGAATGTGTAAACTATTATTGTGGACGGCCGCCTTGAACCACGAGGAAAGCCAGGATCGAAATAATTGTAATAAATAAAAAACAAACAACAGTAAAATGGGGCAAAAGTTTGTGGACACTAATTTGCCAGTTCAATGCATGAACAGTGGCTAAAAAGACCGCTGTTCCACGTGCATCTATGAGCAGCCACTTCCTGGAATGAGTGGCTCAATTTACCACTCAGCATGTCTGAGTGGCTCAGTTTACCACTAATCCATAAGCACTTCTACTGAGGCCAACTGACAAGTAAAGACATTAGCAGTACCCACTTGAGATCTGCTCCGTTTCAGGACTTAGTGTTGAAAACTCCAGGGATTGTGCTGAACCCCGCTGTCAGGGTACCTGATTAAGAATCACCGAGGGACTTCCTGGCTCATCCTGTCGCTGTGCGAAAAGCATGGAAAGTCTGCTGTCAACAGGCTTCTAACCTGGTTCCTCTCCAGTTAGTTTAAGCAAGCTGTCGTACAGACTACTGCAGTAATTGCTCATATCACCTTTCTGGGGAGGGTCGGAGATGTTTGCTTTGTTTTGATGAACGGCGGAGCCCTGTCAGCAGCGCTGTGCAACGTGGATAACAGGCGCTAATCTGGCAGGGATGTTATCGTTGGGCAGAGATCCTGCGCGTTTAGGAACAAACCGGCTTCGCTTTTAAAACCAACACAGTACGCTGTCAAGCAAAAATAGTCTTTATTCAAAGTTAATGGAAACAGGGGTCACTGTACTTTTGCAAGACTGGGAAAAATAAAAAAATATAAAACAAGGATATTGTCACAATACCAGAATGTGGAACTCTACTTTTCTTTTTCTTTTTTGCGCTTCCTTTCCTATGGTTTTACTGTTATCTATTTTTCCTGACTCTTGCTATTCACAACTCTGCAAGTCCAAAATATATGAAGGGGGGTGGGGAGGGGAGGAATATGAAATTTAAGACTTTTGCACTTTTCACAAAATGGCAGATACATCAAGGGGTGTCAAATTTTACGGGCGAATTGATGGAAGTTACCATACCTACCGAGGAGTCATCATTCCAATCTGAGAAGCCCATCAAGGATGCAGGGTTTGCTCTCTAGGGCCATTTTGGAAACTCCTGGGGTGGCTTGTGGTGCCAAGACAAGGCTCACAACCTCTCGGACCAGAGCAGGCACAGAGAGGGAGCACCGGGCCAAACAGTTAAAGACACACTACTGGGGAAGGGGGTTTAAAAATGTACAGCGGTGCCATGTGTTCTACTCCAATCACTTGTGCTACAACTACCAAACATGTACAAAAAGGAGGAGGATTTTTCTCTCTCTCTCTCATAGAGCTCTAAGTGTGGGGTTGCAGCAAGTTTAGGATCTGGAATGAGACCTGGACCTCGATCGGGAATGTGATCTAGAGGCAGACCTCGACCTAGATTTGGACTGGGACCTTGTTTTCGAAACTGATTTGGATCTGGAGCGGGATTTCGATTTAACATTTTGTTTAGACTTGGAATTTGACCTTGACCGGGATCTGCAACGGGTGTCCATTTCCTCACCCTCGGTTTTGGTTTCCTTTTTGTCGGACTCTGCTTTCGTGCGCTCCTTATCCTTGGAGCGAGAGCGGGATCTAGACCTAGACCTGGACCGCTCTTGGTCTTCTCGCTTTTTCTTCTTGCTGCTGCTAGACTTGCTGTCTCGCTTGCTTCGCCTCTTGTTCCGCTCACTCCTGCTGCGGCTCCTGCTCCTGCTCTCCCCCCTGCTCCGCTTCCTGCCTTTCCTTTTGTCCTTACTCTTGCTCCGGCTGCGGCTCCTGCTCCCCTCTTTGCTCCTGCTCCTAGCCTTGCTGCTGCTCTTCTCTCTCTCCTTGCTCCTACTCCCCCTTACGCTCCCCCTCTCCTCTTCTTCTGCTTTCTCTTTACTACCGCTCCTACTCCTGCTTTTACTCTTACTCTTTTCCTTACTGGGACTCCTGCTCTTTGCCCGCTTGTCGTCATCGTTTTGAACCTCGTCCTCAGGCTTGTCTTTGCTTTTGCTGCGGGACTTCTCTGCACTTCCACTGCGGCTCCTGCTCTTGTCATCTTTACTCGGGCTCCGGCTTTTTTCCTTTTGGCCTCCGCTACGGCTTTTGCTCCTACTACGGCTTTTGCTCTTGCTTCTGGACTGGGATCCAGACCTGAGGAATGGAAAGAGAGACAGACAGACGCACGCAATATTACTTATGCATTTTTATTTAAGCTTTTTATTTAGGTTTTATTTTTATGTATGTTTTTACAATGTCAGTCTTCTTGCTGAATGCCTTTGGTAACCATGCATACATCTCTTAACACTTAAAAAACTCCTCACAGAGGCTTAATTGTGGGAAATCCAGCTTGCGCAGCATTCCCGCATGTATGAACGCATCCGCAGCGTGAAAGATATATGAACTGCTAAACTAACTGGTGGGACAGATATGGTAAAGCAACTGAATTGGCTTCACTAGGATTTTAAAGCTAGCTAAAATGACAATGGTCTGGATTCTGGGAACATTTTAAGATGGGGGGAGGGACTTAAATAAAAGCCAGCATAACCCATCCTCCCGACCCCTAAGCCTCTGATGATATAAAAGTTCTTAGATGGTCTCATGATGGGATGACTGCATCAGCAGCATAGTCACTAATTCTGCAGCACAGAGGTAGCAAAACTCCCTGGCAAACCCCATTACTGTACCTGGATCGTGACCTGCTTTTTGAATGGCTGCTTTTGCTACTGCCACTATGACTCCGGCTTTTACGAGAATGCCTGCTTCGAGAGCGAGACCTGAAAGCAAAAGAAGCCAGCATTGAAATCTCCACATTTGTTGAAGAATCTGTAGACCTGGCAGGGCGTATTGGACTGTACCCCCAACCCAGACCCTAGCACTAAGTACCTGCTACCGCCCAAACACAATTTTTCAGATAGAGTGATCTGCCTGTATTCAGAATGTCCAAGAGAACAGCAGAAGAGTTCTCAAATTCTGCCAGAGTGAGCTTTTCTTAAGTCAAGGGTTGACGTGACAAGTGTCAGTGAAAAGGATGCAAATTTTTATTTAAGAAGGTAGTTATGTTGGTCTGCAAGTTCAGCAGCACCTGAGAAACCAAGAAGAGCTCCAGGATATAAGCTTTCGAGAGTCAAAGCTCCCTTCATCAGACTGGTGCTACTAAACCCGAATTTATTTATTTGGGGCATTTCCATGCCTCCTTTTCAGAATCTGGTTCTACGTAGCTGACAGTTAGAACTACTACGACTTTAAAAACAAGGTACTGGACATAAACAGCAGCAGAACTATCCATAAATCCATGAACAGCAGCAGAACTATCCATAAATCCAAAGCAAATCATTAAAAAGCTGGTAAGATAAACCTGTAACTAAAAGCCAGGGTGAAAAGAAGGATTTCCCTCCCATGCCTAAAAGATATAAAAGTAGGCACCAGAGGAGCCTCAAGAAGAGGAGTTTGGATTTATACCACACCTTTCTCCCCTGTAAGGAGACTCAAGATGGCTTACAAGCTCCTTTCCCTTCCTCTCCCCACAACAGACACCTGGTGAGGTAGGTAGGGCTGAGAGAGTTCCCAAGAACTGTAACTAGCCCAAGGCCACCCAGCAGGAATGTAGGAGTGTGGGAACACATCTGGTTCACCAGATAAGCCTCTGTCACTCAGGTGGAAGAGTGGGGAATCAAACCCAGTTCTCCAGATTAGAATCTACCTACTCTTAACCACAACACCACACTGGCTCTCAGATGATTCCCAGTTTGTAGACAGAAGTTTGAATATGGAAAGATAGGCCTAGCATTCTGCAAATCCATGACCAGGTGACAGACAAATCTAGCAGTGCAATCCTAAACAGTTCCCCATCTTAAGTCCATTGATACCAAAGGGATCCATAATGATGCAACTTTGCATAGGATAGGAATGTAACCAGAATACGACAGAATGCCTTAACTATCCACCTGTTTCCATGTCACCAAAATCATTGCAGTTTTTCCTCCGTAGCAGCCCCCACAGAAGCGAGCCAGATGGATTCATGATCAGGGATGACCAGACCTACCTTGAATGAGTTCGACTTCGGGAATACGAGCGGCGGCGTCTGGACCCAGGCCTGTCTTCAACCAGCCTGATCTTCCTACCATTTACTTCGGTTCCGTCCAGCTTTTCCAACGCTCTTTTCATGTCCGAATAGGATTTGAACTCAATCACCCCTTCATTTTTCCTCCCTTTGTGTGCGTCGGCATATGTCACTTCACCCGCCTGACGCATATAATCCTAGGAGTGGAAAGACAAAAGCACCGTCCTTGTAAATGCTTCAACTTTTAAAAGCAGAAGGCGCCGTTCTGAACAGGGATTCAAACAACAATGTGGAAGGCTGCTTATTGTGTGGAGCTCAAGGCAGAAATGAAGAGCTCAGACCTGCCATTGAAGTTGTTATGCCTCCCCACCACTAGACGAGGCCCACCAGTTGCATACCTTTAAATCCTGCCAACTGCAACGGCTTGACAGATTTTCAACGATCAATCTGTATTCAGTACGAGTCGGAGGACCGTACTTATCTCTTCCACTTCTTCTATAACCATATCCACCTTTAGGAGGCGATAAGCAGATGCAAATACTTCAGCTGAGGTAGTGGAGTTGGTTGTTTCATATACACCACAGGTGTCAAACTCAGGCCCTCCAAGTGTTCATGGACTATGATTCCCATCAGCCCATGCCAGTTGGGGATATTGGCCCTGCTGGCATGGGCTGCTGGGAATCGCAGTCCATGAACACCTGGAGGGCCTGAGTTTGACACCTATGATCTACACCACCCCCCTCCCAAAGAAAACAAAAACTAGACTAGCCAATATGTCAATAAATACATTTAAATCCTCCCCCCCCACCCACTAGTCTAAATTACATTCTTTCTTTGACAGATATATGCATACACGTACTATAGAGTCAGACAATACATATGCTTCTAAAATATTAGCATATGGCTTGTACATTTTATAGTTACAATTAAAAATCCAACATGCAGCTAAGTTTTAAGTTAACAGAAATCAACATTTCAAAAAAGAAAAAAAAAGAAAAACAGAAAGAAAACACAAAAATAACCAAATCACTATAGTCAGTTACTAATGTTACTTACATTGATTTAAAGTTTTCTGAAATTTGGCATGAATAAAGGTTTTCAGGCACCTATTTCAGTCTAATCACATCTGTCTCTAACCCTTGGGGTCCTCACCACCCACGTCTAATGGGGAAAAGTTGCGGTCGTCACATGGCTTCCTTTTTGGATCAGCCAAGGGCCACCAAGGTCAAAGAGCCACTCATGGAAAGGCAACCCAGGGTCAGCAAATGGAACAGGCAGCCAGTCATCTTAGCCTCAAAGGACTCTTAATTGAAACATTGAGGTCTTTGTTAAGTCTATGTTAAACAATCACATTTTACAAACAAAACCATTCATATATTTACAGAAACTAAAATAACGAAAAAATCAAAGCTCATTTCAGTTCATTTACGTCAATTAAAAGAGAAAAATTCATAATACATGTTACTTTTAATAAGATACGACAAACTTTTAAAATAATAATAATAGTAATCGTAATAACAACAACGTCATATTTTTTTTAAATGCTAAGTTTCGTATAGAAAGAAAAAAATATCACCAAGACAAAGGTAGGTTAGTGCTTACTGCGTCCGGAACCGTAACTGCTGTCACGGCGAGGACCCCGGGCATGCTCGACAATGACACGCTCCCCGCAAAGATCTTTGCCGTTTAGCTCGTAAACGGCATCGTCGGCATCTCGCACATCGTCAAACTCAACAAAGCCATACCTGGGCAGAGAGAGAAACAAAAGGTGCTCAAGAACCAACAGCGCTGCTGTCCCTTCCGAAACTCAAATCCAAGAGGTGAAGGTGGGGCCAAAGGAGCTTGCCAGGTTTCCTTCCCACACAGGCATGAAGAGGTCAATGCACCACCAGGAAAATCTGAAGCTCTAAAACAACCCCCCTTCCCCCGGCTCTGGAAAATAAGCCGTTCAAATGCCACAGGAAAAAAGGAAGGGGAATTCTCCATCTCTTCATGACTTTAGTTTACATGACCAATTATTGAACTATATGGGGTTGGTGCCCTGCTCTCCCTTTTTCAAACCAGACACTTAAGACAACGTCACTCTATCAGACAGAGGAAGTAACAGGCACACAGTTTGCAAGCAGAGAGGACCTGTTTGCTTCATCCCGTGTCATACAGCAAAACACTACCTGAACATTTTCTACAACTCTTATTTCTTTTTTATTTACTTTGTTTATACAAATATTCTTCCCTTCTCCATTTTATACTCATAAAGACCCTGTGAACTAGGCTGAGTGCCAGGCAGGGGGAGGGGTGTGTGAAGAGGGGGAAGAGAAGAGAGACAGGCCCAAGGTTACCCAGTGAGCATTCACAGCAGAGTCGGGAATTGAATCTGGGCCTTCCAGCTTAGTCTGAAATGCTAATCAATATATGACACTCCGTTTGTGGGGTGGCTGCTGTTGAACAGATTTACCTTGTCTGCTCATGACTCCAATCTCTAGGTTTAAGTGTCCACAGATCTGGCCATGGTCAACCCCAGCCCTTGCTTCTATGGCCTGGCACTAGCCTGATGGCTGGCTTATAGGCCACCTTCATGTTCTGTGCTAAGTTGTTTTCTGGGTTTTTCTTCGCCAGGCTGGATACTTCTTTTAAATGCCCAGTTCTTATTCTCCAGCTAAGTTCTCTGCTAGTGACTTTGTTTGCACCATTTCATGCTTTTTTGAAAATGTTTAAATGCTTTTATTTTTGCACCTCAAGCAAGACTCTGGAAAGGCAGTCTAAGAAATTCCCTAAATGTGAAACAGTGCCAACATTAACCCTAAAGTGCACACATCCTTCCGAGCGCACACAGCAACACACAGCATGTTTGCAGAGGTGCCAGAAGGTGAGCACGCTGCATATTCACGGATGATTTTATAGCTCTTCCTTAGTATCCCTCGAGCAATCTCTCAGGAGAAAGGACCTAAGTAACTGGGCTATGCTGTGTGCTCCAGCAGTTACCCGCAAAATGTTTACCACTCTACCTGCTGCCTGGTCTCCAACACAGTTAATAACATGCTTTGTTTCATGAGACAAAATAAAGATCTTGGCTGTCAACAGACATTCTGGAAGAAGAAGGCAAAGAGCACACAGCCTGGAAACCGACCAGCCAATCGGAGGTACGAGACCAATTGGAATGCAATGGGAACAGTCAGAAAGGCTGAGAACTGGGATTTGAGCAGCGTTCCACCCCGGAGCGTTGGCTACGTCACAGGAGGTAGAAGCACCACATGCAGCCTTGGGGAGCTTTCCAAATTGAAATGGGTGGAAACAAATAAAAGTACAGAAAATTACAATAAATAAAAAATAAAAGAGAATTTGCAGATTAGTAATGTTTGGGATGCCCAAAACTCATCCAAGGTTGCTTTCCCCTCCTGTCAGCTATCTCTCGCCTGTCTCCTTACACAGATACAGTGGCACAACCACAGTGGGATTAGCTGCCACTGCTATCATCAGCTGGGCCTCCTGTGGTCAGCCTCCTGTGGTTGAGAACAGAGAACGGTCCATTGGTTACTCACCGTGAAGGGACCTTCTGCTGGACGCGGAAGGGCATCTTGATGGGTGTTTCCCAACCCGTTCTCAGGGAGGCAGGGTCTTAAACTTGTCACTTCCTGTGAACTGCTTGGCACGCCCATCTAGGTCCAGTAAACGACTGTCCAGAGTAGTGAGAGCTCTAATGTACTAACGTGCGTGTCAGGAAGCGACAGAATAACATGAAAAACGACAACTTGTCAACATGAAACAACAAAAAACTTTCTGCAAGTGGAAACTTAGTTCTGCAATGCTGGAAGAGTTCGAACCCATTATTATCGGGGACTATTAGCTGATCCAGGGAGGGCCAAGATGCCCTTCCGCGTCCAGCAGAAGGTCCCTTCCACGGTGAAGTAACCAATGGACCCGTTCTACTGGAGGCATGAAGGGTATCTTGATGGGAACTCCCAGAGCAGTCCCCAAAAGCGGGTGGGTCAGATCATTCCCCGATAATGTGTTCCAGCACACGTCTACCGAAGGTGGCTTAGGATGCTGCAAGGAATGTAGTCTGTAGTGTCTGACAAATGTGGATGCAGTAAGACCAGGTAGCGGCTCTACAAATGTCCGCCAGAAGGGGAACTTGTTTCTAAAGGCCGCATTGGCAGTCGGCCAGCCTACTAGTGGAATGAGCTTCGTAATTCCCTGGGGAAGTGGATGGTTAGACGGCTTTGTAGGCTTCGATGATGCATGTTTTAATTGCGTTCCTACTAATGGCTGCCTTTGATATCTCGGCCCCCCCCCAGGTTGGAAGTGGAGCGCTTGATGAAAGAAGGCGCTGTGGGAAGTCCGGATGGACTTCGGTTCTTATGATGAATGCTTTCAGAGTTCTCCGGACTATCTAGGTTGTGCCACGAAATCTCTCTGTTGGGTGAGAAGGTGTAGCGCAGAAAGCGAGGGTATCACCAACTCCTGAAGGATCCTGGATGAAATTTGGAATTCACTTTTGGGCATGAAGGAGGGATCGAGATGCAGGTATTACCCGGTCCTTGTGGAAAAAATGTACACAGTTACTGCCTCTACTACTGACAGGGCGTGGATTTCAGATACCCTACGTCGGGCCTGAGGTTATGGCTAGCAGGAATAAGGAATCTTCATTAAAGCCATTTTAAAGGTGAATGGTCTGTAAATCCATTCGAACGGTGATTTGGTCAGAAGCGGAGAGTACTAGGTGCAACCGCCATGTGGGGAAACGGTGTATCATCGGGTGGTTTGTATTTGCTTCACCCCCCCGGTAAGGAATACGCGACGACATCCGGAGTTCCTGGAAAGGGGCAATCCTTGGATTACAGGTAACACCGGGTATCAAGGACGCTTAGCTTGTCTCCTCAGCGTGGAGCCACGCAGGCCTTGATGGAGTCCGTCTTGGAGGAACATCAGGATTTGCGGAAGGGTAGGAGCAAGTGGGGGAGATGGATTTTCGCCTGCACCAACGCGCACGAAAGCTTTCCACGAGGAGTTGTAGATTTTGACTGGTGGAAGAGCCGTCAGGACGCTAGGATTGTGTTGGCGACCTGGTCGGAATACCCTTTACGCCTTAGGAGGTTCCTTTCTGCCACGCGGTCAGTTTGTACCACCCGGGGTTCGGATGGGAGACCGGCCCTTGGGTCAGCATGTCCGGTGGTGTTGGAAGTGGGATCCCTTGTGAGGTTGCCATCTCCAGAATGGAGGAGAGCCATGGGCGTCGTGGCCAGTGTGTGTGGGGCCACCAGTATCACCTCGGCTTGCTCTATTACTATCTTCCTGAACCTTGGGGATGATGGGCAGTGGAGGGAAGGCTACAGGTAGGAGTCTTGGGCCATGGAGTTACGAGGGCGCCCACGTCCATCGCTGGGTGGTAAAACCTGGACATGAACTGTGGAGTCTGGTGATTTTCGCTGAGGCGAAGAGGTCTACCTCGGGAAGTCCCAGGTTCCTCGAGATCATGTGGAAGATGTCGGGCTTTAGTTTCCACTCTGCTTCCGCTATAGTGGTCCTGCTGAGCTAGTCGGCCGCGGACGTTCAATTGGCCTCTGATGTGTTCCGCGGACAGTGACGTCAGGTGAGTTTCGGCCCATGTCAGGATGCGCATGGCCTCCTTGTGCATGAGTGAGGATCTGGACCCCCCTTGATTGTTCAGATAAGCCTTGGCCGTGGTGTTGTCTGTTCTTACTAGAACATGGGTCCCCTGGAGGGATGTCTGGAAGTGGAGGAGGGCATTGAAGATGGACCTTGTTTCCAGGATGTTGATTGGAAGATCCGTTTCCTCCGGTGACCAATTTGCACGCACTGGTCTTGAAGAGTTGCTCCCCAGCCCCGCAGGCTGGCGTCGGTGATCACCTGGTTCCTCTCCTGATGAATGAAAATTTTCCTTTTCGATAGGTTGCGTCGCAGGTCCACCACCTGAGTTCTTGGCGGAGTCGTGGGGTTAGTTGGACGACGCGATCTTGTTTTTGCATAATCTGCCGTTGGAATGGACGCAGGAAGGATTGAAGAAGGGCCTGGAGTTAGGCGGCTCCACTGCAGCATGTCGAACACTGAGACCATCAATCCCATCAGGCTTGCCAAGGAGAAGCAAGGATGACGTCCTCTCTGATGCGACAATGAGAGACACGATCTGCCGGATGCGTAGTCTCTTGTTCTGTGGAATGAACAATGAGTTCTTGGTGGTATCTATGAGGGCCCCGAGGTGTTCCATTGTCTGTGAAGGAAGAGTTGTGCTTTTCTCTAAGTTCACTAGGAACCCGTGGTCTTGGAGTACTTTTTGTGCCGTCTGGACGTCCTTGGCGGCTTGTAGGGCCGATCCCGATCGTATAAGGATATCGTCCAGGTAGGGATATGAGTGGATCTTCTGTTCCCGGAGGAGGGTGATGGGACACAGCAGGATCTTGGAGAAGACCCTCGGGGCGGTGGCCAGCCCGAAGGGGAGGGCCCTGAATTGAAATTGTTCGTTGCCCACCGCGAACCGTAGGTACTTCCTGTGGGTGTGGTGGATCGGGATGTGGAGGTAGGCCTCGGTCAGGTCTAGGGATGTCATGAAGTCTCCTGGACGGATGTTTTCTATGATGGAGCGTAGAGTCTCCATCCTGAAGCGATGGAGGTGTAGGTGTCGATTGACGAATCTCAGGTTGAGTATCGCTCTCCAGTCTCCATTCCGCTTCGGAACAGTGAAAAAGTGAGAGAACACCCCCGAGGATCTCTCCGATTTTGGCACTGGTTCTATCGCCTGGATCCTCAAGAGGTGTTGAATGGCCTGTTGAGTTCTTTGCGCCTTGTCTATGTTGGAATTGACTGGGAAGGCGCGGAAGCGTTGAGGGGGCAGGTGAGCGAACTCGATTGAATAACCTGACTGGATGACCTCTCGAGACCATTGATCCACATGGTTGCCTTCCCACCGATGACTGAAGTGTTGAAGTCGGCCACCCACGGGAAGGAAGTGGGAGTCATTGTTTGGAAGGTCCTTCGGAGCGGAAGGTTTTTCCTGCTTTGGCGTTGTTGTTACGAAAGGAATTGCTGAAATGTCCGGTCCGTCTGCGAAAGCCCTGTTGAGCTTGCCAGCGTTTGCCGTCTCTGGAAGATCTGGGAAGAGTCTTGTGAGATCGGAAGGTGTGTGAAGATTTGTTGCTTTGGTAAGGATGATCGGTCTTGACCGATTTAGGCATCGCTTTTTTGTTGCCCTTGGTCTGTACCAGGACTTGTTCAAGTTCTGGACCGAACAGGGTATCTCCCTGGAAGGAGTAACCCGCCACCAGGTGTTTGGATAGCATGTCTGCGGGCCAGGCTCTAAGCCAAGCGTGTCTCCTAACCACTACTGTGTTGGCCATGATTTTGGATGTTATCAGTAGACCCTCGTGATTGGAGTCAGCTAGATAGGATGTACTGAGGAGGATCCTTTCAATCCCTTCCCTAAGTGCTTTGGATTCAGGCGGGAGCATGTCTAGGATTCTTCTTAACCATACTATGGCTGCTCTAGCCATGGTGGCCGAGGAGAGTAAAAGTTTAGATAAGGAGGCCAGGCCATCATATGCTTTTTTGAGGATGGCCTCTGAGCGTTTGTCCAGCTGGTCTTTGATGGTGCCAACCCCGTCTTTGGAGACTAATCCCCCCGACTGTAAGGCGGAGACGGGTGCGTCCACAGGTGGGACCTGGAGCATCTTGTTAATATAGTCTGGTACTGGGTACAGCTTTTTAAAAGCTGGGGACAGATGTTTAGAAGATGTGGGAGATGCCCACTCTTTAAGAATGCCCTTCTGAAAATATTCAGGGACAGGTAGGTATTTGGGGTTGCGGTTCTCATGTGGGAAGATCTCTTTTTTCCCTTTAGGGACGCCCTTGATTGGTTTGTCTGAGGTGGAAGTGGCTGTAGGGTCCACTCGCGTCTCGCCGAGGAATCCCTTGAGGTCTAACGCTGAGATAACTTTTAGAAATTAACAGGGGAGATGTTCTCAACCTCAAAAAATTTTAGGGGTTGCTCTGTATCTGATGCTTCCCCCTCTGACTCTGAGAAGTGTTCAGAATGACCCTCTGATTCGTTCTCACTGAATTCCTCCTCTTCCCCTGGGAAGGTTAGTGGTTTCCTATGGCTGCGTCCGGTTGCCCTTGCTGGGGACCTAATGGTGGAGATGCAGGGAAGGAGAGCCAGCTTTCATAGCTTTAGAGACCAAATGCTCTTTTTTGTGGTACGCATTGGATCTCTCCTCCCTCATTGCTTCTCTAAAGAGCCCCACTAGTTGCTGGGGGGAGGCGTCATGCCATCTATTGAAGCCAGGGAGCCTCTACTGTATGGCGACTTCATGCCCTCCCCTTTCGCTTAATGCTGTGCGGCAGCTCGTCGCGTGACTCACAGAGAATGAGTCACTTTTCCAAAGCTGCCCTCCTGTTTCACTCATCGGAGACCTTATCTTGAGCCTCGGCAACAGCGCCACTCTGCTATAGCCAGCAGGGAGGGAGGAAGAGGCGGCCGCTGCGTTGTTCGGAGGCCTCCGGGTCCTCGACGCGATCGCTGACTTCGGGGAAGGAGGAGCGTCGGTTGGGAGCTAGAGGAGACCGCTGGACAAATGGGCGGCGCCCTCCGCTGAGACGCTGGAGGTCGCCGCCGCGTGGAGCTCCAGATACCCATACGTTACCTCTTACTGCGCTTTTCAATGTGGCTCTTCGATTTCAGCGGCTTTTTTGGCTTTTGGGCTGGGTCATCGAGAGGGGGGGGGAGGAGAGGGGACGTTGTTTTGCTTGTCCCACTTGTTCTTTGCAAGTGGTGGCAGCTCTAAGGTGCCCTCCGCTGAAGATCGGTGGCAAAGGATTCCCCTGGGGGGAGAAAAACGATCGGCCATGGCAGGGTCTATTGGGCAGGGGTTCCCTGCTTAAGAGGGCCCTGGCAGTTTAAGGCAAAGGTAGAAATGGAAGAACACTAAAAAGGAAGAAATAACAGACACGAGAGACAGACTAGGACTTACAGTACAGTAAAAACTTGCAGAGACTGAGAAGGATGCTGCTCTCCCTATCAGGCAGGGAAGTAAACTGGACCTAGATGGGCGTGCCAAGCAGTTCACAGGAAGTGACAAGTTTAAGACCCTGCCTCCCTGAGAACGGGTTGGGAAACACCCATCAAGATGCCCTTCCGCCTCCAGTAGAACAAGAGCTGCTCTCTCTGTAAACCACTCAGGTTACCTGACACCCCTCCCTCTGGATAGCAGCCGGCTGAACTTCTCCAATTCCTATCCTGTAGCCATCCTTTTCTACCTTCTTAGCCTTTTCTGGAAAGCAAGGAGAAAGCCCCATAGAGCTGGACCCACCAAAAGTCCAAGTGCAAATTCTGCAGCCCAAGGGGGGAAAAAGCAATGCAAAACATCCAGCAGGGTTCTTGGAAAACTACCAATCCAAGCACCTCCCTTCCTTCTAATGGGGTGGGCCCACGGTTCGGTGCTCTAGTTCTCACAATGTGATGTGGGTTTTCCCATTCAAATATAAAACTGTAAATTATGCCAGCTCTGACCTGGATGGCCCAAGCGAGCCTGACCTTGCCAGATCTCAGAAACGAAGAAGGGTTGATCCTGGCAAGTATTTGGATGAGGGGCCTCCAAAGATTACCAGGGTCATGGTGCAGAGGCAGCCAATGTCATGGAATCATAGAATCATAGAGTTGGAAGAGACCCCAAGGGCCACCAAATCAAACCCCATGCAACGCAGGAACACACAATCAAAGCACTCCTGACAGATGGCCATCAAGCCTTTCTTTAAAAACTGAGGTAGTGCATTCTACTGTCGAACAGCCCTTATCATCAAGAAGTTTTTTCTGAAGTTTAGGTGGAATCTCTTTTCTTTCACCTTGAACCTGTTACTCCTGGTTCTGGTCTCTGGAGCAGCAGAAAACAAGCTTGCTCCCTCACCAACATGACATCCCTTCAAATATCTAAACATGGCTATCATGTCACCTCGTAACCTTCTCTTCACCAAATTAAACATACACCCAACTCACTAAGTCTCTTCTTGTAGGGAATGGATTCCAGATGGTTTACCATTTCAGTTGACCTCCTCGGGACCTGTTCCAGCTTGTCAAACTACCTCTGAATGTCTCTTGCCTTGAAAATCCCACTGCGGTCACCATAAGTCACATGTGACCCCATGGCAACCCCCCCCCCAAAAAAAACAAAGTCAGTAACATTTACATAATGCTAGAAAAAGAAGGCAAGTGCACCATGCTTAATACTGGACCATGTACAACCACTGTGGTTTATCCATGCTGCACATTCCACATTTAGCCTGTCTAAGATGACTAAGCTGCGGCACAAGAGCACGGGCAACTACAGATAAAAAACTATTTACTTATGCAGGATGGAAAATTTCCCATGTCAAAATGTAACATTGGAAAATTTTCTGGAATATTTTCTGTTTCTGAAAAACTTCCACCCCACGTTAGAATATTCAAACTACATTATTTTCCATTTAGTAATTTACTCATTAAAACAAACACCATTTTTGTAGCTCAGTTGCTGGCCTCTTCATTGTCCCCTTTTGCAGACGGACCAGAAAAAGAGTCGTTCCATCTGGAACTGCAGGGAAAAAAATCACCATTTTTAGTCAGAGAATGTGCAACTCAGAAGAGGGCACTGTCACGCCCCCAGAGACACCCTCCATTTTCCTTATTTAAGCCTCAGTGGCACTCTTAGTGAGAATGGGTTTAGTTGCTTTTTGTACAGTATTCTGTGGGAGGGAACCTCAGATTCTTTCCCTTTAAGAAGCCCTTTAAGAAGAGACAAAACACTACAGTAATTCTTGTTAGTAGTTCCTGTTCTACAGTCTGTTTAGTTCAGGTACCTCGGGAAGGCTGGAGACAGCAATATCTCAGATGTTTAAGGTGTTTAAAATTCATGGTATTTCAGCAATCAAATTTTGACATAATTGAAAGGAAACAGAGCCTAAATAGAGGACACTGGGAGATCTCAGCAGCGGCAAAGCAGCGCAGATTTCCTTAGAAGCAGTTAAAGAAAAGTTGGTGTCTGCAAGTTCTTCAAACCATCTCCAATCATTTCCAGCATCTCAAGTATTCTTTATTTAGTTAGTCTTCATAAGGGGGGAGTCAGAGTCCTAAACTTTCAGTACTATTAAACCTTTTTGAACTGTTGCTTATTTGTCTGTGGGTCTTATATTCTGTTCTGGCCAAGTGCAAGACACCTGAATTTAGTTTGCTTGGACACAATGTTGTCCGTCTTATCAGTCTTTTCCAGGAAGCTTGTACCATCAAGAGCGGAAGGGAGAGCAAGGCCCCAGATCCAGTTTCTTTATTTAAACACAAAAAGTTCTAGAATCAAATGGTTGTTGTGGGTTTTCTGGACTGTGTGGCCGCGGTCTGGTAGATTTTGCTCCTAACGTTTCGCCTGCATCTGTGACCAGCATCTTCAGAGGTGTATCACAGAGAGAAGTGTGTTACACACTGTGTCCAGTCCTTTTCTGGCCACAGATGCAGGTGAAACGTTAGGAACAAGATCTACCAGACCACGGCCACACAACCAGGAAAACCCACAACGACCAATTGAATCCGGCCGTGAAAGCCTTCGACAATGCATCTAGAATCAAAGCTCAGGGCTGCTCCTCTCCGCTCTCCAACTTCCAGGAAGCAAGTGAAACACAGGCAAAGGGAAGGTGTGCTCACTCAGTCACCTGCTTTCCTGCCTTCCCCTTGTCCGGGCACACCACTGATCTCCACAAAATGCTACTTGGGGAGAACATGAGGAATGACACTGGAAGGGCTTCAACTGGAGGAAACTGCTGATTTAGTATGGAGCCTATTTTAATCCAGAGCCTATTTTCCAGTTTTGGGCCCCCTTTAAGCAAAACACAATGCTGACAGAACAGTGCAGCTGACTAAGAGAAGGACACCAAGAACTCATTTCTGCAGGCATTTGATTCCTAGCATCAGTTTGGCTCTTAAAAAGAGTGAGAAAGAAGGTTGGAGGATTCAGACTGGCTCACGATGGCTTACAGTGGAAGCTTTTAATATTGCCGATTCCAGACTTACAGCAAATTCTGTGCACTTCTAAACTTAGGCAGTTCTTATTCCACTAGCTCAAGAATAAATCTAAGTACCTATGATCAGTAAGCATAATGAGGAAAAAGTTCCCAAACCACAGGTTGCAAGGGGTATGTGTTTGAGAAACATACGGTTGAAAAATTCCCCATCAAATAAATTCCCGGCATGTACAGAGCTGGCATATCAAACACAAAGATACACTAGTATTCTTCTCCTCAAAGTGTACTTGGTGGTAGAAAGTATTCACAGCACCACACCTCTAGCCAGAAGGGCTCATAATTCACTGTTCTGACAGGGGACTACATTCAGACAAGGAGAGGGCTGCAGCACTAATTAGAATAAACAGCATGAGCCGGCACTTCTAATGCGCACATGACATTCCACTTTCACTTTCTTTCTGTTCTTGGTAGCTAGTTTCACTGCTGGCTCAAATACAGAATACATCTTCAGACTGAGCAGTTAAAACTAACCAAGGTCCTGAACCTTGTGAACCAAAGTCTCCTACAGCATTCTTCTTGCTGTGCATTTTTTTTATTATTACCTAAGAACTAAATTTTTTTAAAAAGCACAGCAAACCACGAACAGAAAAAAGAATGCAAGTTGACAGACATGAAGATCATCTACGCACCTAATAGCCATGTGTCACAATCCCATCTGCAAACACCTAAACCTACAGACTGGGGCCACACTGACCCTAAACAGATTTTTCTTCAAACATGGGCAACTCCTCACATTTGCAGAAAAATCTTAAATCAACAATAAAATGTGCATTATCTGCGCATGCATAGCTGATGCCGTTACCAGAGAAGAATTGAGATGTCGGCCACAGTGGCAGAGGCTGTCAGCAGTGTTTTGTGCTGGCAGCAGCAGGCATTGGCAGCTGCCCCAGGCTCAGTGGCATAGGATGGTGGCAGTCACCACCCTGGGCTCAGCGGAGGAGGACATCAGCAATTGCTCCAGGTGATCCCGTGTGCTCAGCAGCAGAGGGACCTAGAGCCACAATGGGCTTGGCAATGGGGTGGGGAATGACATTTCCTCTCATGTATCCCCCCACCACTGAGCAGCAAGTAAGGAATCAGGTGTGGGTAATCAGCTGTAATGAGAGAGGGATTTCACCTCCAGAAGTGCTGCAGGTCTTCACTTGTCTATCCACTAATAGCGGTCAGCCAAATCTGTGGATACTAAAATCCAGTGACTAGCACTGCAAACAGGTGAGACAGATCTTCCTACAAACCTGAAAAGGTCCAGGATTTGCATCTAGAAATGATACATGCGGGGGAAGGGATTTTTTTAAAAAAACACCAACCCTAAAAATGATCAAAGCTTCTGAAGCTTTAAGAAACAGAAGTCCTCAGTGGCTGTTGCTGGGCAACCACAGATTCCAGGCTTGCTTCTGTCAATACAAGGCAAGGTTCTTACCAGCCCCACTTTGGCCTTTGCAGGAGGACTCACTGGGGCCAGGCATGACTAGGGTTACCAGCTCCAATTTGGGAAACAATTAGGGGTGGAGTCTGAAAAGGGCAAGGTATGGGGAAGGGGGAGGCCTCAACTGGATATAACGCCAGAGTCCACCCTCCAGAACAGCCATTTTCCCCAGGGGGGAGATTTCTGTCAACTGGAGTGCAGTTGTAATTCTAGAAGATTTCCAGGTCTCACCTGGAGCCTGGCAAACCTAGGACTGGCAGCAACTTCTGGGTGACTTGATATCTTCCAACTTCCATGACTTAACTAGGCTTATATATACATACCCTGTCTCACCTAAAGAACCAAGTGCGGTCAGTAATGGTAGGGCAGAAGCAGCATGCTTCCACAGTAGAAAATAGTCCCTCATTTCTTTCCGCTGTTTGATCTCTTTCCAAAAGCACTTCCTATCTATGTCAGATGCATCTCTCCACTCACTTTATCAGCCCATCTACCTTCCAATTTAAACTGCGGCCATCCTGTGAACAACTGGTTACCCGTTACCCCTCGCCAGCAGAATCTCCTGAAATCAGCTCGATTCTGATTCCGTCTAACAGTTCCACTCAGCTTTTCTCCCCACTCTCCCATACACATTTGTCGCCATTCACCCAGGGGTCGGGCAATGCGCCGAGGAAGGAGGGGGGTGGTGAGCCGTGGGGAGCATAAAAAAAGAGATGGAAAAAGTCAAAAGTAATTTCCTGTGTACTCCTTGTGGGTTCCCACTTATTTTTTTGGTTAATGAAGTATCAGCTCTCCTGCATGACTTCTAATCCATTCATTCTAAGTAACTCTGACTCTTGTTTGACTTTCTTGCTGAGACTCAGGAATATCACAGGATTCCTCTGTGGAATTTGAGTGCTTTGCGGCTACAGACAAATATGACCACCAAGCTAAAATTATTGTTCTAAGGATGTGATGCAAAATGCTTTTTTCCTGCAAATCTTCTGACAATGTTGTACTCTCAAAACTGGCAACAAGAATCAGAAACACGGTTGCTGAAATAATAATTTTTGTTTCAGAAGAAAACCCGTTAAAACTCCGTGAGCCATTTCCTTTCCACCAGTACAACTGCAACTGAAAGAACAATGATCCCATCCGTCTCACTGCTTGAAGTAGCTCTACCTTTGCTGCTGCTCAAGAGGCTGCTGAACTAGCTGTTCAGTATCCAAACTATACTTACTCATCACTGGAAATTTACGTGCTGCTAAAAAGAATGAAACAATAGATGTGCCTTGATGATTCAGATTAAGGTCTATCTAATACAGGACTCTAGTTTCCTAGAACTATGGAGGCTCCCGAGCTGAATTACAACGCTGCCTGCCTTAAGCATCTGGTAATCAAAGATTGCACAGAAGAACAAAAGAGATAACCAACTCCCAACTACCACAGCAAACTTTTCTTTCTAAGGCAGGGAAAGAATAAAAGCTTAAGATGGAAAGATTTTGTAGTGAAAAAAAGAAAGTATATCATTTGCACCAACACTTTCTCAGTCACAACAGCTAAGACCTGCCAGCATGTTTAGATATTAAGCTAAACTTTATAGCGCTGAAAACACTGAACTCTTTAATAATCATACCATTAAACAAATTATAGCATATTAGTTGTTGCCAAAACTACTGTTATCCCTTCCACATCACTGAGAATAGGGGCGTAGCCCCCCCCCCCCCCCCCCGAATCTGGAAATCTGCGTAAAAAATTTTTGGTGCTCCCTTCGTACCAGAGAGTAAGACTGAATTTTTTTCTTTTATTTTAAGTTTTAAAAAGAAATTGAGTACACTTATGGTATTGAACAATAAAATATGTGGATATTATACACTATACATATATTTTGTGCATTTCTGAGTTCCTATACGTCTTCTGTGTTGTCTGCTGGCCTTTGCGTGTCACCTCACTTCCCAAAAATTCCCATTTAATTTCTTATGCTATCCCGCAATATATCAAAACTGTGATTGGGATAGACACTATGTGGAAGGGATAACTGTATTTAGGTTTAAACAATATCAACAAAAAGACCCCTGGAAACATTGTGTATCTCTACAGTGTAAGAGTTCCTCCAATCCACTTATTTATTTATTTGGTTTTATATATCGCCCTATCCCAAAAGGGCTCAGGGCGGTGTACAACACAAGTTTCACCACAAAATCCTAACAAAACCCAACCCCAAAAACGGGTGGAACAAATGGCTAAATTCAAATAAATAAGTTACAGATAAATAGTACACAAGCTCCATTTGCTATAAACTATAAAACTAAAAATCAATTAAAACAACAGTTAATGCAATAAAACGACGTCCAGCAAAATTCTTAATTTAAAACCCTCCCAAAGAGGGAGGAACGGCGGTCCCAACGATGTTAAGGGACCCCTTGTACAATGGGTACAGGAGTGGGCACTTCACTCAGTGGCTGGTCTCTCCAAAGGCTTGGTGGAACAACTCAGTCTTACAGGCCCTATGGAATTCACCAAGATCCCGAAGGCCCCGAACAGCTGGAGGAAGAATGTTCCACCAGGTCGGGGCCAGAGCCGTAAAGGCCCTGGCCCGCGTGGAGGCCAGCTGCATCATTGAGGCTGTACGCAGAGGCCGAGCAGGGACATATGGAGTAACGTGGTCCTGAAGAAATCCCCCAAATTCCCCACTGGACAAATTGAGAAAGCCCTCTTAAAAATGTGTATGAGTGAAGACATTGGTTTTTTTTTCACTTATAAAGAGGGGTTTTTTTAATGCCACCCAAAATTGCCCATTTTTTTCCGTTGGGAAATTAATTTTTCAATATATTTTGGCTTTGAAAACCTTTTGTTCTCATTCAGATACAGAAAATATTTCATAGGGGTTTCTTTTCAGTATTCTCCCAAATTTTCCATTGGAAAAATCAAAGAAAAAAAATCAAACCTCAAAATTTTTCCAGTTTTTCACATCTTCAATATCAGTTACCGATTGCAGCTAATACCCTACTGATTAACACCCATCCTCCTCGAATTTGGACAACAATGAATTCTAGCAAATATTTAAAATATTTTTTTCTTCCATAATTCCATAATTTTACAAGCCTTCTGCACGGCCTCTCTGTCAATTACCAAAGTTCTGTCACCTAAAGATCTCAGTATTCAAATTGGGTGCATTTTACTTCCCTCTCAGCTCCTAAGTTGCTTTTAAAAACTGTTGAGGTAGACCAGGGGTCTGCAACTGTGGCTGTCCAGATGTTCATGGACTACAATTCCCATTAGCCCCTGCCAGCATGGCCAGTTGGTATCATTCAATACCAACTGGCCATGCTGGCAGGGGCTGATGGGAATTATAGTCCATGAACATCTGGAGAGCCACAGGTTGCAGACCCCTGATGTAGACATACATTCTTTTACCACATAGATCATTTTCAGCATCTGAAACTCCTTTACTAAGCAGTCACAATTCAGTTAATTCAGATTTCAACAAGGAATGCATAGTCCTGTTCCAATTAGCATCACTTTGTACATGATTCCCTGTATATCATTCTGCTGCTTGTCCATCCAGTCTGAAGACATTCATTTTGAGCAATTCATTATTTATTCGGGATTTAACCATTCTGAAGAAGTGGTATCGTCCATCAATCTTTCAAGGGTGGCCCATCTTGCTTTCAAGGGTGGACTCTGTGATTTTAACCCATCCAAGATCCCTCTGTCTACAACAGGGGTAGGGAACCTGCGGCTCAAGAGCCGCATGCGGCTCTTCTGCCCTTGCACTGCGGCTCCACGAGCCAAGCCGCTGGCCCCATCCTTGCCCACCCTGCAGGCAGTAGGGCAGACGCATCCGTGCGCTTCTCAGAATGAGCGGAGTAAAAGGTAAAAAAACCCCAATATATACAGTGTTATCTTTATTTTAAATGTCAAAAATTATTTGCGGCTCCAAGTGTTTTCTTTTCCCATGGAAAACGGGTCCAAATGGCTCTTTGAGTGTTAAAGATTCCCTACCCCTGGTCTACAAACTGCATCCTCTTCAAATCTCTAAGAATTTCTCAGGCAGGAATTGGCATCCTTAAGGCTAGTTTAATTTTGTGCAGCATAACTTTTAACAGTTCGAACTATTCTGACCTGCTGACAAAGGCAGTTCCTTCCCATTTTCTTATGAACGTGCCAGCTGCTCCAATAACTATCAAGCAATGTTGAACACTGGCTCTTGTGGGTTTTCCGGGCTTTGTGAACCATGGCCTGGTAGTTTCCGCTCCTAACGTTTCATCCACATCTATGGCTGGCATCTTCAGAGGCATGTCATGGTAGGATGACAGCACAGCCAAAAACTGAACCCTTGGATTTGCTTAAAAAGTTATTTTACATTATATCAAAGTGCAACCTATGCACCAGTAGAATAGTTCCTGTTTGCATGCATGAAGCCCCTAGCGTTTACAGTTAACAAGAGTGGATGGGGTTGAGGCCCTGTACATGCGGTGCCTGGCAGGGTGGCCAATACTAACCTCTGGTTCAGCTTGTTTATAATGGAACGATTTTGTAAAAGTGTTTAGTGCTCATCAGTTAACCTTTGCCATTATTTGGACACAATTTAAGATGAGATAGGTGTTCTCAGGAAAAGAGACAGAATACCCCCAAAAGCTCCCCCCTCCCACTTCGCCCAGGTGGTTTTTGTATTTATATGGGATGCTGATAATATTACTGAAAATAAATGCATTCCCAGTATGAACCTCTGTGCAATTCCGATTGGAGACATTTTTAACATAAGCCGCCTCGGGAGTGAAGCGGGCCCGAAAGGCGACACGCAAGCCTGGCAGATCTGGAAGCAATGCAGAGAAGACGGGCTTGCAGAACCGAGAGGAAACCGCCCCCTTCCCCCTCTGACCCCCTAATCAGACCAACCAATCAACCCGTGCGGGGGGGAGGGGATGGCCTCTCCTTCCCCTTTGGATGTCCATCTAGATGGGGGGAGGGGGGAGAGGGAAAAAGCCAGCGCGGGAAAGGACGGAGAAAGGGCGCGCATGCGCCGTGCGTGACCAGGCCGCGCTATCGGGGGTGGGGGGAGGAGGATAGCTGGGCTCTGGGCTAGGCCTCTCTCGCGAGGAAGCCGGGCTGCCTCACCCGTTCTTGAGATCCACTTCGAGGATTTTCCCGTATCCCTTAAAGAACCGCTCCACGTCCCGTTCTCGGGCCTGGTAGCTGAGGCGGCCGATGTAGACCCGCGGCATCTCCACGGCCCCCCACCCCTGCAGGGCCCGCACCGCGAACGGCGGCCGAGGCGACTCTGAGTCACGCAAAAGGGGAGGGGCGGCCGGCAGCGGCCTTCTTTTCCCCCTCCCCCGATCGCCCTTCCTGCGCAGGCGCACGAGCGGAGGGGGAGACCGCGCTGACGCGAGTGCGTTCTAAAACGTATAAGGGGCGGGGCCTACCAAGTGCTCCAGGTGACAACTGGTTCTTAAAGGGACCGTTCAGAAGAGACCCGCGTTTGGGGGCGGCTGTGTTCGTAAATATGGACTGACAGGGAGAAAACCCATAAGCTCTTTCTGCCCTCCATTGCCGTGACTGTTGCTTGCAGCTTTTTTGCAATTAATAGCAGGTAGAAATTCAACAGGTGCAGCGCCCCCTCTGTTTGCATTACTGGGAGGCAACTTAAAGAAACCCCCGCAGGCAAGATGGGGGACATTGACGTCCCCCGGGGATTCCGCCTCTGATTTAATAATGATTCCATCTTGTTTTCTGCTTTTTAGCTCCTCCTGGACTTTGAACACTTCGGGGCGGATCTGGTTCTCGTCTGCTGCTCCGTTTTATTGAACCTAGTTTGTGGCCGACCCGAAAGACCAGTGCATGTTGGCGCCTGCGTTTACCTGTTTGTTTATTTAGGATATTTTTTTATGCTGCATGTCCAGTGTTACGTTTTGAGATGTGCATCAATGTCTCAGCGAAGAAAAAGGAAAACAAAAGAAATAAGCCACCGATACAGCCCTCCTCCTGCAGAAAAAAGAAAACCAACAAGCTGCAAGCTTGCAAAGAATTACATCCTACCCCTTAAGGTGTCTCTCTGGGATTCTCTAAACTCTTGCAGTTGGAGTGGATTGATTTTTCCTCTGCTTATTTTTCCTTTAACTGAAGCACAGCTGCACTCAGTAGTCCATCCCCGTGGACCATATTTACTCCATAGCAAACCATTATTATAGCTCCTCTGGGTTCATTTAGAAAGACATTTTCTTCTGTGTACCTGGCAAGTCCCATGAGTAGAGCAGCAACATTTGCTTAGTGGCTTTGAAGCCACATCTGGCCTTTCTGAGCACCATCGCCTAATGTGGCATCTTCCCTGAGTTTCCAGAAAACAGTAGTGATAATGGCACAGATGCAAGGGAGAAGGTATATTAAAGCTTTTTTGAAAGGATTTTTTGTTGCTGTTCCTGTGACAGTAACTTTTCTCGATAGAGTGGCTTGCATAGCAAGAGTGGAAGGTGCTTCAATGCAGCCTTCTTTGAATCCTGGAGACAAGCAAGTATCTGATGTTGTTCTTTTAAACCACTGGAGTATTAGAAATTATGAAGTACAACGTGGAGACATAGTGTCACTCGTGTCTCCGAGAAACCCAAAGCAGAAGATCATTAAACGAGTGATTGCCCTCGAAGGAGACGTTATCAAAACCATCAGCTACAAAACAAAGTATGTAAAAGTGCCTGATGGCCATATGTGGGTCGAAGGTGATCATCGTGGACACAGCTTTGACAGCAATGCTTTTGGCCCGGTCTCCCTTGGACTTCTGCATGCTCGTGCTACCCATATCCTCTGGCCGCCAGAACATTGGCAGAAATTGCCAGCTAAGCTTCCTCCAGAACGCCAGCCTCTTCAAAAGGAGCGAGAATGACCTATAAGTACATGGTGGGAAACGAATGGTCAGTGAAAGGAAAAGGAATTGATTCTAATCAAAGTTCTGTTAACGTATACAAATGTGCTGCTGCACACATTGTATTACTTGTTAGCACAAATATAGATTTTTCTTAACCACATTAAATGGAGCATAACCTGTTTTGAAGCAATTGTGTCTGGATTTGAAGTTGTGATTTGATATAGAAATGCTTGAAATCCTCTGTCTACAATGGTACATCTAGTATATATGAAATATATATTAAAAGAAAGCGGGCAAGGCCCTTGTCTGGCTGTGGTTGTGGCTGGCAGGTTCTCACTCCTGCCACCACAGGAATGTGTCAGCTGCAGGCCTCCCTGAGATGAGCTAAGGAGTGGATACCACAGAGATAGAGACTCTGAGGTAGCCCCGTTCCAAACTTTGGCAAGGGAGCTGTACCTGTGTTCTGCGCCTAGGTTTGTCTTTTCAGGTTTATTGATAATTTTTAAAAGATGTAACCTGTACTGCTCAGACATTACTCCCAGTGTGTGAGCTCTACCCTAATGCCGTCAAAGCTGATAGAACGCAGAGCTGAGACGCTGAGATAACATCTGAGTGGAGATCACCAGCAGCGGAGACCCGGAGGTCCGTGTTCCTAGCGAGAGTCTCCGGCCTGCCCGGTTCCTGGCACCTTATTATTGTTATCCCCCCCATTGCCAGCGGTGTGTAGGAGGGAGGGACGGGGAGTTCCGGGAGAGCGGGGAGGTCGGGAGATCATCATGTGATGCATGATCCTCATCTGGCCTACGTCTTGAGGAGAGGAGCGTAAGCTGCCTGGAGCCTAATCCTCACCTTGAGGGGGCAAGACCATTGTCCCTAAGCGCCCGTGATTGAGCCAGGCAGTTCATGACCCGTGACTCATGGGGGGGATGAGGTAGAGTGGGGGCGTGCGGTCATACCAGCAAGGTACGTAGAGTCCGCTAGGCGTCCCAACGTTCTACCACAGTGCTGCTGGATCAGCAGTGCATTACTACATCTCCTCCTTTTTTTACATTTTAGGAAAAAGTAAATAAGCGCCTAAGGGGCCGACATTTAAAGGGACAGCTTGTCTCCTCCATGCCGTCTCATCAAGCTTTCAAAACTGACCAAGCTGCTTGTGTAACAGTAGAACTTATGCCATACGGGGTAAAGGAAATTCGAGGAGGCTTCTTGCCACATGTTACAGGCAGTATATAGACACGCATTGAATGAAACAAGATCCGGCTAACTTGAAGTACACAGATTAAAACCAATGCAGAGTTTGCAAAATAACAGCACTCAGCCATCCTCCCGGCAGCCAGCTCCAGGAGGGCTGACCTGGCCACAATAGGGCAAAACATCATACTTCAGATTAGATACAACTTCTTGCAGCTCACGACCTTTCATGTGAATCAACTGGGAATTATCAGAAAGATTAAAACAACACATATTATGTACATTCTCACAACCTTGGTGGTGTAACAACAACAAGTAGTAATCAAGCTAGCGCACGCATTGTCTAGGAGATTAAGCTGACGAGAGTTCCTGCTGCTCCGAGGCCAGAGCCACCCAGAGCAATGGAGGTAGAATTGATGGAGCCTTTAAGCGGCACAGAGCCAGCCGAAGCCAATAGTCTTGGTGTTACAGGAAACAAGTCCGGGGGAGGCTCCCACAAAGGGGAAGTTGCGGGGAGACAGGCCCGGCTTCTTGAGAGAGGCTGACCGCTATTGCTTCGACAGGAGGGATCAAAAGGTGAGCTGAGCGGAGGGCGGCCCAGCGCCCGGGTCCTAGAGGGTGGAGCCTGGGAGTAGCCAGAAGGGAGTCCCGGCAGACAGACAGAGCTGAAATGCAGCAATAACAAATAACTTATAACTTCAAAAGAATTAGGGCATGCAATAGAAATTTAAACAACAATAAACATGGCTAAAATCCATACATAGGCTGGATGATGTAAGGAAGGAAGGCAACCCGCGGGCTGCATTAATTGTCCAATGCATGGCTCTTGCTGTTTGACTACCAAAGCTACAGAGCTGATGTATGCGTTAGAGTCCATGGATTTCTCAAGATTTAGGGAGAGCTACTGATAGTCTTTAGCATTGCAGGTTCAGTGATTCTCACCATAGCAAGGTTGTGAGAAGAAAGGCTTGTTCCAACAATATTCCAAGCCGCTGAGAACAGCGGAGAGGTTCCAAGGGTTAATCTATCAGGAATGTCCCTGGCTGCAACTCCCAAGCTTCCCAAGCCAGGGGGGCGGCAGAGAGGAGAGAGAATAGTGATTGTAGATGACAGAGCAGCAACACGCAGCGGACATCAACCTCTGAGCCACAGCGCTGGCCCAGGCTGAGCCATTGCCGTTCCCCCCAGGGGTGGCCCCACGGCCGGGGCTGTGATCCTTGTGGAAGAATGGGGTGTGCTGGCTCCAGAGAGAGATCCCTCCCATCTGTTGGCCCAGGCTGGGGGGCAATCCCGAGACCCTCTCTAGAGCAGAGGCTGGTGCGGGTCGATCACTCCAGGGAGGTCCAGCTCCATCTCGGGATGGGGCTGAGGGTCTGGCATGGCGCAGCTGGGACTCCCTGTATGGAAGATAGAAAAAAGACAAGCAACAGCTTCCCCTACAAGGGTTTTGGCGTGCTGGCTAGCGAGTTGATGCCTTATAGATGACAATGGAAGGCTCCGAGGCAGCCCTGAGGGGCGGCAATTTTTTGATAGAGAATAGGAGAAGAGTACTTTGGATATGAGTCTGCTAGAGAAGAGGATGAGACCTTGATTACTTGGGTCAATAGGGGGGGGAATCTATACCTCCCCTCTCTTACGCTTGTTTTGGCCAAGCTGCTAGGCTTGGTATGCAGTTTGGCCCATTCCTCGGCCAACGCATCACTTGCAACATTCAAAGGCGTTAAGAGATACAAGGCAGGGAATTGTCCGGCTAAGGCTTAGGGAGAAGGGAAAGGTCATATCCAGGTCGGGATGTTTGTTTTGTAAAACGATCCCAATCACCGTCCCTAAGGTGTGGGCTTTTTTGCAAAGTAACTTGAACAATTCACAATTCATAGTCATATCGTGAATGCATAGCATCTATAGGAAAGATACAGAGAAGATGCAAAGAAAAACAGTTCCTAGAGCTTTCTGAGGGACTTGATCACAGGAGCAAATTGAGAGGGGTTTGCAAAAAACCCTTTATCAGATCCCTAGATCTGAGGTAAAAGGCGTCAGCCCATTAGAAAGAGGGAGGGTGTGCAGAAAGGAAGGCAGGGGGAAGGGTTTTGATCAAGCCGCCTCTACCTTCCCCTCCCGTGAAGGGACTTTGGCCGGGTTTGAGCTCAAGCTTCCTACCTCACAGGCGGAGGCTGTGTAAGATAGGTGTGGCCTGAGAGACCCCCCCCTGGCACTGTGACTAGCCAGGGAGCTCAGCAGAAAATGTGGGAGCATGAAAATGATTTTGGCTTCATATAAACTTGCTTGCGTACCAATGTGGCAGTGTAGGCTCAGATGGACCAGAAGGAGAAAGGAGGTTCTCAAGGGAGAGGTTTGAAGAAAAGTTTTGAAGGTTTAAGAAAACTAAGATGGAGGCCCGGCTTGAAGCAAGGTCCTTATCGTGGTATCCTGGGGAACCTGCGACGAAGCTGTGTCCCGTTTAAAAGTGAGGATGCTGTAATGAAGCTGAAACCTTTCAAGGACATTGGCACACATAATCAGAAGGGAGAAAAACTTTAATTGAAGCACAAGACAGTAGCTTGGAAGCAATGGAAAAATCCCCCCCTATGAGGGGGGAAAAACTTTGGGGTCTCTTTGGAAGAGGGGCAAGACATACAAGAACATAAGCACATGGAGGCATACAGAGCACATATAAAGTAACAAGGAGGATTACAACAACTCTGATTTGAGATCTTGCTCTCCTCACGACAAAGGGTACTGGAGCTGATTTTGCTGCCACTGGGAGCTTTGAGCTTTAGAGGGGCTTTGCACAGGCACAGAGGCTATGATTTGGTTTGAACCTTACAGCTAAGGGGAGAGGCCAAGGGGCTTCTTCTTCATGAAGGACTTTTGGCTTAAGGCCATTGTGTGAGCATCTTCCCTTTTCCATGCCTCATTGTCCTGTGGATTGGCTATGGGGCATTCTGAGGAGGGTTCAAAGCGGCAGTCCTCTTCCGTCAGCATTTCTTTCTGTTGCAATTCAGTGACTGTGGACTCTGCAGAGATTTTTGAAATCATTGCTGCCATTCTGGGGCACTGGCGGAGGTGCATGCGGACTTTGGAAGCAGAAGGGGCCAGCAGAGCAGGAAGTATAGACGAGAGGGGAGGCGAGCAACGAGATTTAGATTAGCTGAACTTAGATTAGACTCAAGTGGGGAGCATAGAGGCAGGGTGTTCCAGGTGAACTTGGCAGTTTCTGCGGGATGTTTCTGTCCATACTTGGATGTGGATGGCTCCCTGTGGTGCATGGGCCTATGACCCCTGGGATGATGAACAAACTCTGTTCAGCTGGGCGGAAGCTTTTGGCAAGAACCAGCCTAATGGTTCCCTCCGTGGGGATGGGATCACTATACTGAGCTGGAGCAGTGAAGATCTCATGGGGAGCTCCGGGAAGGGTTTGAGGTGCGGATCTTGGTTCCCGGGCTGGGGAGATGCCCGCTGGCCTCCCCAGTGGGCATTACTGGGGAGCGCCTCGGCCCCTAGACTTTCCTGGGGGTCTTCAGCCCTCTGGGGAGAGACCCTCCCTCCGCCAGGGTTGTAGAGCTCCCGCCGAGCAGCCTACCACCGATTCCTCGAATGTCCTGGCTTGCCGCCAGATTGAAACACTTCGTTCTCGGGGGCTGCCCTCATGGCAGCGAGAGGCGCAAGCGACTAGAAGGTTGGCTTGATGGGCTTAAAGACCCGATATCCTACAAGCGAAGTTTTGAGCATGTCGGCCAGCTTCGGGGTTCCTTCCTAGGCTCCGTGGACGCTTTGGCGGCACTCCGTGCGGAGGCTGCTCTCCTTGGCAAAGGCGCTTTAAGCGAGTTCACTTCCTGGGCCTCCTCGTTGTCAACCTGCCCCTTTGAGGGGCCTCCTGGAGCCTGTTCACAAACTTCGGCATAGGGCTCCTGGGGTTTTTGCCGATGGTGCGGAGAAACTCTGGGCTGGCTGGCCGCATTGGGGACTTTGATAAATGCCTTCTAGGCGCACCCAGAGGCCACCGTAAGGGCGGCCTCAGGCAGTACAAGCTGATCGTTAGTTGGCGTAAGCATCGAACCGCAGTTGAGCGGTTGTAGGCGCCGAGGCTGCTGCCCTGCTAAGGCATTGCCATGAACCGCCTTTCCCAGATCACAAATTGTGCAGGCTCAGGAGCATGGAAGGTGGTCTTCCAGTCGTCCGGAACCATTAGGTGACTCCTCACTGCCTCGGCATGTTTCTACATAGGGCTGGTGACTTCCATCGCCCCGCGACCGCTATGATTCGTGAGGATATTGGTAGCCTGGCGCGCTGTACCACAACCCGCTTAACTATGCCATCCTCCCCACGGTATCGCGGAAGTGGACGGCACAATGTAAGGATATACCGGTATCGCTTCTTCCGCCAGGTTTTTTTTCTTCTGCAGATCGGCTAATACGCTTCTGCGAGAGTTTTGAAACCCGGCTGATTATGTGGCGCTTGACGGATGCATACTTCGGAAAATGAAGGCGATAGCAGAGGGGCTGGCTAGTCGCTGAGAGTTTGAATTGGGTGAGGGAGCCGATGGGCAGAAGGAGGACAGGCGCCCTAAATTTAGTGGATAGGAGAAATTCGCTGGAAATTGGAAGGTGAAAGATCGGAAGGAGGGCTGCCTACAGCAAGGGAGCCATAGGTCTGCAGGCTGATGGCGGCAAACATTGTCTCCATCGCCAGTAGCAGCGACATCGTGGGCGCTGCTGAGGCTCCCAGCAAGAGCGCCTCGGCGTTTTCCCAGTCCTTAAGATTCAATGTCCCCCCCTGGCACCATGGACACTGAGCTTCAATCTCCTCAACCAATGGCGAGTCTCTTCTTTACGGGGACTCCCGCCGTGATTGCTAACGCTTTCAGTTCGTCAACTGCTTGTCATAAGCTCCTGCTTTTGCAAGCTCCCCATACCACCGGTGTCTGGCCGGACGAGAGTGTCCTAGGACGCGAAGCCCTGGATGCGCCGATCCAGAGGACAGGCGATAACGGAACGGTGGTCCCTGGATGCGCTCATCCAGCGGACTTCGGTATCGCTGCCCTTCCCCAGGCCGGTATCGAGCAGGGTGGAGGTTCGAGATTCCCGGTTTCGCACCAGCTTGTAGTCGGTAATCTACCGTCAGCGAAGAAATCCAGACGACACGAGATAACATCTGCGGAGATCGCCAGCAGCGAGACCGAGGTCCGTGTTCCCAGCGAAGTTCTGGCCTGCCGGTTCCTGGCACCTTTATTGTTATCCTATTAGCGGTAGGGAGGGAGGACCGGGGAGTTCCGGAGAGCTGGAGGTCGAGATCATCATGTGATGCATGATCTCATCTGGCTACGTGCGGAGAGGAGCGTAAGCGTCTGAGCCTAATCCTCACCTGGGGGCAAGACCATTGTCCCTGCGCCCGGTGATTGAGCCAGGCAGTTCATGACCCGACTCATGGGGATGAGAGGGGGGGCGCGGTGCTTACTCAGCAAGGTCAGAGGGTCCGCTTGGTCTCCAACGCTCAATGCAGTGCTGCTGGATCAGCAGTGCATTACTACACCAGTGTATGGGAACTTTATGATTCCCAGAGGGTAGCTATGTTGATCTGCAATAGAAGAGTCCACTAGTACCTTAGAGGGATATATGTTTTTGAGAGTCAAAGCTCTTGTTCAGCCCAATCCAGTAGCACAACTGCTGTGCCACCCCCAGAAGGCTTTCAGGCAGCATGGGGAGGCAAAAAAAAGCAAAAAACTTTCTCGGCTGCCCAAAAGCCCTCCATGGGGCTAAATCAAGGGTGTCCAACTCTGGCACTTCAGATGTTCATGAACTACAATTCCCATGGACTACAGTTCCCAATTGGCCATGCCAGCAGGGGCTGATGGGAATTTTAGTCCATGAACATCTGAAGTGCCAGAATTGGACACTTCTGGGCTAAATGGACTTATGCCATCCCGAGAATGCCCCGTCACCCACCCACCCTGTGCTGGTGTCCCAGCAGATGCCAACGCAGCTTGGAATGCCAGCCTTTCTTCTGGGTCAGGTGCCGCCAAGGTCCATGGCGCCCACCTGCCTTCCGGTTAGCCCAAACGTGCCTATGGGGTGGGCAAAAGCACCAGTGCAAGTTGGCACTGGCTCCATTGAACCATTCCCCCATCCCTTTGGATTGACTGTTGGTCAAATACCTTCATCAGATGGAGGGAACTTTGACTCTTGAAAGTTTATATGCTGAAAATTCTGTTCATCTCTAAGGTGCTGCTGGACTCAAACATATAATCCAGTCCTTAGCAGGACATCCCTAAGCTTTCCATCTGGCTAGTAAAGGGGCACAGGAGGGCAACTTTGAACCACTGATCTGTTTTATATTTTGTAATCCACCTTGAGTCTCAATGAGGAAGGCAGGCTATAAATATATGAATAAATAAATGTTTGGGCTCAAACTTAGGACTTTCTACATATGAAGCATATGCTCTGCCTATTCAGTCCCTATGCCACATTTATTTATTTGTACTCTGCCCTTTCCCATCAAAGCTATGCTCAGGGCAGCTATCAACATATAAATACAACAAGAGCCAGCATGATGTCGTGGTTAAGAACAGGTGGACTCTAATCTGGAGAACTGGGTTTGAGTTCCCATTGCAGACCATCTGGTGAACTAGATTTGTTTTCCTGCTCCTATACGTGAAGCCTACTGGGCAGTGGCGTAGTGCCCATGGGGCGGGGGGCAACGCCCTGGGTGAAGCAGCGGCAGAGGCGTGGCCAGCAATTGAGGGGGCGTGGCGGGGGGTGTTCCGGGGGGGCGATGCTGTGGCAGGGGCATGCACCCAAGCACAGTTTCCCCTCACTCTGCCTCTGCTACTGGGTGACCTTTGGCTAGTCACAGTTCTTTGTGAACTCTCAGCCCCCGCCTACCTCATAAGATATCTTTTGTGGGGAGAGGAAGAGAAAGGATTTTTGTAAGCCACTTTGAGTCTCCTTGCAGGAAAGAAAGGTGGGATATAAATCCAACCTATTCTTCTTGAAGGCTCAGGCCTTCTCTTTGACGGTTCCCCACTAGTGAATCAGCAGCTAGTTCTCTGGAAGTTTGTCATGCAGAATTTTTGAATTCTTGACAGCCAGCTGGCTGCCAAGCTGCAGGGAAGTTTTAGTTCCCACTTTCAATTTCATACTTTTGCACAATAAGCCATTTCTCCTGAAGTAACGCATTTGACAGGGTTAGACCCTGAGCATAGATTCTGCTGTGCTTTTTTGTTGTTGTTGATGATGGCTTAAAAATATGGTGTTTGGTTCCCTCCCCCGCCACAACCCAGACTGGGTATGTATGAAAAATGACAGGTCTATTTCAATAATACTTTTCTTCCTATGCTAAAAAAGATTCCATCTTTTCTTGTAAGGCTGTAGGCTGCAAAGCTTCATTAGCTACCAAGCTGGGGACCTATTTTTCTAACTAATGATATTTTCCTCGGTTTTCATTTTTTCCCTGCAAAAGAAATGACCTGCAAAAGATTGAGGCAGAGAATACTAAAGAGACCAAGTTATGTGGACAGCTGCTCTGTTGGGTAAGTCACACTAGTTGGCTACAACGAGGATATGGCAGCAACTGCTCTGGCAAGAGTAAGGGCAAAGATGGAGACTGTAACGGCATGAACACCACTGCAACCGTCACAAGGAATAGATTTTTTTCATACCATTGAGTTCCCTGAGCAGTAAGACATTCCTGAAGCAGTGTAGTTACCCAAATGGCCAACCCTGAACCTCAGCTATAGCATTGTTCTCCGGAACACTCACATACATACGAGTGTCCAGGGATAATTATTATTGGGAGCTTCTGTCCTGATCTGGATAATTCAGGCTAGCATGATCTCCTCAGATCTTGGAAGCTAAGAAGGGTCAGCCTTGGTAATTATTGGGAATGGATTGCTATGCAGTGTCGGGCAACGGCAAACTATACCTCTGAATGTCTCTTGCCTTGAAAACCCCACCAAAGTTTGCTTTAAGTCAGATGTGACTTGAAAAAAAGCACATGTGTACATCCAGAGAATGATTGTCTGTCTGTCTGTCTGCCTGTCTGCCTGCCTGTCTGTCTGTCTGTCTGTCTGTCTGTCTGTCTGTCTGTCTGTCTGTCTATTTATTATTAGATTTTATAGACTGCCCAATTCCCGAAGGGAACAAAATACAAGTTATAAACACTGAATTTTAAAATCCCTTAAAAACACAATAGCAGCATTATCATAAAACCCATATTAATCAATGGCGTCTGATCCTAAGGCCGGGAGAGGACCAGCAATGCCAAAAATAAAGATATAATACAGGGCAGTGCCAGAGATGGTACAAAGTCTAGTGGGGGGCATCAAAAGGGGGCAGGCAATCTGCGGCCAGCCTCCTCAAAAGCCCGGTGGAACAACTCAGTTTTGCAGGCCCTGCAGAACTCACCAAGTCCTTCCACTTGGACCTTCCACTGCAGAAATGAACAAGTGATAGGTTTGATGCTGGATGTTTCTTGAGCAAAATAATAGAACAGGGAATTCGCAAGCAGTATCAGATGAGAAGAGGGTGCACACGCACACAGATGCCCTCAATAACAAAGCTATGAATTCCAACTTCTACTAAATTCCATCCTGAGCAAAGTGTACTGTCGTATGGAGAGGGGTGGGGGGAAGTAAACCAGGTAGTTTTGTTGGAAGAAAGGAAAAAACACCAGTGGAGCAAAATAGCTGCCAGAGCACAGTCCTCAGGGCACCTGCATTTGGTTGCAAGGGCAGTGCAGCTTCCCAAACAATCCATCAATCAATCTTTATTACAATCATAGCCCACATATATTCCCACTGCATGCTTCCACACAGAACCTGGCTTCTCTATACTAAACATGTTAGGATAGTGGGAGAAAAGGATGTTCCTCAAACCAGATTGGGTTGGAACCAAAAGTTTAAAACCTCCTAGGTAAATGGAGGGAATTACAGGTGGGAGAAGTATAACCTCAAAGGAGGGGGATAACGGGGGTGCCAATGCCTCTTGGATATGGTTGATAGCCCAAATAGAATAACAGAGTGAGTTATGTTGTCGCCATTTGTGAAGATCATATTCCTGGGAACAAACATGACAAAGGGAGTAAAAATAGCAACCTGAGAGATGAATGTGCTTACATGTCCCTCTGAAATCTCCAGCAGATCTTGTTGTGTTTGTGCAATGCAAGAATCCATCAACTAAGATACTGCTGTTACCTTACATGACAGGATGGGGTAGATTGGTGCATCCTTTCCCAGGCAAATTGTCAATCACTTTCCTTCCTCCCTTTCATAGCAGAGGAAATGCTTCAAAATATTGACATCCCGCTTTGCTTCCCAAATTAGATCGCTACAAAAATTTCTATATCACAGAACCTGGGAAGACTCAAGAAAAATAGAAAAGAATGCATGGCTATAGAGAGGCCCTAGCTACATTTGAGAATACTGATCTGAAGTTCAACTCCCTTTGCATGATAGGGAGAAAGCCAGGACTATTTCAACCATGGTCAGGTTCTGAAACCAGGATTTGCCTCACAATTATTCAACTCTGATTTGCCTCAAGAAATGTCATTGCTTTCTCCGCCTGACTCCCCTTCAGCAACCCTCCTAGTGGAAGACACGAATCTGCCTTATATTGATTCCGACCACTGGTCTAGTGAGGTCACTGTGGACAACTCTGAAGAAGAAGAAGAGTTAGATTTACATCCCCCCCCCTTCTCTCCTATAGGAGACTCAAAGGGGCTTACAAACACCTTACCCTTCCCCCCTCACAACAAACACCCTGTGAAGTAGGTGGGACTGAGAGTGCTCAGAAGAACTACGACTAGCCCAAGGTCACCCAGCTGGCGTGTGTTGCACAGGCTAATCTGAATTCCCCATATAAGCTTCCACAGCTCAGGTGGCAGAGCGGGGAATCAAACCCGGTTCCTCCAGATTAGAGTACACCTGATCTTAACCACTACACCATCGCTCTCCAGAGTCTGAGGTGGGCGTTTTTCATATCACCTGCTATCTGAACCTTCTAACTGGAGATCTGAGGATTGAACTTAGGTCCTTCTGCATAAAAAGCAGATGCTCTAACACTGTGCCATGCCCTCTACCAAATCAAGTATCCCTGGCCTGCATTATGAGAAAGTCTACCTCTGTACATCATGGAAAAAGTTAAGGCTGTTAGCCCTGACCTCAGTAACCCAAGCTAACCTGATCTCATCAGATCTCAGAAGCTAATGTTATTTATTTATTGTATTGTATTAAATTTGTTACCCCACCCTTTCCCAGCCAAAGGCTGGTCTCAGGGTGGCTCACATAAATATTTAAACAACATAAATCAAATTCAGATATAATCAACAATTATATAAAACAATAAGATCACAATAAACATTAAGAACACTACCACAAATTTAAACTATGATGGCGATTAAGAATGAAGATTCCATTTGGGTACCCATCAAGGGTGCTGCTGTAGCCTAAAAAATTCTACCCATCCCCCAAAATGTTTTTCTACAGCAGTTGTGGGGGGATGGGGGATAGTACCGGGAGGCTAGTAAGTTGGAAAGGGACCATAACTGTCCCAACCAAAGGCCCGATAGATCATTTCCGTTTTGCAGGTCCTGAGGAACTGACAAAGTTCCTGCAGGGCTCTGATGTCCATTGGTAAGGAGTTCCACCTGGACCTGGTTGAGGCTAGTCAGACCTTGGGGTCAGGAACTCCCAGAAGGTTACTACTGGTACAGTGAAGTGCTCTCCAGGGGTAATATGAAGAGATGCTGTCCTGAAGATACTAAGCAGGGATGACCCTGGCAAGTATTTGGAGGGGAGTCCTGCAAGGATAACCAGGGCTGCGATGCACAGGCAGGCAATGGCAAACTACCTCTGAACATCTCTTGCCTTGAAAATCTCACCAGGGTCACCAAAAGTCAGGTAGAACTTGATGGCAACACCGAAGGTTGTTAATAAGCAACTTCAAAGCTTGGTAAAAGGCAGAGGTGACAGATTCTACTTGGACAGGTCCTGGAACCCTGTATGGTCAAGCTGCCATAACGCTATTGCCCTACAGCCTTTGGCTACTGGGAAGAGGAGTTAGGATGGGTGGGTTGAATCAGACAATGTCACAGCTTGCTGCTGAGACCTGTGAAACTATCACTGTCGCAAAAAGCCACAATCTGCAAGGCTCCAGGAGCCTGCGTATATTTCAGCAACGCATCTTGTCGAGAAAGCTGCAGGCGTCCAGCTTCTTCCTTCCGCTGATCTCTCTGATCTTTGCTGAGAACCACGTGTTGCAGCTTCAAAGCTTAATCTTCTCCTTGAGAGCAGACCCGGTTCTCTCATCCTGGTGCATCTTGGGCTTCACCTGCATTTCAAGGAAAGTCTCTGCATTAGGAGTGTTATCTGCCCATGGGCTTTCAAGGAAGCAGGGCAGCAGCCATCAAGGTAACGTCCTTCGTATTTGTGCTCTGGGGAAAGGGGCAAAGCAGAGTTGGGTGTAAAATTGGCTGCAGAAGGCTGGGAGGTTGATCGGGGATTCTGTCACTCCATCTGCTCCTTATCAGCGGAGCTGGATCATCACAGAGCTCAGGATTTCTATTCTTTAGCGAAAGCCAGGGTTGAGGAAGAGGAGGGAGAGTTGAACACAGAAAAAGGCATTCAAATGCCAGCAGTGAGGAAGGGGGAAGTGGGGCAGAGCTCTTCTATCCTAATTATGGAATAAAAGGCTGGACAGCACCGAGATAAAATCAACTATACTTTATTCCTTTTGGCTATGCATAAATTTAGAAAAAAAAATCATCTTAAAACATGACAAATAGCAAAAAGGAAAAATGCTTAGCATACAGATCCAGTGTGGTGTAGTGGTTAAGAATTTGGACTAACATCTTGGAGATCCGGGTTCGAATCCATACACTACCACAGAGCCTTGCTTGGCCAGACACATTCTCTTAGCCTAATCTAGCTCACAGGCTTAATGTGAGAACAAAATGGAGGAAAATGATATCAGCAGAGAATAAATGAATTGAAGAATTAATTAATAATAAGCAGGCTAATTTGATGATGTTATTTTTCCCATAGAGAAAAATACACATGGGGAGATTATCCTTGAATTTAATATGTCTAAATGCAGTCAACAAAATAATCTTTTTCAACGACCGTCAATTTATCACAGAATTTGATTTTCTACACATTTAAAATTCGTGTATTCTTCTGTAATACATTCATTCTGACAGGCTAACATCCTCATCTGTTCAAATATTGAAGGTGGACTTCTTTTCTTCACCCCAGTTCAAGGCTATAGCAATTTCACAGCCTTCAAGATCAAAATAAGATCTTTCCTTTGCCCAGCAAAATAGCTTTGGGATCTAAAGGGAGGTTGTATTATATCTCTATGGTAGTACCTGCCTGTAAAGATAGTAAAAATGTAGTGAAAAAACATTCTTATGCTTCTGAGTTTCCAGAAAGTAAAGTAAAAAAAAAGTTCTTACTTTGTTGAGTTTTCAGAAACCATAAAAGGCAGAATTGTTTTTGCAGCACACTTTTAGCTGAGGACTAAATTAGACCATTGATGCTGGCACTGTTGTAGGCACAGAGCATTGCTTTTTAATGATTTTTATGAGCTGGCTTTAATGACATTTCTGGAAGCTGTCCTCAGTCCATGAGAGAAGAACATGCTGTTGAGTCGCAGCTGACTCATGGCGACCCCATCTGTGGGGCCTTCCAGGCAAGAAACAAGCATAAGAGCATAAGAACAAGCCTGTTGGATCAGACCAGAGTCCATCTAGTCCAGCACTCTGCTACTCACAATGGGCCACCAGATACCTTTGGGAGCTCACATGCAGGATGTGAAAGCAACGGCCTGCTGCTGCTGCTGCTCTCAAGCACTTGGTCTGCTAAGGCATTTGCAATCTCAGATCAAGGAGGATCAAGATTGGTAGCCATAGATCGACTTCTCCATAAATCTGTCCAAGCCCTTTTTAAAGCTATCCAGGTTAGTGGCCATCACCACCTCTGGTGGCAGCATATTCCAAACACCAATCACACGTTGCGTGAAGAAGTGTTTCCTTTTATTAGTCCTAATTCTTCCCCCCAGCATTTTCAATGTATGCCCCCTGGTTCTAGTATTGTGAGAAAGAGAGAAAAATTTCTCTATCAACATTTTCTACCCTATGAATAACTTTATAGACGTCTCCTCTCCAAACTCTGCAGCTTCTCCTCATAAGGAAGGTGCTCCAGTCCCTCAATCATCTTTGTTGCCCTTCTCTGCACTTTTTCTATCTCTTTGATATCCTTTTTGAGATGTGGCAACCAGAACTGAACACAGCACTCCAAGTGCGGTCGCACCACTGCAACAATGGTTTGCTATCCAAGTACTAACTGTGGCCTGCCCAGTTTTGTTTCCAAGCTTTGATGAACTTGGGCTAAGCTGAGCTAGTCAGGATGCTATAAGAGAAGTTTAACGTGATTTTTTTTTAAAAAAAATACAGCTCCTGTTCCAAGATATCGCTACAGAAGATTTATTTCTTCACGAAATAATTGGGCACAACTGGAATACATTTCTAAAGTCTGCTTGATCACTCAGGTAGTGCCAACCAAAACTGCAATTGCAACTTGATGTATGAGAACAGGAACTTTACACCATTACATTACTCAAGGTTTTAGATCAGATCCACTTCTGTTTCTTTTTGATGTGGGCAGACTATCAAAATAGCATTTTACAGTTTAGGAGACCCCCAACAACCTTTGATGGTTAAAAAAGTGCAACTGAGCCTTTTCTTGGTGAGCACATAAAGCACTGCCCCTCCATTTGCAAGAGTTTGTGCAGCAGTTCCCAAAACTAGATGCATCAAGGACTGGGCAGCTCAAAGCCCAGAAAAGAACTCCCCTGCCCATAGGAAGGATCACTGTTTTGTGAACCATTCTGATTATTTTGATAATCCTAGGAGTGATACTTCCACTAGATCAGATCTGTTGTGCTTTACCTGTAGTGACTTCAGCTCCCCTCTTCCCTAGCCTGACTATAGTAACTCTCAGTCTCTCTGAAACATGCAGGTTTTCCAAGTAAGGTGAGGTTGCCAGATCTCAGGTTTGGCCCCTGAGAACCAGATGTCAGAGCTCATTTCTCAGGGCGAAAGATTGAAACTCTTGACCCCAGTGCTTGGCTAATGTCATGTTTCTGGGTTCCAAAATAGCGACCAGAAGAACGGGGAGTAGTTCAAACTGTTTTAATCTAAGGAGCAGATCCAACAGGTTCCTGCAAGCACTCTCAACTAATTGAACATGTGACCTTAGGGAAAGTCTTCAAATTAACACACTAAATTAACATAGGGGAATATGTTGAAAGTAGAAGTTCTGTCACAACAGCTGATAGCCTAGCTGAAGGACGGGGCAGCCAAGTCACCACTCCAGCCCAGCAAGGAATGATAATTGGCCCAGTGCCAGTTCCCGATGGACAACTTTTAGTTCAGTATCCAACTCACTTGAGTACAAAAGGCCCATTCCATATAGAACAATCCCAGATGGGTAGCCATGTTGGTCAGTTGCAGCAAAATAAAAACAGGAGTTCCAATGGCATCTTGGTAACGGAAAGTGCTGTCAAGTAACAGCCGCCTTTGTAGGGTTTTCAAGGCAAGAGACAAACAGAGGTAGCTTGCCAATTCCGTGCCTCTGCACAACAACCCTGGAGTTTCTTGGTGGTCACCCATCTAAGGACTAACAGGGGCCAACCCTGCTTGGCTTCCAAGATTGGATTTTATTTTATTAAGCATCTAGGCCACCTTTCCCCTTGCAGGCTTAGGGCGATTTCCAACAATAAAAGATCCAATAGAATGTATACACATTCTCCTTGAAGTGTGGCACCACGAATTCCAATGGGTGAATAGTATCTAAGTTAAACCCCATAAAAATCATCACAGAAGAAAAGGAAGGGAACACATAGAGGGAAAAGAAGGGAGGAGTGGGGAGGAAGAGGAAAAAGGGAGGCCCGCCAGATGGACATTGTTGATAGTTCAACTGTACGCCTAGCCTGATGGGATCAGGCCAGCGTGGACCTTCCAGGTTTGGGCAGCAAACTATCAAAACTTATTCTACCATATAACCTCCAAAGTCAGCGTGAACTTCATCAGATGCACAAAGTGAGTATCTATGACAGAAATATTGCCGCTTTCCATCTTTCTGCTGAGAATGCACATTTCATGCATCTGACAAAGTGAGTTCTGATTCCAGAAACGTTAGACTGGAATAAATGTTCTTGGCCTTTGAGTTGCCATCAGACTCCTGTTTCATTGCATGTCGGAAGAACCCATTCACAGAAAGAAGGCTAGAAGACGTTGCTGGTGAACACAATAGGAAATTTCCCACGTCTTTCCATTTCCCCCCCCCCCTCTGGCAACACATGTTCTTAATATAGGGCTGCTGTCAAGTATAGATGGCTTGAAAAGGTGGAAGGCATATATCTTCTTTTCCTCTGGAGAAGAAGACAGGCGCAGTGCAGGTCGCAATCAAAAGGAAAGAGGAAGGAGAATTTGGAGCTGTATACCCCTCCCCAGCATTTTTCGGTCCTCTTTCATGTAGAAATTTGTTTTATGCTGCTACCAATGGCTACCCTCCCTCACTTGCTTTTTCATTTAAAAGCCCAGAGATGGCACAAACAAGGCTGGATACAACTTCACTGACGGCTTTGAAAGGTTGCAGCCTTAATGACCCCCCAGTGGAGCTCCCCATGAGGTTTTGCAATCAAGACTTAACACGCTCCCTATCTATGTTAGAACCCATTCAAACTTTTCTCTGCAGAAAACGAAAGATGGAGAGGAGAAAGGTGACGCCACATTTGTATTAATCATTTGTGGACATTTTTCTCTCTGGCGCTTTGATTTCCAGACTATCGTTCTCCATATACTGCTGTGCGTGCTAACTTTCTACACTGTCTATTACATGATTGGGAGCGTTTGCTGCGGGGTGTTCAGGTGAGGCCTTCTTCATCTCGGACTACAGGTATTAGACTTGACCTCTCTGTTTTGGGATCTTAACAAGCCTTTCTGTCTTCATTAGGCTCTCTGAGGGCTTCTTCCCCCCGCTCTGCATAGCACAGTTCTGGCGCCACCGTTAATTATAACGCAGGCCATTTATTTTAATTTCACTCAATCTTTATGTTGTTGACACATCGGTTTGCGTGCCCCTAGCATCTCCCTGGCACCAGAATGCAGGAGTTCATTTTCCAACTCGATAAATGTGTATGTTTTTATAACATCACTTAAAACAGAAGATAATTCCTGATAGATAGTCCTGTTACTCTGTAGCAGCGAAATAAAATGGGAGTGTAGCACCTTTTAAGACTAATAAAATTTATTCCAACATGAGCTTCCATGAGTCAGAATTCACTTTATCAGAGGCACTGGCACATACATCAACCATGTATATATACGGCACTGGATGAAGTGAACTATAATTCATGAAAGCATGTACTAGAATCCATTTTTGTGTGTGCGTGTGTTTAAACTGCTCACTGGACTCCTGTTTTATGTTGAAACAGCAGTAATTTTTGCATTTGCTTCCATCCATTTTGGGTTTCCACCATGCAGTTTCAAGCAATTTTCTCTACGACATGAGGCAGAATTAGGGTAGGTGACGGTCTTAAACTGGAGAAACTGTTCATCAGCCGAAAAACTCCCGAAGTGCCCCCTCTTTTAAAATCATATAATTGAAAGCTGCCAGCACTAAAATATACATAGTTGGCTGGTTTTAAAACAACCATTAAAAAAACCCAGCCACAGCACAAAAACATACAGAGTGTAGTGAAGAGTAGGAAACCAAAGGATGAACTGTCCATTTGCAGAGCCCCTCTGCTGAAAGGCAGTGTTATGCTACACCACTTTCTTGGAAATATAGCTGTACTGAAAACAGTGAGATTTACTTCCAAATAACTGCGTTGAGGATCAGGTGTCTGCGCAGCCACCTGGACTGCCTGAGCTGGCAAAATTTAAAACTTTATATATTCAAGCCATTGGGGACAATTTAATAAGCCTTCAATGTCAATGGCTAGCTTTGCAAGATACTATGCCCTGTTCCACAGAAAGATGATAGGAGGGTTGTATATTCTTCTGTCACAGAACAAAGCATGCCAGACCCCCTTTGTTGTAGAATGCTGTGCCTGGGTCCTAGTGCCTAGCCCTGCCCCCCCCCCCCTTTGTTTAAAGTAAAAATACATTTTGGCATAGATGCTCTTGTATCAAAGTACCATGTTTAATAGTTCACAAAGTAATGGTTTTGACAAAGGCAGCACGTAAAAATGCATGATAATTCTCATATTCATTTGGGACTATATTTTAATGTGGAAGCGTACAACTTATTCAACCACTGCACGTCAACTGATTGAGCTATCATCTTTCTGTGGAACAGAGTGCATCAAGCCCAGCCAGATGGAGGAGGGGTAAGGAGAAGAACTGTAAAGAACTACAGTCAGCAAACAGTGCAAAGAAATAATAAATCACCATTACGGTGATCTTGAGAACCAAGTTATTTGTTCCAGCTTAAAAATCATAGAGGAATGGGCTAGGAACTTTCTACTCCTCGGGATCTCATCCATTAATGACTTTTAATTAAATTACTGCTCAAATGTTATTGTTTTGAAAGTCGTATTTTATAATCAGCATACTGATTTATTGAATAACTCTACCATATTTGTAAATCTGCCTTGATCTTTAGAGAGAAAGGCGGACTGTAAATGAATGAATTTAAATATTGTAGCTGGAAACAAAAAAGGGCAGCCAAATTAGATGCCGTGGCATTTCCTGCAAGATGTCTGTTATTAACATAAAAACAAACCCTTAGGAGAATTGTGTATGGATCAGGTTATTTTTTGAGTTAGTTTATTTACAGTCCACCTTTCTCACTGAGACTCAAAGGTGAATTATGGATTACAGAACACGCAGAGAAAAAAGTGAAACCATACAATACAGGACATCAAATCAACAATGCAACAGAACTATGAATACAAAGCTGATGACAATATACAATAAACAATGCAAATTAACAATGCAACAGGGCTAGGAGTACCAAATTAAATATCTATGTGAGCTGCAAATTGCAATGCAGGATATGACAATTCAAACGTACAGGCATGCAGGATCAATTCCCTACTGCCATATAAAGGCATCCTTCTGGACCATTCTGTCCCCCACAGATTAGTTCCATTACAAGAATGCCCTCCAGAACAATCCTGGTTTGTGTGTTTTGCAGAAATATGGTTTTATGGGAGCCTTCCTGAGTTCTTCAGGCAGGCTGTTCCACAAGGTGGAAGCCACCACAGAGAATTATGTGAGTGGCTAGTTGTTGATCTTACCAGTTTGTAGGGAGGAACCTTCCACAGGATATGTCCAGGTGACCAAAACTGCAGTAATGGAGCACAGAAGAAGAGGCAGTCTTGCAAATACGTGGGTCCTAGACAGTGGGGGGATTCAGCTAGTTCGCACCACTTCGGTTGAACCGGTTGTTAAAATGGTGCTTGTAAACAACCAGTTGTTAAATTATTTGAATCCCACCATCGGAACCGGTTGTTAAATTATTTGAATCCCATCACTGGTCCTAGACCATGAAGGGCCAAAGAGGTGATAACCAGTAGCTTGAATTGAGCCCTGTAGCTGATTGGTAGCCAGTGGAGCAATTGCAGTGCATATTCAGCCTGGCACTTGCTAGGAATTGGGCTGCCACATTCTGTGCCAAATGGGGCTTTGGACTTGACTTCAAAGAAAGACTTTGATGCTCAAGTATGCTAAAGAGCAGCAGATCCACATTCATGACTCAACAACGTGGTGTAGGGGTTACAATATCAGACTAGGTCTGGGTTGAGCCCTCACTCAGCCATGGGAGGTCAATGGCTATTCTTTCTCCCTATAATCTACACCACGAGGTTATTGAGGATGAAATGCAAGAGGGGAAAATGTTGTTGGAAACCACTGTGGGTCACCAAGGAGAAAAGCAGGCTATTGAAAACCCATACCATTTTGTTCTATAGTCATGATAAAGGATTCACGAAACCAGAAGGTGAAAAAGGGACAGGTGAATGGGCTCTTGTTCAACCCTTGCTCATATAGACCAAAAGGTGACTCAGAAGTCCTATATAACAAAACTATGTAATATTAGCCATCATAGCTATGTTCGGAGACAGTGTATGTCTGAGAATCCAACATGGTGCATTATGGAATGCTCAAAAGCATTTCATACGCAGTATTTTGTCATTCTTAGAACAGACTTGTTTGCTAGGTCAGTATAATCCTCATGAGAGCAGCTTGTTTTGACACCACCAAGCAGGTGAACACTGGAGCTAAGATTCAGACTAGTGTATTTTCCATCCATTGTCATTTTTCTTGCCCCGTATTTGGAAACAATATTGGAACACACAGACGTTGGCTAATTCAGTAAGACAGTTCTTATGAGGCAAGTTCAGACAGCTGGGAGACCCGTCGTCCAGAGGCCGGGTTCACTCCCACTGATTCCAAGGACAACTATTTTTAAAAGCAATCATCAACCTACCCTTTGAGCTTTCCTAACTTCAAGTCTCATCTGCTCTTTCTCTCTCTCTTTAGGCTTAACTCCTTCAGTACACACCTCCCTTTTGAATTTAAAACAGAGCCTTCCTACTCAAACCCCAACTATTTAGGTGAGTTTGCACCTGAGGAAAGGTCTCTTCAAGCCCCTTGAAGCTGTTGATGTGGGAGGAGAAGGCTGGGAAATGACACAACTCCAGAAATCCAGCGGAACAAGAGGGGGGATACAAGAAAAAGGATCTGCTCTTCCACCCCCTTCTACCTGACTGACAGTTTCTTGTTCCTTTCTCTCTACCTGTCCCAGACATACAGTTATCTCCTCCCACAAACTACCTGGTCATACCCTTTCCTTTTCTTCCTCTTTCTTTAAGGGGAAGCTTACCTTTTAGCATAGCTGCAATTTCAACATTAAACAATTCAGATGTTGTGCTCTTGGAAAAAGTAGCAAAATTTCTTTTACAAGTGACAGAACTTTCTAAGTAATGTCCAATGCTAGATACAGTTTCTCTGCCTGTGTTTAGAATGTATTCTTGTTTTGTACTTCACAAATGTCTGGTAACGCTCTAGACTAGAGCCTATTTTATATGGCCAATAAAGGTTGTTGTTGTTGGTTGGCCACTGTAACAAACAGATGTTGGGCAAGATGGATCACTGGTTTGATTCAGCAGGTCTATTCTTATATATATTCTGCTCTTTTGGTCTGGACTGTGGGAGGGGGGACTGCTTAGAACTACAGCCTCCACCAGGAGCTACAGGAAAAACATTTTTTCTTATGAACTCTTAGAGTGCATTTTTTAAAAAAAATATTTCTTTCCTTTTCCTCCTTCCCTAGTGAATGTCATTTCTATGGAGTGCACCTTTTTTAGCAGCGGCTTCTTCTTTGCTGTGATGCTGAAACGATGGGTCTGGGACTATTCACTCACGGTAACCTCTATCCACTTGCTGTTGACCTGGGCAGGTGAGTTCACAGACGCTTTGAGGCTGGCAAAAGGATCCTGCGTTTTGCTTTGAGCAGTGGGTTTGAAGGACTGGAGCTAAAGACCATTTTGGATTTCTTGTCCTGCTCAAAAAAGGACTTTTGCTTGCACTTTCTCCTGTGTGCAAATCAAGTGATGATTTCTGTGCTGATTTTCCTTTCCTCAGTTTAGTGAATTTCCTGTGAAATATACTCATGTATATTTCACCGATCACACAATAAATGTTCAAATAGGCATTTAACAAGAATATCAAACAGTGCAGATATATATAGTTGCTGTATTGCCTACATTTCAGTCAAATGCACAGGGAATATCACTGGAAACAGCAAAGTAAGAGACTTTTCAAATATGCAGTTTCAAATATGCTGAAATGTTCTTGCCCAAATTGAGGGAAATGGTAAGGTTACTCATGGATAATTAAAGAAATGACAGCAGAATTGGGCAAGGGAAATTCTCATATCTTTGGCAAGGAGAATGTTGATTTTTCTTGACCATCCAAGAAGAGGAGTTTGGATTTATACCCTGCTTTTCTCAACCATAAGGAGTCTCAAAGCAGCTTACACCTTTCCTCTCCCCACAACAGAGACCTTGTGAGGTGGGTGGAGCTGAGAGAGAATTCTGAAAGAACTGTGACTAGCCCAAGATCACCCACCAGGCTTCATGTAGAGGAGTGGAAAATCAAAACTGGTTCTCCAGATTAGAGACTCTTGCTTATAACCATTACACCAAGCTGGCCAACAGTCTGGCAGGACTAATATTTGTTAACAGCATTCATCTTTGTGGGTTAGAGCCCCTTTCAGACATCCACACAATCTCTAATGAGTGCCGAAGGTGTAATATGCTTCTTTTTTGTACCAAACAGAGCTAATTTGTTTATAGCCATGTCAGTGTGAAAAGTAAAAGCCCAAACCACAATCCATGTAATAATACGTTTATTAGGACCGGAGCTCAGCTACCCTTCAGAAATTTGCGAGCTCCCAGGGCTGTTTCCCTTTGCTTATCTGAACACAACACAAGATAGAGATATTTTGACATGTGGAGGTGCCTTATAGTGAGGCAGAACCTTGGTCTATCAAGATCCATATTGCCTACTCTGACCTGTAGCAGTGCTCCAGGATCTCAGGCTGAGGTTATTGGCATGACCTACTGGAGATGCCAGGTACCAGAACTGGACCATCTACAAGCCAAGCAGATGCTCTAGCACTGAGCCACAGTTCTCCCCTTTCATTTGAGAGTCTCTCTCTGAGGAGATACAGCTGCAACGAAAATCTCCCCCCTTCTGTAAAGCTTTTTGGAACCACTTCAAGAGAACATGAACATTATCAAGGGAGGGGCTTTTCTAACTGCCTTTGGGGCATTCCTCCTTCCCACCAATGTCTGCCTGTGCTATTATACTGTCCAATCAACTCTTGAGCCGCATGGAACCATTTCCCCTTCCAGCCCATCATGGCTGCGATTCTTTTCTCTTGCAAGGCAACATCAGCAAGATGAGGCATGTCAATCTGTAGTCCACCAATGGACTGGAAAGAGAGACTGATAGCTTCTGGGATTCCCCTCAAGCCACCAAGTCCCTCTTGCTGAGTTTCAGGGAAGGTGCTTATTGAAAAATGAGTCACTTAACTCCTAAACAAAGCAATTTTGCTAAACAGGGAGGTGGGCACGTTTTCAGGGGAAAGGATAGCGCTAATTTCCAGAGTCAGATCCCGCTTGCTTTCGTATTAGGACCACTAGATCTGCTTCCTCCATGGGCATGATTTACGTCTGCTGGCTCCCGATGTGATAAACTGCAGCTGTTCCTGCTGCACAAGCAAAGCTCTTTCTCTCCCCGAGTCACAATTTAAAGGGAGAACTTCTGGGCTTCGGGACAGAGATGGATAGGTGGGAGCAGTAAGATAGGCAAATTCTCAGATGATTGATGAGCCCCGAACAAGAGAAGCAGCAGCACAAATAGACAGATGGACTTTGCAAAGGGAGAGAGGAGCTGGGGTTATCTGATCTGTCATGCAGGATCCTGGGTTGTTGCTAGGAGTGTTCGAAAGCACGCTCTTTCCTTAATACTGGAAGGTAAGACGAAAAATCTGGATCCCAAACAAGCAGAGGGCCCGCAAACGCCAGTATCCCGACCCCACAGTAGCCCGTTTTGCTCAGCATTGCTCCGTTCCCAACACAGACGTTCAGGCGTCCGTGAAATCCCTAATAAATGCTGAAGATGTAACAAGCTTCTTTTCTGCATCAGGCTAAATGAACCAATTTGTTTTAATGCCGAGTCAGTGCAAAAAGTAAAGCCCGAACCACAATCCATGCAATAATACATTTATTAGGATCAGAGCTACCCTTCAGAGATTAGCAGAGCTCCCAGGGCTGTTGCCCTTTGCTCGTCTGAACACGACACAAATTAGAGAAATTTGGAGGTGCCTTATAGTGAGTCAGAGCCCTCGTCTATCAAGGTCAATATTGCCTACTCTGACCTGCAGCAGGACTCCGGGGTCTCAGGCTGAGGTTATTGACATGATCCACTGGAGATGTTGGGTACCCAAACTGGCACCTTTTGTGTGCCAAGCAGATACTCAACCCCTCTGCCACAGCTCTCCCCTTTCTCCGAGAGCATCTCCCTGAGGAGACACAGGGAAAAAACTGCAAGAAAATAAGGGCTGTTTTTGAAATTAAGAGATTATGAACATCATGGGAGAGTCTCTTCTAAAGGCCTTTACGACAACCCAAAAGTAGTCAAGATGGACTAGACTAGACTGTAGCCCTGAGACTTTTTGGGGGACTGGGAGTAGGGAAGTTGTCCACTGGAATTTCTTTTGCCCCATGGCAGTGATTGAAGTGTGCAACACTCCTGCACTGAAAGTTCAGATTTCCAGACGGATGCAGGAGGCTACCACTTATTCATCAGGGTGCCACCAACTCTGAAGCACTGAAGCCACCACTTCTGTCCCCTAGGTGAAGTTGTCCTTTAGTCAGAAAAACCCAAGCTGTGCCCCTTTCCCAGTTTTCCTCTTGGCACGCTAACATTGTCATAGGACTGTAGATGATTGACAGCCAGTATGGTGTAGAGGTGACAGTGTCGAACTAGGAGTTCAGAAGCCCCGTTCTGACTCCCCACTTGGCCAGGGAAGATGTTCAATCTTGGGCCAGTCACGTGCACTCAGCCTAACCTCCTCATAGGATTGTTTTTGTGAGGAGGAAGAAGAGTCTGGATTTAAACCCTGCTTTTCTCAACCATAAGGAGTTTTAAAGTAGCTTACAACTCTTTCCCGACAACAGACACCTTGTGAGGTAGGTGGGACTGAGAGAGTTCAGAGAGAACTGTGACTGGCCCAAAGTCACCAGTAGGCTTCATGTGGCGGAGAGGGGAATCAAACCTGGTTCTCCAGATCAGAGTCTGCTGCTCAAGTGGAGGAGTGTGGAGTTAAACCTAGTTCTTCAGATTAGAGTCCACCACTCTTAACCACTACACCAGGGGTCCCCAAACTACGGCCCGGGGGCCAAATCAGGCCCCCGGAAGACATTTATCCGGCCCGCTGGGCAGAAGTGGATCTCCCCCTTCTCTATCTCCTTTTCCCCAGGTTTACAAATAGCATTAAGCGCGGGCGACTCGCTGCTCATTCCAAGCGGCCGGAGGGGACCGTACCAATGCAGCAAGGGGGGGAGAGAGAAAGGCGGCAGAGCTGGGGGTCGGGGTGCCAAACTCCAGGCAGCCCCTGGAGCTTGGCACCCCGAGGGCGGATGGATGGCGCCCCCCCCCCGGCGGGCGGCACTTGGTCCGGCCCCCGGCTGGGCTCTGGCCATGCGTGAACTGGCCCCCTGTTTGAAAAGTTTGGGGACCCCTGCACTACACTATATTGGCTCTCAAAATGGAAGATAATTTTGTGAGCTACTTTGGGTCCTCACTGAAGGCTGGTACAAATGGAGTACAGCTAAAACCAAGATGTGTTTCTTGCGGCACTTGGGCTGAAATGATTGCCTACCCCTGGAACAAAGTTGAAAGAACTTGCCTCTTCTAGCTGAAGGCAAGCACATGTACTTTTCAAAGGCTTTGTTTGTTTGCTCTTGTAAAGTGACTATGCCCTCCATCGACTGGGAGGGAAAACAAACCGGCAAACCAAAGTACATGCTCTGGCTCTTTAATGAAAATTCTTTCTGGGCAACAGAACAAGATTAAAACTCAGACCCTTGGGCAGTTGTGTTCATGTTCAGATCTGAATAGATACAGTAGGATTTGGAGAGCTGTTTCTCCCCATTCCTTGCCTTTTAACTGCATGGCTTTAGCTGTACCTCCCTATAGGATGTACATGAGAGCCAACAGCGAATAAGTTAATGGTAATCAGAACAGAGGCAGTTTAATAGAAAAAAATAATTTTAAACAATCTTAACTAGATAAGGGCTTTGACTAGTATCACTTTAGATTGCAATGTGCACTTTAGATTGCATGTTTTTCCAGTTGGCCTGGTCACATCTGGCACATACTAATGGCCATTCCACGCCAAACTGTTTTGGGAACCTGTCTGTGGATGTACGGACAACACAGCCTGGAAAGGATAAAAGGTGCCAACTAACCTACATAGCACTAGCTCTGTGGTGGTGAACCTATGGCACGGGTGCCAGAGGTGGCACTCAGAGCCCTCTCTGTGGGCATGCGCAAGCAGAGTCACCCCCCTCCCCTAGGCTGGCCTGGGCTGCTGGGCCCGATTATTAGCATTAAAACTAGTTTTGGGGAATCAGTGTAGGTAACCCTGTTAAGTGCTGCTAAACCCCACTGATTTTCACGTGAAGAACTAAAGTGTGATCCTTCACCTGGGAGTAAGCTCGGTTGCTGGCAATGGGGCTTGCTTCTGAGTAAACCCTCCTAGGGTCGTGATTCACCCGTTGGAAGAGTTGCAAAGCAAAGCCACCGACTACCACCAAGCTTACTCCCGAGTAATGCACGCCTCGGAGCCAACTGTTTTTTCTAAACTAAAACCTCAGTATTTGGGTTAAATTGCCATGCTGGCACTTTGCGATAAATAAGTGGGTTTTGGGTTGCAATTTGGGCACTCGGTCTCAAAAAGGTTCGCTATCACTGCACTAGCTGATAACAGGGATGCACAAATATACCCTTATTCTCCTCATAGTGTTCATCTTGAAATACTGACGTTACCCATTAGTTTGATTATCCAGTGCCATTATATGTCATTGGTGTAGAAAACGTTAAGTGTTTTATTCATTTAATGGGAGGGGGGAGGAATGTGACCAGAGGACAAAGCAAATGACCCCAAAACAGGGAGTCATGGGTTCAATTCCCAGAACGGAGAAGCCAAAAAAACAAACAAACCAAAATGGGGATTTTTTTTTAGTTGAGTTTTGCAGTGAGGAAATTATCCCCGGGGCATCACACGAACATTTGTTTGACTCTCTGTCCTTCCACCTCTAAGAGCAGAACTACACGTTGCATGCAATTGTGATTGAATTGCAACCCCTGCGGCTGAATTCTGTTAAAATTGGGGAAAGAGGGAGATTGGCACTTGGAGGGTTTCTATTTAAGTGCTTCACCATTTCCTGCTGGGACTTACCAGCCCTCCAATAGGGGGGAAAAACACAAGGGGTGAAAGAGCTAAGCGACTCTCGCTCCCCACACCAACCTCTTTCTTCAAATGGAAGGCTTTGTAGTTGCTTTTTGTTATTAAAAAATAAGGACACATTAACACAGAACTCCAGGGAACCCTTCCACAGCCTTTGCAGATACCCCCCACCCCCAAACCATCAACAGCCATAAACCTCACTAACGTATCTGCACCACATTTCAGAGATTAGAGTCATGTGCTGATAACCTGCCATTTGTCTCTGGGCAGCACAAACTCCTCTTGCTGCAGGGTTTTCGAGAGTACAAGAGGGAGAGATGCCACTTTCCCCTCTTAGTCTTTCAGAACAGTCAGAAAAAGGCCCTTGTTCCTGTTGGATGTAGCGACGATGTAATGTGCAAAGGCACCGAGAAGAAGACTCAGCAGGGAATGGGCAAGTGGACGGCTAGATAGGGCTGTAAGGTTAGTGACCCCTCTGTCCTTTTGTGTCACCTCATTTGTCCTTAAACTAATACTCTCAGGTCTAATATCCGTCGTCTTGGAAGTTAGCTGCAGAGACACTTCCTAGATAGCAAGATAGCCAGCAGCATGCTATCTGTCCTTCCTTGCTATCTTAAACTTCCTACATTTACCTTTTACCCTTTTTAATCAGTGTGCTTCTTTGTGTGGTAAAGCCCAATAGTTCTTGCGGGTGGGGGGGGGGCAAGGCGGGGCGGGGGGAGATCCTAAGCAACTAGGTCATCTTGTTCTAAAAGTCACTCCAGAACAACCGTATTACATACATCCCATTGGACTTTTGAGCACACTTTGGCATGCGTCCTGACAGTCTGAACCACTCAGGACTTGTTCAGACGCATGCTGCTGTGTGAGCCAAAGCTCACTTGACGTTCGGAGACTCAATCACAGCTCTCAGACATTTGGTTTAGCTTCAGAAAGCAGCCTTGGGAGATTTTGATAGAAGAAGAGTTAGATTTATATCCCCCCTTTCTCTCCTATAGGAGACTCAAAGGGGCTTACAAACTCCTTTCCCTTTCCCCCTCACAACAAACTCCCTGTGAGGTAGCTAGGGCTGAGAGAGCTCAGGAGAACTGTGATTAGCCCAAGGTCACCCAGCTGGCCTGTGTTGGAGTGTACAGGCTAATCTGAATTCCCCAGATAAGCCTCCACAGCTCAGGTGGCAGAACAGAGAATCAAACCCGGTTCCTCCAGATTAGAGTACACCTGCTCTTAACCACTATGCCACTGCTGCTCCTAGAGGGACATGTGAACGTGAGAAACAGATGCCCACTCCTTTGTAAATAAGTATAGTAGGTGCAAAATAATGTTTATTTATTCTTCTCTTTCTCTATACTTCACTGCCACTGGGGATTTAATTCTGAACCCCTTCATAATTTCTCCTGAAGTACTATGTCCGAGCTTTAAAGCAGTTCTATGTGTTCCTGAGGAAATTACTAGTGTGAGATTCCAGGTTACATTTAACAAATTAAAATTTTATTTATATATGTCCTTTAGCTTCAAGCTTTCAAGAAATAAGTTACTAACAAATAAAACAAACTGAGCCAACAACTTCTGCTAAGGTGACTTTCAGTTTACATCAATCTGCTCTCTCCCTTCTTTACATCTCTGAGACCATATTAGCATTTGACTCCATTTATAATCTCTGGGCGTTTCTTCCTATTTCTTTGGCAATTCCACACTTCATCTAACACTATAAGTTCAGCACATGATGACCTTCTCAGTCACTTTCCAGAGCCAACCAATCAGCTCGTTCTCCCATCCCCCTTTCACCCTTACTTCCTCCTATAATTTACCTCTTATTTTAAAGAAACACACACAAAATTTTAAATCATTACACAGCCATATATTGAATCAGGCTCTTGGTGCATCAAAGTCAGACTGGACAATGGCTCTCCAGGGTCTCAGGCAAAAAGTCTTTTCCCACCATCTATTACCTAATCCTTTTTAATGGAGATCCTGAAATTTTGACACCTGGGACCTTATGAAAGCCAACCAAATGCTCTACCACTAAGTCATGGTCTTCCCTTGCTGTTTAACTCCATGCCAGCCATCATAATCCCCCCCCCCAATAAAAAATGCCTTATTGGCTAGTTTTAACTTCAGGTGTGGTGGGAATAGCTTGATAATCATATTGCATATGGTGTCCCCAGCAGGGCTTAAAGCAGAGAGTCGCCCCCAGTCACAGCAAGCAATACTGAGCTAGACAAACCAGCGGGCCAAAAGTGACTTCCATGCTCATGCTAAACCTGCCCTTTAAATAAGGACCGGGGCACTATGACAACTATCACTGAACCAAACATGTTGCTTATTTGGGTGGGGTTCACAGTATTGGCTGAAATCCCTTTCAAAAATCCTCCGCTGCAGCATTCCATTTGGAACACTTTTTGAAGGTTCTCTTTTCTCTCCCTTGATACCCGCCTGCTTCAAGGAGTGTTGTTTTAGCTCACTTTACGCACTGGAAGCCACTTAAGATATGTCTACAACAGAGGCAGTCGAGACACAACACACCAGCCAGCTCCCCTTGCTGTTGTTCCATTTTCTTATTGTCATGTCTCAAGAAACAGGAGTCGGAGGAACAAAACATAGTACTTTATTCCATAGCTGCTACTCACACATAGCTTAAAATCACTCTGCAGCTGTGCTCAATATAACACACTTACTAATTACCAATTACAGTGCAACAGCTGCAGACTCTTAAAACCATACAATACATTACACCCCTTCCCCCTAACTCCGCAGCAGCAATCTGGTGGGATTCTCTTTGGCTGCGATGCGTCTCAATACCAGCTCCACCGGCTCCTGAGTCTGTGTTTTGTTCCTGGTTCTGCAAAACAATTGGACCCGCTTTGCTGTTTCCTTATCACTTATCTCCGTCACAAAGCATAGCATACGAGATTTCCTCGGGGACAATTGGACTGGCCCGCTTTCACCAGCTTCCCTCTCATCCTGCAGCTCCATCTGCCCCCTTAACGCCCTCCGTTCCTCAAGGACGCGGGACACTGATCTGCCTATTTGGACCTGGCACTCTCTCTCTTCCTTAGCGTGCATGTCTGCTGGGATCACCACTTTTCTTCAGTTTCCACTTCTCGAAGACAAGGGCCCTGATAACTGCCTCACAACTTCACTGGGGATATACGGATTTTCTCCATAATTTGCGGACATACACCGTGTCATCCCTATCAAATGTCCGAGGTGCTTTCAACGCTTGGTCTTTAACTTCGGCGGGCGATCATCAAACTGGTCGGATGATGCATTAGGTCCAGCTAGCGTCGTGGTTTCCGATTCATTCCCAACACCGCAGGACTCCTCTTTAATTGGCTGTTACGCGATTATGTGCTGTATTAACAATTATAAAAAATTAATAACCGGCGGTGCCAATCCCCCTCTACTATTAGCCGCAATGCATCCTTTGTTGTATGCGCCATCAACTTTCTGCCTGCCCATTGGTAGCCGGATGAAAAGGGGCCGAGGTAACCTGAAGAATAACACCAATTTATTAATAAAGGGTACTCCAGCTCCTAAGATACGGCTGTATTATTATCGGATACCACATTATCCGAGGAATACGTAGGTTGCGAAAATAACTTACGCCAGTGCCCTAATTACTGTTTGTGATGTCGCGACATTACGCTATGCACTACTTCTAGCCATTTGGAATCAGCGAATCCACTACAATGAGAAACACCTGGCCACCAGGAAAGAATTTTCACAAAATCAATATGTACCTTATGACCCGCGGTCTTTTTGTGGACTCCCATTGATAGGTAGGGGCCTGAGGTGGAACGAATCGCGTTATCTGAAACACTCCCTGCGCCTGGCCACCCATTCTTCTATTTAAGCTATCCATCTTTGGCCACCACACATAACTTCTGAACCCAATGCCTTCATTCTCACTATTCCAGGGTTGCCCTACATGCAAGGCCTCCAGCACCCTAATCGCCAAAGCTGCTGGGATCACTACTATTTTTACCCCGATAAAGCGCACCCTTGGCGGACAGATATCTTTCGTGCTGCCTCATTCCAAATGGTCTAAATTTTTCCTCTAACTTACCCAATGGTAAACCAGCACCCGTGCCCAATTCAAGATTTCGGGCAAGCACTGGGTCCTTAGCTGACCTCTCTGCTATTTCTGCGGCTTGCACTGGAAACTCTGATAATGATTCCAACATCAAAACCTCCAAAAGTGGGGAGTGATAACCACTCCTCCCTTTGTACTGGCAAAGCGACTCAAGCGCATCTACGTACCCAATTTTCTTTTTTCCACGACTGGTGCTGCAGGAACATAATCATATGCGTTGTTCAGAAACATTGCCCACGCTGGCAGCATTCACGGGGACAATATCTGTAATTGTCTGGCGGCTCATAGAGGAAAATAATCCCAACAATGACTTATGGTCTGTAACAATCACAAATGAAAATTGCGTAGCCCTTACAAGTAGTAATGAAACTTCTTAACCCCAGCCACTATTTGCTAATGCCTCCTTATCTATTTAATAATGCCGCTCCGTTGCAGACAACGTCCTAGAATAATACGCAATTGGAGCTTCCCGCATATCCTCCAATTGATGGCTCAACACTGCTCCAACTCCACACGGGGAGGCATCGCCAGTGGCGTTCCTGCCTAGGGACAGGGGGTACCCTCTGTCCCCGGGCGCCCCCATTTGGTCACGTGGGGGGGCGCCAACATTTCAGGGTCGTTTGTGTGTTTTTAAATTTTTTTGTGTTTTTTACGTTTCAGCCTCCAGGGGGCGCATTTTTAAGGCTAGCAGCACCAAATTTTCAGGGTCCCATCCAGAGACTGTCCTGATGATACCATCCAAATTTGGTAATGTTTGGTTCAGGGGAAGCAAAGTTATGGACCCCCAAAGGGGGTGCCCCCATCCCCATTGTTTTCAATGGGAGCTAACCTGAGATGGGGAATACCCGTTTGAGGGACCATAACAGTCCCCCTGAACCTAACTTCACCAAACTTAAGGTGGCATCATAAGAATAGTTAACAGCTGATACCCTGAAAATTTGAATTGCTCCTAGCTAAAAACTACACACCTTCCAGGCACCCCAAGAAATTTGCCCAAGATTCTTTGTTTAGCAGTGACTTTGCTCCATTGTAGCCAATGGGGAATTTCTAAGGAAGGTGTGTAGGCAGGGCTGCATTTTTTGAAGAAGATAGAGGCGCCAGACTTTCAGGGTGGCTCCAGGAGGATCTCCTGGTAATAGCATCCAGGTTTTGGAGACCTTTTGCTTCTACGAGGGATCAGCTGTATGGGCTGAAAGGCTTATTTTGTTTCCCTGCTCCTGCACATGAGAAGCCTGCAATGGGCTGAAGTTTCTCTCAGAAACTCTCAACTCCCCCCCCCCCCACTGGGTGGGGGGGGGGGGGGGTGGGGGGGGGGGGGGGTGGGGGGGGGGGGGGGGGGGGGGGGGGGGGGGTGGGGGGGGGGGGGGGTGGGGGGGGGGGGGGGCTCCCCCCCAACCACTCCAGAAGCAGAAATACTTACCAAGCTTGGATGCTATTAGCCAAGGCCTCTTGGAGCCACCTTGAAAGACTGGTGCCTCTATCTTCAAAAATGTGCAGCCAGTGCTTACACACTCAGACATTCCCCAGAATCTGCCAGGCTCTTCAGCAACTTCTGTGGTGGGAAAAATTACTTTTCCCACCATAGACTTCAGTGGGGCTTTCTGTTATACCCAGATGGCTCTGTGGTAGAGGTTTCAACAGGAGGTACTGTGGTAGTGATCTTGCTCTGGGTGGGGGCATTTCCTGTAGCCGCTGGTGTGAGTCTCCTGAAGGGAACAAGCGGTATGAGCTTCAATGCGTGTGGCCGAGGAAAATGCTTGTGGGCACCGAGTTGAAGGTGAACCTGATGCCCACAGCATTACCATTATCCACGCAGGTGAAACTTTAGCAAAGTTGGCTGGTTCCTTTCAGGAGACTCTAAACAAGCAGCCCAGCAGGAAATAAATGCGGTGCCACTTATTTCCTGCAGGGCTGCTATTGAAGTCCAGAGAAAGACCACTACCACAATGCGCCACTGGTGAGCCTCTACCACCGCAGCTCTTTTTTTATAACAGAAAGCCCCACTGAAGTCTATGGTGGAAAAATATTTTTCCCAACCAGAGAACTTGCTGAAAAGCCGGGCAGATTCTGGAGAATTTCTGAGTGTGTAAGCAGTGACCACACATTTTTGAAGATAGAAGCGCCAGACTTTCAAGATGGCTCCAAGAGACTGACGAATGAAAAATAGCATCCAAGCTTGGTGAGCTTTGCTTTTGGGGGTGGAAGTAGGGGTGCTGAGAAGTTTCTGAGAGAACTGAGTCAGCAGGCTTTATGTGCAGGAGCAGGGAAACAAAATAAGCCTTTTGGGGACCCTTAAAGGTGGACCCTCCAGAAGCAAAGGTCGCCAAACCTGGATGCTATTACCAGGAGACCCTCCTGGAGCCACCCTGAAGAAGTCTGAATTGCCTCTATCTTCAAAAAATGTGCAGCCTGCCATTACGCTGCAGAAATTCCCCATTGGCTACAATGGGGCAAAGTCACTGCAAAACAAAAGATCTTTGAAGACCCAGAATTTCTTTGGGGTGCCTGGAAGGGGTGTAGTTTTTAAACTGAGTGGCACCAAATTTTTCAGGGGTGGCAACTGTTAACTATTCTTATGATGCCACCCAGAGTTTGGTGGGGGTTGGGTTCAGGGGGACCAAAGTTATGGTTCCTCAAATGGGTAGCCCCCATCTCCGGGTTGGCTCCACGTGAAAACAATGGGGATGGGGGCATTCCGACAAGGCATCCATAACTTTGCTGCCCCTGGAAACCAAACATCATAAACTTCAGATATTATCAGAGCGATCACAAAGGACCAATGCCCTGAATTCATGGTGCTAACACTTCGAAACTTTAAAAATGTGGCTCACTGCAGGCCAAAAAACCCCCACCAAAAATACCCCCAAGAAACCCAAATACCTTGCGTTAGCATTTTAGAACATATTTGGGCGGGGACATATTGGGACGGTATTCGAGAATGTGCCTTAGATTTGCCCTTACATATTCCAGCCGAATCTGCTATTTGTTTCATCTGGGATCTCCAACCCTCAAAAGTGATGCTGTTTCAGGGTGGGGGAGAATCATCGCCCCCAAACAGCATCACTTTCCATTTTATTTTAACCGGGGACCCCAGATTCTCCCTTTTAAGGTGGATTTGAAAGAAGAATCTAAAGCTCCCTAGTTTAAACACCATTGAAGAGATGATGCTGTTTTGGGGGGTGGATTCCACTGGAGGTGTTTTGTGAGAGATGATGCTGACATTTGTTTGGTAAATGTTTTGCTGGGGGTGATTTGTGAGAGATTTACATACTTAATACCCACTTGCACTGGCTTGGAGTTGTTTCTCTGGCTAACAACGTACCTCATAGGGTTGTTGTGATTAGGAGAATTAAGAGAAGAGTTGGTGGGGAGAGAGCCATGTATGTTTTGCTGGGAGTGGGAGGTGTTTTGTGAGCTGGTACAAAAAAATCATTGTTTGGTCATGGTGGGGGAGGGTGGCCGCCCATGCAGCCCGGTAAGCTCGGGTTGCATCCCCGGGCACCAGTTTGCCCACAAGGCAGCCCTGGGCATCGCACGTCGAAATCTGTGGCTTCCTCTCGTAGAAATGAACCGGCCACTTTCTGGTGAGCAACGATCTTTTGACGCGTCAGAATGCCTTCTCATGCTGACTTGTCCACTGCCACGCTGCCAGCTTATCTAATGGCGGTGCGGTGGCTCTGCCACTACGCGGCCTTATGCTTTAAGAATGAATGGTAAAAATTTACTTAATCCCAAAAATGCCTGGCAGCTCTTAGCTTTGACTGTGGTGCTGGGGCATCCTGGATGTGGCCTGCACCTTTGCTTGATGCCAGTTGGATTCCGCTTGCATCTACCATGTATCCCAAAAAACTCTGCACTTGCGCTACTCCAAACGCACATTTTTCCACGCTTGACAGCACGCCAACCCTACATCTGAGAAGCACTGCGAGTACTTTCATTACCCGTGTCATAAGTTCCTCCTCAGTTGCACCCACTATCAAGACATCATCAAAGATACGGTATGACTCCCGGCAGAAGTTTTCTTAATATTTCTTCCATCAAACTCTGGAATATCCCAGGAGCTACACTCACTCCAATTGTGGCCCCCCTGTGAGTCACTATAGTCTGGGCTTCTGCAGTGGCATCATCCACTTCCAGCTGTTGGTATGGCTGCGCTAGATCTAATTTTGCAAAAACCTTTCCCCCTGCGCAATGTTTCTAACAACTGACTGACAACTGGCACTGGGTACGGATGTTTCTGCAATGCCTTGTTAATTGTGCGCGCCGCCGTCAGCACAAATTAGCACATCCCCATTGGCCTTCAGAGGGGTCACAATTGGAGTTTCCTATTTTGCATTTACCACTGGCTCCAATATTCCCTGTTCCAATAACCGATCTGGTTTTGCATCCACTTTAGAAACAAAGGCAAAATGGAATCACAGCGTGATTTTTAGGCGTGTTGGGGGTACTGAAGGATCAAGATACTGTAATGATATAGATGGACCCTTATACTTGCCGCTGATCCTCAGCAAACCACACTCTTAAATTCTTCCACACAGCACCTCCCATGTTAAACTTTGCCCCAACCTCGTGAATTCCGGCTAATTTACTTGATTCCCAACCTCCCAAACCAGTCCAACCCCAAGAGGGCTCGTCCGCCTTCCTTCCACTATTAACCGGTTTCAAAACATCCATCAAACGCCATGATATTTTACATGGACATTGCAGCCGCCGACCACAGGAATTTTACCCTATGTCGCCCGATAATCCGTGAAGTGGTAAAGTCACAAGATTGAGATATTAAATCCTTACGCAATGAATAAAAAAATGTTTTATAAGTGTCCCATGTAAAGCGATGGAGAATGTCTTTGACTAGAATCCACTTCCATCACACAAGGGACATCCTGGATCTTCACAGTCACCGACAACTTCAAAGCTGAATCTCGGGTTGCACGTGGTTAATTAAAATGTTGCGTAAACACGCATCACACTGCTCATGTGGGGGTTGGCCAGTCAAAACCAGCTACGTAGGGGACAGCAAAGGTGCATCCACAGAGTGTGTAACGGATGAGAACAGAACATGTCTTCTTGGTCCCTGATGCCTTTTTTCTCTGCACACTCTCCCAATATGCCCCCAACGTTTTGTAAGCAAGAAACATTACATTGCCTCTTTAAATTTACACCGCGCTCTCTCATGGGGCCCACCACAACTCATACATTTCTCTGTTAACATCCTCCCCCTCTGTTGCATTGGTGGTCTTCCCATCTTCATTGCACTTTCATGCTGCAGTCTCTGAATTTCACCATTACCCGGGTCTACAGTCCGCTTTGCCAGCTTCATTTACAATCTCTGTGGGCTCCTGGCAATCGTCGCACCTCCCGAGTAGAGGCTGCAGCAAGTTTAAAATTCAAGGCTTCAGTATGCCGTTTGAAAAGTCAAGTCTGTCTTTGCCGGCCAGCAACTTTTGCAATGGTACCTCTGCCAGGCCACAAGACCAGACGATCCCTTAACATTTCAGCTGGAATTGGAGAAATTACATTGTTATTATGGCAACCGCGGTAAGACTTTGCGGCATAATCTGCCTGGCTTTCAGTCCCCTCCACGATCACGTTTATAAAACACTTTCCGTCTAGCTATTATTATTTCTGACGGTTGGGGATAAAGGAAATGGTTCCTTAATGCAGTCAATTATTTCTACAAAGCGGTGTTGCTGATAAGTCTCTAGGCGCTATCAATTGCTGAGGCGAGGTCAAACTACCCTTCACCACAGAAGGCTCAAAAACACGGCTCTTTTCGCTTTCTGGGTCATGATATGCCATTTGCCAGAAGATAAAATTCGAATAGGGCGCATAACAACGCGCTTCCAAGGAACCGCCAAATTAAAGCGTTCCAACTGCATGAAAGGCCATAATTTACTCGGTCACTTGCTTCACAAAACTTTGCTTTGAACTCGTCATGAGTTTATCGCAAGTGCGCCAATTATCGTATCTCCAAAGAGCCAGAAGTCGGGAGGGCAAAGACATAGTACTTTTATTCCTTAACTGCTACTCACACATAGCCGTCGCTCTGCAGCTGTGCTCAATATAACACACTTACTAATTACCAATTACAGTGCAACAGCTGCAGACTCTTAAAACCATACAATACATTACACTTATCAAGTTAATTATTATCCTGTGGTACCATTCCATTAGCATTCTATTTTGACACTGCAGCCGAGTTTTCTGACCTTTTCTCTCCCCCCACAGTGATGGAAGAATTTCCTCTGGTTTGGCAATGGTGGCTGGCGCTTGGTAAGGCTGGTTTTTTTTAATTATTTTAAACAAGGGCGCTCATCCAGGACTTAAAGTGGTGGCACAACCACCACATATCAAAAGTCATCTTTATTCATTTGCATGGATAGTCAGGCCCCTCTTTTCACTCCAGGAGGAACCCAAAGCAGCTTAATATCAAAATTCTACATGACTTCATCCTTGTAACAACAATTGTATGAGGAAGATTACAGAGACTGGCCCAGAGTCATTCATGAAACTCCTATAGTAGTGCGGATATTCAAGCACAGGTCTGCCAGAGTCTAACCTCACACTCTAACCACAATATAGCATCACTTTTACTGATTTTTAATTATTAAAACATACACTACACCTTCCCAGAAACCATACAACGCGATTCTGATAAATATTTGTAATGTACTCAAAATACTTTGTAGCGTTGTATTACTGAAAGCCTATTGTCTACATAATTTTACATCACTAAAAATACTACAACCGAAACATCTCCAGTGGCAGGGCAACAAAAGAATTTGAACCAAATTAGAACAAACTGAAGGTTTGAATCTTTACTTGGGAGTGCATTGTATGATTTATTGCTGATTGATAATCAGTAAGGTTATACCTTTTTAGTAAATAGGCTGTGAATAACGAATAGCTAGAAATATCTTAATCCTGCCTTTTAAGTGTAGTTGTACTATATCTGTTCACAATTCCGTGTACAATGGAATGGTCAAATTTTTTAAATCTATATTATATTTTTATAAATGAAGTGAGATCTTAGAATGTAAAATTACTCATAGACGGCATGTACAACTCTTTTAAATTTAATAACGGTCTATATTCACGCTTGTATACCTTATGCTAATAAAGGTCTATTGTGATTGTGATAATCAGTAATTACCTGGTGTGAGGTTTTAGCGGGTTGAGTGTCAAGATAGTAGTGGGGTACAGATCCAAGATTAGCTCACTGGCCTTAAAGCAGTTGTTTTAAGTCAGCCTTGCAGGGCGGTTGAGAGGACACCGTGGGTGAGAACGGGTAAGCTATGCAAGCTTTCAAGAAATAAGTTACAACAAATAAAACAAACTGAGCTGACACCCTCCCTCCCATAGAAGAGGGACATGTGCGTCTTCAAAAATGCAGACCTTTGAGTCTCTGTGGCATGAAACACACTTTGCAGTTTTTTCCCTAAAAGACTGCACCAAATAAGGGTTGGGAAAGGTCACAGCAAAGCAGGGGAAAATACAAAGAATGGACTGGGGGGGGGGTGGGGGTGGCGGTGACATCGTGCCATTCCAGGGAGGAGGGAGACGCACAATCAGCCCGCTCTGGGGTAGACATGAAACCGCAGCAGAACCTTAGATTGGACATGGCCAAGTTAGACAACTGGTTTTAAGCACTGGTTTTCCTTTGTCTCCTTCAGCCACTGGCCTCTTCCTCATGATTTGCAATGGAGAGCTCATCACCTATTTGGCATACTCGGATTACGACAGCCGTGGCAGGGACATTCTTTTTTAAAAGCTCTCGTTCTTTGTCAAGAAAAAGATCAGAGTGCGTCAGACTCCTTTATTTGAATTGGCAGAAAGGAGCTGCTGCACCTTTGAAAACAGAAAGAACGCTGGTTGAAGAGGGCAGACATGACAGGCCAGGCCAATGGTCAAGTGCAGTCCTGCATCTTTTCTACAGTGGCTATCATGGGTCTTTGGGGAGCTCAAAAGCAGTGCGTGAAGGACAAAGCCTCTCCCCACTGCTGCCCTTGCACAACTGATACACTGCCTCTGAACATGGAGGATCCATTTAGAATTATGATTAACAGCCTTAGATGGTCCAATCCTACCTGATTTTCTCAAAATCTCCTTTCAAAGCTGTCTGAGCTTTGGGTGTGACTACAAACACACACACACTATTACTTGGATGGCCCAGACCCAGCGTGGTGTAGTGGTTAAGAGCAGTGGACTCTAATCTGGAGAACCGTGTTTGATTCCCCCAGTCCTCCATATGAGCGGCAGACTCTTATCTGGTGAACTGGATTTGTTTCCCCACTCCTACATTCCTGCTGGGTGACCCTGGACAGTCACAGTTCTCTCAGAACTCTCTCAGCCACACCTGCTTCACAAGGTGTCTGTTGTGGGGAGAGGAAGGGAAAGAAGTTTGTAAGCCCCTTTGACTCTCCTTACAGGAGTGGAAGGCGGGATATAAATGCAAACGCTACTTCTTGATCCTGTGAGGTATCAGAAGCTAAGCAGTGTCAGCCCTCAGTGTCAGCCACCAAAAAGAGCCAGCAGCAGAGGCAGGCAATGGCAAACCACCTCTGAACGTCTGTTGCGTTGACAACCTGAAGTTGGTTGCGACTTGACCAGCACTTTCTACCACCAACCCCAACGGAAGGTGAACCCCAGTGAACAAAGTGGGATGGAATTCCGATGGGAATGCATGGACAGAAAACCTTGAAGCAAGGAATTCTATTCGTTGTTTAAGCTCTCGGGAAGAATCTCCACATTCTCAAAGCCCAGGCAGCACGCATCTTCACCACTGTAGAAGACTGACAAAAAATTCAATGCAAAACACCCCCCACCACCCCAAGAGGTGAGCTAATATTTATACACAAAAGGCAGAAATTCTTTTCTTTGTGACCAAGCGTGCCAAGATTCTCTGTTGGTGCGAAATCTTGCCTTTCTCGTTCCAATGGATGCAGGACCGATCACCATAATCAATCTATGCCCCAGCTGAATGGCAGCCTGACAATTTCGCACTTCATTTGGGCACACGCTAAGAAAGCCTACACTGTGGCCAAGCCTGAGTGCGCCAAATTACTACAAACAATACTCTGTGTGTGTGTGTGGGGGGACCCTAGAGGTGGCTGCCCGGTTGCCCAATGTGACTGGACCAGTTTAAAAAAGCTGCTGATCTCACTGCAGAGCCTGGAGTAGAAATCCCATCGAGGACGGGTAAAGCTGGAGGCAAAATTAACGGCGGGGCCAATAACGGACATTTCGTAAGGGATCGCGGAGTTGCTGCATCAAAAGGTTTGCGATCAAATGTAGTTTTACTTGTTTCTCGAGTTACAACTGTCTCGACAGAAATGGTTCAAAGCTGTCCTTTCCTACGTGCTGCGATACAGCTGTGGAGGAGACCACTGAAAGACTGCTGGCTGCAACCGGCCCGTTGGCTCATATGGTCCCAGACGTCAATAAAGTAAAGTTTCCCCTTCAGTCGTGTTCAACCCTGGGGTACCACTGCAAGCAGTGATTTTATAGGCAAGCTGTTTTTGTGGGGTAGTTTGCCATTGCTTCCCCCGCCCAGACTTCAACAGCGGGGGATAAATTACTGGTAGGTCCAGTGCTTGCTGAGATGGACATGGCCCTCTGGCTTTGAATGGCCTCTCTCCAACAGGCTATTACAGAGGCGTATCTAGGGGAATGTAGCCCAGTGCAAAATCTGAAACACCCCTCCACCCCAAAAAATGGGCGAACTTCTTCTTCGACTGTAGCCAGGAACTTCGTAAATCTGGAGTGGCGTTGGAGGTTACGACCGCGATGAAGAACTAAGAGATGGCGGGCGACGCTTTAATCCCAGCTCTGCCACCGGAACTGTGGAGGCTTTTCGCAGGGGTATGAAGAGGAGCCTGCGATAAAGCAACGGCACACGCGAACCATGCGGAAGCTTGGGCCAGACACAGCTTCTCGGAGCTCTCTCAGCCCCACCTACCTCACAGGGTGTTTGTTGTGGGAGGCGAAGGACAAGGAGACCGTAAGCACTGCTTTGAAGGCGGCTTCAGGAGACAAAGCGGAACGCTGGCGCCAAACTCTTCTTCTTCTTCTTCCTTTGCACCAGGTCATCACAGAGTAACCATCACATTCCTGGAGGAAATGAGGAGGGGTGTGGAGGGCAATTTTCCGCCCCCCCAAGTGACTAAATGGCCGCAGCCCATGGACATTTAACCCCATATGTCCCCCTGCATGGTACACCCATGGGCTAATACTATGCATGTAATAGTGATAGAGAACCTATGACACATGTGACACGCCATGACATTTTGGGTGACATGCCAATGTTTGCCAGCTCTCGACAATAACTGCTCTCCCTGTTTGAGCCATTTGTCTAATTATTTGACTTCCTTTATATCATACACAGCATCAAACATGAATGGATTGTATTTTTTAAAAAAATAAATGAATATATAATGAACTGTTTCTCTTTTGTTCGGCGCGGCGGCGACGATTGACGGGACAAAGCAATCAACGGGGATTTTCGGAAGGACGGATACCGCCGAATTACAACAAATCCAAAAGGTTCCCTATCCACTGCATTAGAAGGTAAAGCCAACAAGAGGATCAACCCCCCCCCCCCCCGTTTATATTTGTATAGCGCTTTTGCAAGCCAATCTTGTGTCTCTCACCTGTCGAATTGTAAGCATGTTGCTATATCGAGGCAAGCTAGAAGTACACTGAAGATGAGGGAAAGGCTCAAAAGTGAATATCTGTTTTGAGGCAGCAATGTAATTGGAGCGAGCCGACAGAATTTTTCAGACATAGGAATGAGATGTTTTTCATAGTGTGCATCCTTTTATTGTAGAAAACTGCCCTGAGCTGAACGGGCAAAGAGAAGGAGCTTTTGTAAGCCACCGCTGCTGATTTTATCATCTAGAAATTTAAAAAGCTGTTCGAAGAGGGAGAATGCTTGCATGCTGCATTTCAGAATACCCAAGCCCCCAAAAGCAGAAACAGGCTCTTGAACTTGGGTCAACTGGGCTATGCTGGACAATAGTTTGCTGCAAGGGGAAAGAATGTGCTCTGAGTTAGAGAACTGGTGACGTGTGAGAGACACTATACACAGCCCTATAGGACAGGCTCATAAAAATATTTGGAACGTTGTGCTCTGATTCTGTACACACAGCCATATTTGTGTATGGTTATCCCCATCCAGCTGTCCTGATACCCGGTCCAAAACAGAAGGCAGGTTTTTCAGATTTCTGTTCTGCCATGAAACCAATGACCGTTCCCTACTTGCGCAAACACAGAGCCTTTGCCTCCAGTACCTTAGCGGTTGTTGCAATCTTGGTTATACATTCGCAGCCTGCAATTAGGGCCATTTGCTCTTTTAAGCCCTCCAGCTGTGAGACGTAGCAGGAACGGCAGAAATCCAAACCCTTGCGGTCTTCAGAGGCAGTCGGAGCCAGCTGGGAGAGAACTTCCACCCGAACCTACCACAGACGACTTAGTCAGCTTCACAGGAGGAGGATCTGCTTTGCTGATATATACGGTGTCATGGCTGCCGTCAAAGCTGATTGGTAATCTGCCAGCGGGACCTCTTGGCAGGCTGGAGCAGAGAGCTGGCCCTTCCGGATGAGGGTGCACAAGTCGGCGATCATCCTGTCCAGCTCCTCCTTGTCTGTAAGTCAGAAGCGAAGAATGGCATGACTGAGCCAATCTTAGGCCCCTTCCGCACACGCAAAATAATGCGTTTTCAAACCACTTCCACAACTGTTTGCAAGTGGATTTTGCTATTCCGCACAGCTTCAAAGAGCACTGAAAGCAGTTTGAAAGTGCATTATTCTGCATGTGCGGAATGAGCCTTAGATTTAGGCAGCCTTGATACCGGGAGGGAGTAGAGCATGACAAAATTGGTTTTAGCAGCCTAGGACCGACACGCAAGCAATGCAGACAAGTTCAGTTACTGGGTGCTGAATCAGAAGGACCAAACTCCAATGCATTTCAACTTGGCTCATTTAAGTGCTATTCAGGGGATGCCGTGAAAAATAAATTGCCGCAGTGTTAAGAGGGCAGAGCTAGGGGAATGGAACAACCCGCGCGGTATGCACCAGCCGTGACACAACTGGCTCCAAGCTAAACGCAGCCAGAGAAGTGATATGAAGCTTTTGTTACCAATGCACACCGCTTGGCACTATAGAAAAATCTTCACAGAGAACAGGAAACAAACAGGAGCTGAAGCCAGGCTCCAAACCCCCAGTTTTGGTAAGGACCGAGAAGGAATACTTTTCTAACTGTGGTGAAATGTATTCCGCTTTCGGCTACACTACATTGTTGGGGACTTACAAAAATCCCTCATATTGTTGAAGGCTTTCATGGCCAGAATCACTAGGGTATTGTGGGTTTTCCGGGTTGTATGGCCGTGTTCCAGTAGCATTTTCTCCTGACGTTTTGCCTGCATCTGTGGCTGGCATCTTTAGAGGATCCTCTGAAGATGCCAGCCACAGACACAGGTGAAACGTCAGGAGAAAATGCTACTGTGTTTCCCTGAAAATAAGCCCTATCCCGAAAATAAGACCTATCATGATTTTTCAGGATTTTTGGAGGAGGCTTAAAATATAAGCCTTACTCCAAAAATAAGCCCTACCGGTGGTTACAGATCAGGATGGTGTGATCCAGCAGGGTGCTCCCTGCCAATGAGGATGCAGCTTGCATCACACGTGACAAGGAAGCAACGGGGCTGCTGAGAGCCCGCCTTAATGAATTGCGAAGGTGCAGTATTTCCTATAAAATAACCCCTACCCTGAAAATAAGCCCTAATGCATCTTTTGGTGCAAAAATTAAGACCCTGTCTTATTTTTGGGGAAACACCGTACTGGAACATGGCCATACAACCCGGAAAACCCATAACACCCTACTAAACTCCATATTCATCCTAAGTCTCTTTCCTGATACACAACAAGAAACAGGGGAGTGGTTAACTGCAAGGGGGTGGGCAGACACAGGACTTAAAATCCTCTGGGCATGAGGGGAACAGGGTGAGTTTTGTGTGACTTAATCTGGGATAACTTGGAGGCAGGAGTTCCCACATCTGGACTACAGGATGATGTCTGCCATTACTACACAGAGTCAAAAAGGGCAGGAAAGACTCAGGGTTATGGGTGACTGACCGAACAATGTAACACTGAGATGTAGATTTTAAAAAATCAACCTCCTGTTTTTCCAACAAGCCTTCTAGGTGCTCTGGCACCAATAAGATACCCTCCTGAAGTGCTGGGATCATCAAAAAGCACCCAGTTACTCACATCATTTCAAAGCATTGCTGCGTTGGTCTGCAGCAAAAGAGCAAGATTCAAGACCAGTAAGACTGTAGAGACTAGCAGGATTTTTAGGATATAAGTGTTCAAAGTGTCCCATCTCAGATATCTTCATCTGACAAAGATAACTTGGACTCTAATAAGCTTCTATCCTGGAAATCTTGTTGGTCTCTGAGGACATAGCTGCACTCGAATCTAGCTCAACTACTGAATCTGAGCATCAGTAGGAACCTCAGTAGAAGTGATGCCTTGAAATCTGACTGTTTTCGTAGACAGTTTTGAAAGCAGCTTTGCACAGCCTCTTTCAAGGTGCCCTTAATGAGCCCAACAACACATACCACCACTTACTCTGGGCATTGTCTCTTTTCCACTGAGTCATCCAAAACCCACGGAGCTTTACATCCTTAAAAATCAAGGCACTCTGCAGAAGCAAGCAGGAGAAATGAAGTTTATTGAAGTATTGTAACAGAGTTTTGTATAGTTAGTGCAGGAAGAAATGGTAGCTTGCAATGACTGTGCTGATGGTGAAATGTAATAGGAATGAATTTGTGTAAATCAAGAGCCAGTGTTAGATAGCAGTTAATATGTCCAACTAGTAGCAGGGAGACCTGAGTTTATGACATCAAAGATCCCATGAAGCTCCCTTAGTGACCTGGGGGAAGTCACTATCAGCCTATCCTAGCTTACCTCACAAGGGTCTTATGACAATAAAGTAGGGTAAGACTGAACCGCACCTACTGGCCTTCTTTCCTTAGAAGAGGAAGAAGACGGAGGGGGAGGAAGACAAAGCCCAAGGAAGATAGGGGAGGAGAACTGGGTTTTATACCCTACTTTTCTCAAAAAAGGTTTCAATTGCCTTCTCTTCTCTCCCCCAACTCTTCCCCACAACAGGCACCTTGTGAAGTAAATGGGGCTGGGAGAGTTCTGAGAGAACTGTGAATAGTCCAAGGTCACCCAACAGGGAGCATATGAGGGAATAGGGAAGCAAACCTGGTTCTCCAGATTAGAGTGGCTAGGAAGTGGAAAAATTTTGATTTAATTTAACTGACACCCTCCCATGCACACCAACGGGAGTCCCAAAGCAGTTTACAACATCCCTTCATTTTATCCTCACAGTTACTCTGTGAGGTAGGTTAAATTAAGAATCTGTGGCTGACTCAAGGTCATCCAGTGGACTTCCATGCAGAAAGGAGATTCAAATCTGAGTCCCTCAGATCCTGTTCTGACACTTTAACCAATAAAGAAACCAACCGATGGATCGATGACATGCAAAATAAAATTTAAAATAAAACAATGCAATCAGAAATCTCACACCTACTCACCACGGGGATTGTGACAGGCTGTTTTGACATCCCGCCGTAGGTAACCATAGTGCCTTTATGCCTGTTGGTGGAGTCAGCTATGAGATTAGGAAGCAAAAACCAGAAGGAAAGTAGGAACCAGAAGGACTTAGCTTAGCTCCTGAGGAAAAGATGGGAGCTGGATATTGGTGTGGGGTGCAGCACCATTATAGGCAGCTACATCCGTGCAGGATTTATTTTATTTTTTAAACATTGTGGTAAGGTCTAAAGTCTTTGGGAGTTTGTACCTTTTCGCTTTATGACGCGGAACGTGCGGGCGCCGGAAAGCTGGCAGGCACTGAGGGATAACGCTTCGAACCGGGCGGATCTTACTACGGAAAGACAGCACAGCGAGGGGCGTAGACTGGAATATCCCCGCTCCGTTCGAAAAAGAGGCCTCTAGCAAGCGAAATACAAGCCGTCCAACTTACTGCAGATGGCGCAGCAGCTCGGTGGCGCTTTTCCCTCCCACTCCATTTAGCGCCAAGAGGGGCTTTGGGATTTTCTGGAGAAAGAGAAAAAAAAAACGGTGTTTACCGAGAACGGTGTTACTTTTCGCACTCCTGTTCCCAAAGATTCTGATGAAGAGAAAAGAATTAACAATGTTGTGCTGAAGTGGCTGACTGGGCATATGGGGCAAACAGCGCTTTAAAGTTGCTAAGTAGTGGGCCGGGATTGGGACTGTTCTGGGAAAAGGAGTTTTTAGCGTAGGAATAATACTTTTTCCTAGACGGGATCGTTTCTGGAGATTTGCAGCAGGAAAAAGAACGCCCTTTTAAGGAATATGAATTACGATATTTCTACCAGCGCAACAAATGTCAGTAAAGTTCCCAACTTCCGGGGCCAGGATTCCTGCAATCTCTAATGGAGATTCTCACCCTCAATACTGACACATTTTGCTTGGCACAGAAGATTAACCAAGGGAGGATTCATGCGCTAACTGATTTCGCGCTGACTACATTACGATAAATAAATAATGCAAAACTCCGCTGCGAGATGAATTGTTTTCCAGGAGGAGAGATCTACTGCTGATTATTAGGCGGGATGGCTGAATGGCAGGGCGGCTTAGACCTCCCTGCCCTGCCTGTATGCCCGTGAGCACTACTGCTGATTATTAGGCGGGATGGCTGAATGGCAGGGCGGCTTAGACCTCCCTGCCCTGCCACCATATGATTTTTTTTTTTTGATTGTTGAAGCGGGATTTTAACGTTGACGAAGGACGACTTAGATTTTACTGCCCTGCCTGTATGCCCGTGAGCACCAGGTTAAATTTTCATAAGGACGAAGACGCATCTAACGTTTGATCCAGCAGAGCTCATCTTATATGGGAACCGTGAGTCAGATTGACAGTATATAAGAAGTTAATCCTTGTTTCCAATGGAACCTAGAAATTACCGAAATACATCTGTCTCATCACTGGTTACTCCACAGTGTCTTGCATACACGTTGAAGAATGTACTTTCAATCCACTTTGCAACTGGATTTCACTGTGTGAAATAGGAAAATCCATTCGCAAAAAAGTGAACTGAAAGTACATTATTCAGGATGTGTGAAAGCGCCCACAGCCAGTTGCTGAATACTTGATGATCTGATATGTTGAGTCAATCTCAAACTTGATTTATGATTCCCAAACGAACTGGATTTAGGATAAATACCTGAAACAAATCTTTTGCTTCTGGCTTCCTTAACGCCTCTTCTGTGATGACATGATCAGCTCCAAGGGATTTCAATCTGTCTACAAGCTCCTGGAGGTTGGGTCTGGACAGGAAGGACAAATAAAATGGATCCAGCTGGAGTTAACCTTTGTTGTTTACCATGCCAAACTGCACAGAAGGAAAGGGGAAGTATTTCATTGGCTGGTGACTGTATTGTTGCCAGAATTCTTGTGTATACGCCAATGAAACTTCAATGGTGTTTTTCTAAATACCACCACTTTGGTCTTAGTGTGGTTTGTATTAAGGGACTCTTCGTTACTATAATTGTCTAATTTATGCAATAACCTTTTTAGGCCTGTAAGAAATTAAAACCATGTCACCTGCATATAAGAGGACAGAAATGTTCTGGGATCCTACTGAAGGAGGGAAACTCTGGGCTGGAAAACCTTGGGACAATGTCATTTAAATACAAGTTAAAAAGCTGGCGGGGGGGGGGGGGGGGGGGACACACAGCTCTGTTTTTCCCCTACCCCTTGCCAAGGATTAGAACAGTGGTTCTCAACCTTCCTAATGCTGAGACCCTTTAATACAGTTCCTCATGTTGTGGTGACCCCCAACCCTAACATTTATCCATTTTACAGATGGAGAACACTGATGTAGAGAGTCTTAGGCGACCCCTGTGAAAGGGTCATTGGACCCCCAAAGGGGTCGCGACCCCCAGGTTGAGAACCACTGGATTAGAATATCCTCAGTTAGGGAATCTGAAGTACCAACCCTACTTTGGCATAAACAGCAATGTGCAGCTCCCATATAAGAAATAACAAATGTTCTAGCTAGCTTCATCCAGAGACTGCTTCTATCAATAGAATCAAAAGTTGCTGCCAAATCTACAAAGGCCACATATACAGCTTTTGTAGGCCCTTTGATACTCTGAAAGGCTAGCTCAGTGGTGGCGAACCTTTGGCACTCCAGATGTTTTTGGACTACAATTCCCATCAGCCCCTGCCAGCATGGCCAATTTAGCCCAATGGCGGCGTGCCCTGGAATTATGGAATTACTTCCTAACGATGTAATATTTGGCAGTGGTCAATGGTACTTTGCCCCTTTCTAAAGCCAGTTTGATGTGGATGGATAACATTGTTAGAGACATACCAATCCTCTAACTTAAGTAAAAGGTGTTTGATGTATAATCTAGAACAGGGGTCTGCAACCTGTGGCTCTCCAGATGTTCATGGACTACAATTCCCATCAGCCCCTGGTTGCAGACCTCTGATCTAGAAGCAATATTCAGTATATAATTCTGAGGATAATTCTGATTTGTTTCCCTTCTTAAAGGCAGGAATCATAATGCTTGATTTGCCAGCTGATGGAAGGACACCTTTAGCTAACACTGGGAGCCACAAGTCAGGAAAAGATTTGTAAAGTTTGGGAGGAGTCAAATCCTCACCTGGGGACCTGCCAAAGGTTAATGATGTAATGAGACCTCTGATTCAGTAACTGGGGATCAGGGTGACAAGGTGGGTAAGTCATAAGAGAGGTTTGGCAATTCATTCCGTTTCAAACTCCAATGAGAAAGGAAGATGGTTCATACTGAAATTCAAGTATCAATCCTTCCCCGAGATTTGGGCTTCCATTTGAAGAGGACATCTGTCAAACCCATACGAAATTACGTCCTCAAATCACACCCCTTTCTTTTTCTACCACCAAACCTTCTTCTACCACCCAAAATTTTTTTTTAAAGCCCTGCACAAAATGACAAAAATGAACAAGCAAGGGGGAAAGGAATGGGATACCTAGGGGAAAGCCGGGCAACAGCCCAGGGGCATGGAAAAATGTCAGGCTTTTTGGTAGGAAAGATAAAACATTTTAAGTATGACCGCACCGCAAGGGAAGCTAGCTTGGAAATGTTTCAGTGGAAAACATCATGCTAAAAGTGTAAAAGACGAATGAAACATTTCCAGCACCAATGGGGAAAACTGAAGTGTCCGAGGAGGAAATGTTTCATTATTGTTCTGGAAATGTTCTAAACAACTTGTGAGGAAAGAGCCATTATTTCTAAAGCCTAAATGGAGTCTCAGAGGACAATGATCAGTCTTGGCTCTGTCGCCAACTTCAAAACAGATCACGAGGCACAACAATGGTGGTGAGATTGCTATGTAATCAACAGCACTGGAAACTTTAGCAGATAGAAAAGTAAAAGAGCCTCCAGAGAAATCAAATCTAGTGCCATGCAGGATACACAGCTGATAAGGGGATAGTATTTTTAACGATTTTAGGCCTGATTTATGAATGACCAAAGAACAATGGAAAAAGCAGGCTTGCTCAGCAGCCGTGAAAGGGATCAGAAAAACCGGAACCTAGCATTGAAATATTCACAAAGAACTAAACGAGAGTTTGGGAAACTGATGGCTAAGGATTTGAGAGTGGCAGAGTCGATTCCAAAACTTCTCCTGGTTCTGTGTCTTTAAAAGCTTAGGGGGGGATATCAACATTGACACGTATAAGAGAACCAATTGAGAATTCTTGTTCTCAAGAACAGCCTCCTGTATGCCCTTTGTGAAGAAGAAAAAGAAGAAGAGTTGGATTAATATCCCCCCTTCTCTCCTGTAAGGAGACTCAAAGGGGCTTACAAACTTCTTTCCCTTCCCCCCTCACAACAAACATTGTGTGAGGTAGGTGGGGCTGAGAGAGCTCAGAAGAACTGTGACTAGCCCAAGGTCACCCAGCCGGCATGTGTTGGAGTATACATGCTAATCTGAATTCCCCAGATAAGCCTCCATAGCTCAGGCAGCAGAGCAGGGAATCAAACCCGGTTCCTCCAGATTAGAGTACGCCTGCTCTCATTGTGCATGGAGAGAAGAAAGCCTTGCAATCCTAGTCTCAGTTGTTGGGGAAACCACTGGCCAGTTGCTGAATTAGATGTCTGGCACATTCTGCTCCAGAAATGGGTTAATAACCACTGGACAAGATCTTCCTGTCACTCTGCTCTAACGAACATACCAAGCTGTAACCTTCCGAAATGGGCCAACAGTCCACCTAACTCAATATTATCTATTCTGACTGGAAAGGTCTTGGGCACAGGAAAGTCTGTCTCGGTATCTTTTCCTCAAGATCCTTTAATTGGACATGTCAGGGATTGAACCGGAGACCTTTTGCATGCAAAGCATCCATTTTACCACTGAACTAAAGCTTCTTTCCCCCAGAAATATCCCTTTTAACTGGACATTTCCATATTTATCTCTGGCTGACATGGCCCAAGGACTGGAACATAGCTGAAAAATTACCAAAAATTATGCAGCTAGAGGCCACCCCGTCCCGCACAATATTTTGATATAAAAGGGCAAGATCTATTTTGCACTACAACTGTTACTATTATTAATAGCAGGTGCAATATTAACAATATTATTATGGTATTGTACATACAGAAAATTACTTGGATGCCCTTCTTGCAGAATTACATTCTAAAGCAAAGATAAGGCATAAAGCAGGAAATTGAAAATAGGAGATGAACTGGAAAAAAAACAGAGCGGAGAAGTAAAAAAGCCCAGACTGTTCTTTAAATAAAGAACCTGACAATTTCCCTGGCTTCCAATTTACCCAAAAGGGAAGGGAAACTTCACATTAAGAGTATTTTTGTCCACAAAGGGGTCTCCCCACCATCTTTTTGTACCTTGGCAAGTATGGGTGTTCTTCCTAAAGCCCTCCACCCCCCAAAATTATACACCTGTTCCTGTTTGCTGGCCACCCAACAAAGAATACAGTTTCCCTTTTCAACATGCCCAGACCCCCTGCTGTCTACCAGATGTAAAATGACTCTTGAACATTTCTAAGAGCCCACTTCTCATGAGCCCCGAGGCCAGAGAAAACCATTCTTTTTAAAAAGCTGTACCAGTGGAAAGGACTGATCCAGTTTTTATTCTCTTTGTTGTTGTTTTTATTTAATGATATGTATTTAGCTGCTCTGACCTGGATGGCTCAGGCTAGCCTGATCTTTTCAGATCTTGGAAGCTAAGCAGGATCGGCCCTGGTAAGTATTTGGATGGGAGACCAACAAAAGTCTCAAGCTGGCAAACCACCTGCAAACATCTCTTGCCTTGAAAACCCTACAGGTTGCTGTAAGTTTCTGTGACTTCATGGCACTTTCCATCACCATATATTTAACCGTGAGCTGCTTTGTGTTGTTTACAGAACAGCAAAGTGTGACATCAATACCTGTACTAAGTAAAACAATCAAACAAAAAACATCAAAACAACTTCAGCGTTTTAGAAATGAGAAGGGCTCATTTGCCACATGAGATGAGTTCTCAAAATGCAAATCCATACAGTGTGGAAAGTGGCATTACAAACACTTTCTGTATTCAGCCAGTAACAGTAAGGCTTAAAACAACCAGACTTATTTTTAATCCCATGGATGGGAGCAACGCATGGTATGTCTGAAATACAGGGTGTTGGAAAGTGTCTTCAAGCTGCAGCTAACTTATGGCAACCCTGTAAGTGTTCAAGGCAAGTGATGAACCAAAAAGGTTTGTTGCTGCCTGCCTCTGTGTAGCAACTCTGGACTACTTTGGCAATCTCCCATCCAAGTACTAACCAAGGCCTACCCTGTTCCAAAATAGGATGAGATCGAGTCAGCATAAAACGTGTAAATCAGGGCCTGAAATATGGAACCTGTAAACATGACCTCAGAATTACCCCTCAGCAAATTCTCCTGTCCCTGATAGACTGTCTAGCAGTTATCAAAGTGAGCTGGACAGGGTAAAAAACAGAAGGTTGCTCCAAGTTCTCCAAATAGGCAACCTGTCCAGGAAGAGAGCAGTTCTGAAAAGACACTCACCTATCTCTGACCACATTTATTGTTTTGATACCCTTGGCTGCAGCAATCTGGATGACAGCCTGTCCCACTCCGCTATTGGCTGCATTTTGGATGACAGAATCTCCTGCAGACAAAAAGATGCGGCTCTAGCTTTAAACTCGGTTGTTATCTTTCATTCTCAAAACAGCTGTGGAAGATGAGAAAGAAGGGGCAGCCGCATCAGCCCTAACACCAACTCATCAGTGTCCTTTATTCCTTATTGGAAGGGCCTGCTCTAAAAGTGGGGAAGTAGTTTGGTCGCCCTGTTGCTGCACCAAGGAAAAAGCAACTTAGCACTTGAGTGTTGTAGGGTTTCCGGGCTGTATGGCCATATTCCAGCAGCAATTTCTCCTGATATTTCACCTGGATCTGTGGCTGGCATCTTCAGAGGATCCAGTCACATTTTCTGGCTGGATCCAGTGGGGTTTCTGGGCCTCACAACAAAAACCCCATAGATTCCAGCCGTGAAAGGCTTTGACAATGACTTGGCTCTTGTTAGTGGTGTGGCAGAGCTGACTGTTAGCGTGGATGCTGAGGTTCAAACGATCACTGATCGGTAACAAACGAAAAAGAACCCACTGGTGTATATGAGGGGTTGAACGGACAAGAAGAAGAGCTGGTTTTTATACTGTTTTTTTCTCAACCTTTTCAAGGGATCTCAAAGAGGCTTACAAACTCCTTCCCTTCCTCTCCCCACAACAGACATCTTGTGAGGCAGGTAGGTGGGGCTGAGAGAATTTGGAGAGAACTGTTGCGGGCCCAAGGCCACCCAGCAGGCTTCTTGCGGAGGAGCAGGGAAAACAAACCTGGTTCACCACATTAGAGTCTGCTGCTCATGCGGCGGAGTAGGGAATCAAACCTTGTTCTCCAGATTAGAGTCTGCTGCTCTTAACCACTACACCATGCTGGTCTGCCCTTAATTTAGCAACCCTGGACATCCTTGGTGATCTCTTATCAAAGTACTAACCAAGGCCTACCTCTGCTTAGCTTCCTAGATTTGATAAGATTGGGCTAAGCTGGGCTATTCAGGCTGCAGGTAAGAATAAAACTGTCGTCAATTCCTCTCCATTCCTGGCTATCAAAAGTCACTTGAGTGGGGTGCAGGGTGGGGAATCCTGCACCACATGTGGAAGAAGCTAGATTTAGAAAGCCTTTTCCTTGGGATGGGGTGACTGAGTCACAGCCAAGAAGCAGCCACCAAGAGTCAACAAGGAGGGAGAACCGATGCTGTCCAAGTCATCTGTACTCCCAATTCTTCCCATCTTCTGTACTGAAAGTCTAGCATTTCCATCCCCGTAAAACGAGAATGGATGCTGACTTTGTGCAACCCAACAGGTGGAGGTGAAGGAGAGGCAGAAGCCCCATCTGTAATAATAAGCTGAGTGCTCTGTGTCTAAGGAACCTCACGGAGGGAGGACCGGTCATTCTGGAAGCCAGCACATAATGATCGCCAGTGCTCCTTCTCGGCATCAGCCTGTGCCTCAAGGGTTCCTGTCTAATACGGCAGCTCTGCTGAGCCAGAATTATGTTGTTATGAGCAACTCTCCCTTCTCTCTCCCTTAAACTAAAACCATCAGTTCTTTTTGTCACTGAATGCTTCCGCTGTAGCTACACGGGCACCCAAGTAACAAATCAACCGTTCATTCTCGTCCCCAAGGCTAGAGAAAAATAATACTTGGCCGAGGATGTGCTAAAAAAATGAGTCATTGCTTATATGAACACTACAGAGTAAACTGTCAAATACATACCTGGCTTCAAGGTCTCAAAATCAGACAGCATCCGAAAAGCAGTGCAGGGGTTGACACTCAAGGTGGCTGCGGATACCAGTGGGATATCTGGGGGCATTTTCAAAAGCTTTTCCTCCTTGAACACTGCCTCTGTTTGCCAAGTCCCTGCAGCACAGGGGAAGCACAAGTCAGATGAAGAAGCTGCTGTTAGCTAACCAGTTTCATATCTACAGTTCAAGGTTTTTTAGAAGTCTTAAAAAAACACGTTAAGGGCTCCAGAGATTTTTAAAAAATCATACATGGCAACAATAGTAATTTGCTTGATGTTACTTTCACTGTCTTTAGATGGGTTAATAAAGACTTCAGCTTTGCTTAAGACCTAAATATCTCACTTGGGACCATTCTGTAGGATGCTTTTGACCAGGATCTTGGTCTCCAATCTCTCTTTTACTCTTCTAAGTCTGGCTTGGCATGAGATGGCAAATGCAAAGTTTTGTCCAGTAATCTGGAATCACTCCCTTCCTCTAAAACAGAGGTATGCAACCTGCCGCTCTCCAGATGTTCATGGCCAATTGGCCATGCTGGCAGGGGCTGATGGGATTTGTAGTCCATGAACATCTGGAGAGCCGCAGGGTGCAGATCCCTGCTCTTAAAGAGTTCAGAGCACACATCATCTGATGCTAGAGAGCACAGCATGGGTAGTGGTTAACAACGGCAGATTTTAATCTGGAGATCCCGGTTCGATTCCCCATTCTTCCATGTGAAGCCTGCTGGGTGACCTTGGACTAGTCACAGTTCTCTCAGAACAGCCCCACCAACTTCACAAGGTGCCCATTGTGGGGAAAGGAAGGGAATGTGATTGTAAGACACTTTGAAGTAGAAAAAAGTGGAGGATAAAAACCTACTCTTCTGATCAGAACAGCCCTGTGAGGTAGGTGAAGCTGAGGTAATATTGGTAATATGGAAGAAGCTAGAATGAGCAAAACACAGCTGCTTTGCCTCTGATAGCAGTAACAATAAATATGCTACCCCAGGTATCTTTCACGCTCTTCACAATTTCACCTCTCCAGAATGAAGAATCTGCTCGCGTGAGCTCATTTTGATAGTTCAGGCATTAGTGTGAGAGATAGCAAGCAAAGGTTTGGGGTCTCAGAGATCAAGCCTAGATTCTCAGATCTGCAGCCTCGTTTCTGAATCTGCTGGAAAAAACGGTTTTCATCAGAGCAAGAAGGGTATGCTGCTATCCACAGCCACTGTTCCTTAGAATAATGCACATGTTCACATTTGGAAACAGTTGCAAGTCAGACATCACCATAAATGTGGTGATCAACCTGCCTGTTAGTTGCGTTGTCTAAATGCAGATAGCCCAAAACTGGGGTTTGCTGGCTGGCAACAAATTTGAGGTTTTGCTGGCTGGCCACACACCCAGGTTGTAAGGAAGCATCCTGAGCTGATTTGTGAACATATTCACTGTAGTCTGCTGCAACATCTGCAAGGCCACACCTCCTCCTGCCTATATTTTAGCCATAATCTTACATTGCAGACCCTTAAGAGAGGGAATAATGTTTTAATATTTGGTTCCTACAGACTGGCTAGAAGGGACAGGAAGCAACCACCATGCTAAAGGTAAGGGGACCTATGTCTGGATGAAACCACAGAAATCTAGTGTGGTGCAGTGGTTACAGTGTTAGACTGGGATCTGGGAGAGCCAGGTTCAAATCCCCTCTGTGCCACGGAAGTCTGCTGGCTTCCTCCCATTCTCACCCTGACCAATTCTTTGGGTACCTGTGCTGATAAAATGGTGGAGAGGAGAATGACACATGCTGATTGGACCACACTGTCTGTCTGTCTGTCTGTCTGTCTGTCTGTCTGTCTTTTCCTGCTTTTCCCCCAGTTGGGTAAGAATATTGTTCTCCACTCTGTTTCCACACAACAACCACCCTATGAAGAAACCCAGGTTGAGAATACATGCCAGGCCCACTGGGAGGAAAGGCAGGGCAGAAATGAAGTGAGTTAAATTTTAAAAAATGTGCAAGACTGTGTTGTGTCATATCATGGAAGGGCAGAATAGTGAACTCCCACATCTTGCAGCACGGCAGAAGCAAAGGTTGGTCAGTTCCATGAGTACTAGGTTCAAGTAATTTGCCTGAAGAATAATAGTTTGGAATTCTACACCACCTTTCTCTTCTGTAAGGAGACTCAAGGCAGCTTACAAACGTCTTTTCCTACCTCTCCCCACAACAGACACCTTGTGAGGTAGGTGGGGCTGAGAGAGTTCTAAGAGAATTATGGCTAGCCATAATTCACCCATAATTCACCCAGCCATAAGTCACCCAGCAGGCTTCCTGTGTAGGGAGTGGAGAAAAAATCTGGTTCACCAGATAAGAATTCGCTGCTAATGGGGAAGAGTGGAGAATCAAACCTGGTTCTCCAGATTATAGTCCACCTGCTCTTAACCACGACACCATGCTGACCACTGCAAGGCTGCCCAAGAATTGCAGGTCTCCTATGCAGGTCTCCAAGAGTCAAATCCATCCACCAAAGAACACTGCCTCTCTCTCCCTTATCATTGTGTTCTCAATTGATGGACAAGATAAAGAGGTTCCTAACGTTCTTTCTGAGAACTTCAAGCTAAAGTTGAAGGTGACCCACTAGCTCTTAGAAACCTTTCAAGATGGGTTACACTGGGGAAAAGAAGGGACATTCCTAAGTGGGAACAGGTAAAGAACAGGTTATGGCCATTAAAGGGTACATTTCCTTTTCTTTTCAACTTACCTGTAGGGAAGACATTCCAATTCATTTTTGATTTTGCTTTAAGTAAGAAGAAGAGTTTGGATTTATACCCCAACTTTTCTCTCCTGTAAGAAGACTCAAGGTGGCTTACAAGCTCCTTTCCCTTCCTCACCACAACAGACACCTTGTGAGGTAGGTGGGGCTGAGAAAGTCCTAAGAGTACTGTGACTAGCCCAAGGTCACCGAGCAGGAATGTAAGAGTGCGGAAACACATTTGGTTCACCATAAGCTTCTGCCACTCAGGTGGAAGAGTGGGGAATCAAATCCGGTTCTCCAGATTAGAATCTACCTGCTCTTAACTATACTATGCTGGCTCTCCATTTTTAATCTTTTATTTAAAACTTTTTCAAAAAAATTAATTCAACTTACCAAGTCCTGCATCTGCCGGGATCACCAAGTCACCAGGCTTTAGCGAGGTCACGCCAATGCCAGTTTTCTCCACTCGCCCAACTCCTTCATTCCCCCCAACTGCAGGTAAGTCTGGGAGAACAGCATACAACCCTGCAACACAATCAGGACTAGATTACTCTTTCCACTTTCACCCTTCTGCCGGGATGGAGTCTGAAATCTCCCTCTCCGTTTGGGCTTCACTGGCCCAAAGTCACTCTGTTAAACTTCAATGGCTGATTGGGAATATGGAGGTAGGTCTTCATCCTAGAACAGCCACTGCACTCTGAGATACATTCATGAGTGGACCTCGTAGATAGGGACTTTGCTGCTTCTGCAAACTGCTGCTCATGCATTCTTCCCTTGACTGCCTTCCCCTCCCCCCCAAAAGCCCTCTTGTTCTAGGGCCACAAGACAGCATAAAGGCAAAGTGGAGCAGCTGCAGTGGGAGGGGAGAATCCACAGAAACTGCCAGCCCATCTTCCACAATCTTCAGAACTGGATGGATGGATACATACAGTAATTATTTAAAAATTACACATCTTGGCCAACATCACTTAACAGCTTATGTGGAAGTGAAAAGTGCCATCAAGTTGCTCTCATAGAATCATGGGCTGTTTCTGCACAGCCAAGGGAGAGAGCCTGCATCGGCATTAATCATGCCGATGCAGGCTCTGGGGCCGTTTGCACAAACGGCCCCATGGGATGCGCAGCTGTGGGAGCAAGCTCCACACAGCCGCATTTCCCCCTCCCCAGCCCCAAATGCCTCCTTACCTTCTGCTGGCAGCCATCGCTCTGTCGTCACTCTGAGGAGGGAAGGGGACACGCCCCCATGGCCAGAGAGACGGCTGAAGCACCGGAGGTCAGGGGGCGTGTCCCCTTCCTTCCTCAGAATGATGACAGAGCGACGGCTGCCAGCAGAAGGTAAGGAGGCGTTTGGGGCTGGGGAGGGGAGGGGAAAATGCCGGCTTCCACCCGCTGCTGTTCGCATGGCAGCGGATGGAAGCCAGTGTTTGCAGGAAAACTCTCTCCCCAAGCGAGTTTCGAAAAACCATTTTGGCAGGCACAGAGCGCTGCTGCATCGATTTGACAGCGGCACCTGTGCGAAGGCTCCCCGCCAAAATGGTGTTTTACAGGGGTGAAACCGTTGCGTTCAGCCTGTGCAGAAACCGCCATAGAGTTGGAAGAGACCACAAGGGTCATCAAGTCCAACCCCCTGCAATGCAGGAACACAAAATCAAAGCACTCCCGACATATGCTGATCCAGCCTTTGTTTAAAAACTTCCAAAGAAGGAGACTCCACCACTCTTTGAGGCAGTGAATTCCACTGTCGAACAGTGGAACTCTCAACTTACGGAGACTCTAGGGTTTCCAAGGTAAGAGACATTAGGAAGTGGTTTGCCATTGCCTGCCTCTATGTAGCAACCTGGTGGTTTCCCATCCAAGTACAAACCAGGACTGGCCCTGCTTAGCTAGCAAGTGCTGATGAGATCAGGCTGGGTCATCCAGGTCAGGGCCACTTATACAGATACTCAAACAAACTGCAGATTTATTTGCTGCTGCTCTGTACTTTGCAGTCAAACATCCACTGCTTTTATATCCTCATCCTGTTTGCATCATTCACACCACTTGAGTAGTATGTTTGTACAATCTGTTGCAAATATTTTTAAAAGCAGCTTCTACAGCAAATCTTAGAAAAACTTTGGTTTCCAGAGAAGCAAAGTAGTTTTGCCAGTAAAACAGGGATGGCCAGGAACAAGAGTCACTTCTTACAAATCTGGTTGTGATCTCAGCTGCAACGGTGTTCAGCTTGGGCAAAGCATTTCTACGACCACATGGAACTGTGCAGTTTCACACAGAAATTTACTAACTTTATTAGCGGTCCACATTTCTCACGAAAGACTTAAAGACAAAATACTTGGTGGAATTCGTGGCCCTAGGTGGAATCTTTGGCATTCCTCAAAGGAACTTTGGTAGCAGAACTTTGTTGGGCAAATGGGTCTTTTTGACCAAGACACTGGAAAGCAGCTGCCAGAGTAAGAATATAAGAACATAAGAACAAGCCAGCTGGATCAGACCAGAGTCCATCTAGTCCAGCACTCTGCTACTCGCAGTGGCCCACCAGGTGCCTTTGGGAGCTCCCATGCAGGATGTGAAAGCAATGGCCTTCTGCTGCTGCTGCTGCTCCTGAGCACCTGGTCTGCTAAGGCATTTGCAATTTCAGATCAAGGAGGATCAAGATTGGTAGCCATAGATCGACTTCTTTTCCATAAATCTGTCCAAGCCCTTTTTAAAGCTATCCAGGTTAGTGGCCATCACCACCTCCTGTGGCACATAATCCAAACACCAATCACACACTGTGAAAAAATGTTTCCTTTTATTAGTCCTAATTCTTCCCCCAGCATTTTCAAGTTGACAATACTAAGCTAAATGGAGTGATTATCAGACTAACTGAAAGACGATTCATATATAAATTGTTTACCTTGAATCATATTGATGTCTGATGGATTGATAGGGGCTGCAAGCATTCTTACGTGGACACCAGAAGCTCCCAGCTCACTCAAACTGATGTCTTTTAACCTGGAAGGAAAAGCACACCAAAACACCAATATTATTTTGAAGGTTCTTTCTTCTATTCCCCCCCCCCAATACAGTGTTTCTCCAATATTTAATTGTTCAGTTGCTTCTTTGAGGAGGCACCACATGGAAATGCACGAAGCTGCTTTATAGAGAATCACACCATTGATTAATCCAGTGGTTCTCAACCTTCCTAATGCTGCGACACTTTAATACAGTTCCTCATGTTGTGGTGACCCCCAACCCTAACATTTATCCATTTTACAGATGGAGAACACTGATGCAGAGAGTCTTAGGCGACCCCTGTGTAAGGGTCATTCGACCCCCAAAGGAGTCCCGACCCCCAGATTGAGAACCACTGCATTAATCAATGGTCTACTCACCTGATCTCTCTAACTGGAAATTCTGATTGGGCAGGGGCCGTGGCTGAGTGGGAGGGCATCTGCTTGGTCTGCAGAAGATCCCAGGTTCACTACCCAGCCTCTCCACTTAAAAGGTGGGGTGAAAGCCCTTGAGCTGAGCTCTGGGACAGCCACTGCTATTCTGGGTAGACAACAGGCCACTGGTCTGATTCAGTAGAAGACAGCCTTGTGTATTTTGGGATTTGGATCTGGGCCCTTTTGCATGCTGAGCAGAGGCTCTATCACAGAGCCTTTAGCTCCTCCCCTTCAGCCAGCATCCTTCTACCTCAACCTGTCATGCAGAAGAAAACAAATAGCTTATTTCTCGCATTATAGCTGCTGGCATTGACCTCCCATCTGAGAAATCACTTTCCTATATGACAAAGTGGACCTATAGGATGCCCACAGAGAAACCTAAAAAGATGCCATCTGCTGTTCTTTTGATCCCAGTACAGACATTTTGCTGCCCTTCTCCTATTCACAAAGAAGTCTGGATTCCCTGTCTTTGTTTACACCAGGGCCCCTTCCACATGGGCCAATAAACCTGATCTGGGGACGGGGGGAAATCTGGTTGTGGTGGGGAAGGGGGGGGAACTTCACACGGCTCCTGCTCCTAAAGCGAGGCTGCCCCGTGTTAAGTCCCCTGAAACGGTTTTGTTGAGAATCGTGCTATCTGCAATTCTTTCTGTAAAACCCGGGTTGCAGCCATTCATGAGCGAATGGCTGGCCGGGAAGTGCTTTCATTGGCCGCACTTCATATTGTTTTTAAAAGTCCCGCCTAGCAGCCGCGTAGCCACACAGGATCACAGGGACGTCTCGTGTCAGCATGGCTGTGGGGATCCATGCCTGCCTGCCCAGTAGCTACGGAGTGGCAGGAGGTAAGTTAAAAAAAAGAGATGTGCCTCAATGCGAAGGTGCGACAGCTGACTACAACCTGCTCTGCCTGTGCTGTATGGAAGGGGTCCAAGAGTCCTCCCTGGTAGCTGAATGTGTTCAGCCACTGTTGAAACCACTGCCTAGCCCCCTCCAAGAAACATTTTTATGAAATGCATCCACACAATGTACTACATCCCAATGAATTAGAACCATGCAATTTATTTTCCTAGTAGTTGTTTCGCAACCCCACACAATAGAGGAGGTTTCTTTTTCTTTCTTTCAGAGCTAGAGGTAAGACTGACAGGCTGAAACATCCGCAAAAGGACAAAATGGATTCTCAACACACACACACACACAATTGAAAAAGTTAGCTGGAGCCAATGAGGCATCTTCCAATGGCTTTGGAAAGTAATAATGAAAACGTCATCCCCCCCAAAGTTTATTTCGATTGTGACCCTGCTTTTCGGCACTCAAAGCAATTGACGGTAAGCCCGTAAAAATACAAATAACCTCGACAATATCATAACACTATAATGTGCTATAAAAGTGCAATAATATGGACATAAATACAGTGGGAGCGTATTAAAAAATTTAATCAGAATAATACATATTCAAAAGAAACAAACTTATATATTTAAAAGCAGCAACAGCAGGTTAAGACCACTCTACTCCTCAAGAGACTTGAGGAAAAGCTACCGGTGCTGAAGTTCTGGAAAACTGGGTTCAAATCCACAATTTGTCATGATGCTCAATGGGCAAACCTGGGTCTCTCTTCCTCCCCCTCTAACTCTACCTCACAGGGCTGTCATGAAGATCAAGAGGGAGATTATACATGCCACCCAGAGTTTCCTAGACTTCCTTGGTGGTCTTCCATCCAAATACTAAGAAGGGCTGACCCTGATTGCGTTTTAGAATGTTCTTAACCTACTTTCATTGAGACTAAAAGCAGAGGGTTTGCAACAAAACACGGAGAAAGAGAACGATACAAGATCAATTAATAAGAGAAAAGCAGGGTTGTGATTCAGCATGGAACGAAGAACTGTGTACTGTTATTTTTGTTGCCAATTAGCTCAAAGCCACAACAAAACAATAAAAACAACCAACAGCCAAAACAAGACAATCACAGTATCGAGTACACTGATCTGAGTTCCCTGGAGCAAAGAAGGGATAAAAATCTGGTGGAAAGCTGGAAATATTGGGGCCACTGTGGTGTAGTGGTTAAGAGTGGTGGATTCTTATCCGGCGAACTGGATGTATTTATTTGCTCCTACACATGAAGCCTGCTGGGTAGTCACAGTTCTCTCAGAACTTTCTCAGCTCCACCTACCTTACAAGGTGTGTGTTGTGGAGAAAGAAAGGGAAGGAATGTCTAAGCCGCTTTGAGACTCCTTACAGAAGATGAAGGCAGAGTATAAATCCCAACTCTTATCTTGTTCTTTACCATTCACATATATTCGTTCTCAATACTGGTGTGAATAGTAGTTTTAAGGGGTATAGCTTAAATTTAACAATCATCCCTTAGTGGAAATCACAGTGCCAAGATTCAGTGATGGATTTTAGTGCTTATATTGTTATTATTGATGTTGTACACCATCCTGAGCTCCTATGGGGAGAGGTGGCATATAAAATGAATAAAATAAGTAAAATGTAGGGAAGAGGAGGCGTGGCATTGCAGATGTTGCAGCAAACCACAGTAAACACAAACCGCAGCTCACAAAGCAGCCAATGATCCTTCCTTCCAATCTGGGTTTGCTGCTAGCCAGCAAATGCTGATTTTGTCGCGCTGTCTGAATGCAGAAATACAGTTTTGGATACTAATGCTTTTACTATTATCAACATGCCGCCCTGAGCCCACAAGGGGAAGCCTTCCCATAAAACAAATAAAATAAATACTTAATAATAAAAAAGGTGCCGAGGTGTCTGGTGTCTCACGTGCCCTCATCCAAAGGCTCCACGGCGCACCCTTTACTGGACATAAGCCAAGAATGTAGCTGCAAACAGCCGATCTCCCTGGAACCACATATTTTTTAACAGGAATGGGGGTATGGGAAGGATTGCGAAGACACGTGCAATGCATTTGGAGTAGGAAGTGAGAAGAGATCCTGGAAAGTACACTCAAGTTGCTCTTGTGGGTTTTTGGATCGCCTCCTAATCACCTCTTGATCAACGTGAAAACAGAGAGAATGAAACAGCCAAGAAAGGCTCCCAGCAATCCACAAGCTCTCAATTCCACAACACTACAGCAGTTTAATTCATTTTTGCCAGGTAAGGCTGGAGGGGATCGGGCTTTGAAGCATGTAATTCCAAGTTGTAAAAGAACCATTAGGAGCCCCCACCAGGTTCCGGTATGACCCAGACCCACGCCGAAGTTCTTGCACAAGCATTATCTATCACTGAGGAAACGTTAGCATCGCTAGCGTTGTTTAATTTCTTCATAAAGAGGCAAGCCGCTCGCAGCTGGAGCTGTTCTAATTAAATTGTCCTCGGAAGGAGGGCTGTTTCAGTGCAACGATGCCAGCCTAGGCGTGATTACTCCCGTATTTAAAATTTTTAGGAACCTGATGGAAACCAACCGATCATAGTCACGACGGCTCCTCTGCATACATAATTTCTGTCTTCTTTTTTTTTTAGGGGAGAGAGTTTGTTGATAAAAGCGGAGTACATGTATCTACGCCCTCATCCCCAGTCACATCCGGCATCTGTTCAGTGTTTGGAGGGGGTTTATTGCTTAGCTCAGCTTGAAATAACAGCTCATCTGCTCATGCTTAATTGGAACAGAGTTATGTGTCACCCATGTGGCTCAGGTAGCTACATTCTGTCCCCAGTCTCGTATGAGGACATCACAGCACTAAATATTTACCTGCATGCTAATAGACTGGTCTGTGCTGTCCCTCTGCTGGTCCCAAATCAACAAAAACAGATCTACACAACCTCTTTCTGGGCATTACTAAGGAAGAATCCAGGGCCGCCCTGCTCTATCTAGTACATTCTCCTCCTGCCTTTCTGGTGCAAAGGTCAAGGTGATGCACATGGTTCTCATGTCAAGGAGCTAAGCTGAGGGGCTCTGTCCGAAGACCAGACCATGAGCTTCATGGCAGAATGGGGATTTGAGCACAGGTCTTGTACACACTAGTCTGACTCCCTAGCTACTGCACCACCCTGTAAAGCACAGGAGTCAAATTCGCAGCCCTCCAGATGTTATGAACTACAATTCCCATCATCCCCTGTCAGCATGATGCTGGTAGGGGATGATGGGAACTGTAGTCCATAACATCTGGAGGGCCGCGAGTTTGACACCTATGCTGTAAAGCATTACGCTGGTCATCTCTTGACAACTTCTCCTGTTGTCACACTGCACCGTAAACAGGCATGATGTTTTTTTACAGATGACAAGAAAACAGGACCTGGCTCCAACAACATGACAGCCGAAAACTTGACACAAGCAAAACAAAAGGAAATTAAGATAGGGCTCGATGATGGAGGGAAGGCCTCATGGAAAAAGTTGGGCTTTGAGAAAAGGCTTGAAGGAGGTTTTTAAAAAATGTATTTAGAAAATCTGCATGTTATCTTGTCAGTGTCCTGATCAAAGCGGCTTAGAATAATTGTTATGTTTAGGGGTACAGACCCCATAGGGCAGGGGTCCCAACCCTTGAGCATGAGGCCACCACAGAAATTTTGACACAGTGTAGTGTGTGCAATGACAAAATGGTGACCACAGGAGGCATGCCAACCTCAGAATGTCAGGGGGCGAGGGAACACAACTCCAATAGTAACTCTTCAGCGTTTCAGGCAGAAACTTGATTTAGTAGGATGCCTTTTAAAATGAACATTGTTTTATAGCGCTTTCTTGCATAAACACACCGCTCATCTTCTGTCACTCAGTGAAAATCCTTATGCTGTCGGGAAGCTGCTCCCAAAAGATCATTTAAAAAGCTGTTCAGCCAATGAGAAACTCTTCTGGACAAAAGCCCCATCTGAAGAGCACTTTGCGGGTGCCAGGAAAACGTGTTGGCGGGAGTCATGGTACCCACAGGCACCGTGTTGGGGATGGCTGCCGAAGGGGTTGTTCATTCACTCTAACAATTCTGCAATGCTAGTTTTCAGAATCCCACAAAGATTCACTCTGTGGTACAAGGCAGTGGCCTGGCAGAGCTGTAAGCATTTTCAAAACCTGCAAAACCCAAATCTGGTCAGTATAAACGTCTTCCCCAATGCGCCAGTAATACGGTACATGCTTAAAATCAAGGGAAATGCCTCCTATCCATTCTGCAGTACTTTACGGCAGCTGCAAGTAAGAATAAAAGCCAGGCTGCACCACCTGCTCCACTTGCCTAAACAGCAGCTGCTGCTAGCCTCATTCTCTGTTTCCACTGCACAATGCTAGCAGCAGCTGCTCTTTCTCCCTCAGAGATACAGGCTCTGTCTGGGAGAGGAAGAGAACAGTGCACACCACTTTTAAAGCATAAACTGAACTCCAGAACAGAGGCTGTACACAAAAGAAAAACAAGTTCTGTTTCGCTAGATATGAGGAGGATAGCAACAGGTTCTGTGTTGTCCTAGCGCCGTCTTACGTTGGTGCGACAGCACTATGGTAGCTGCACTCCTGACTCTTCAATCCCCAATTACTGTTTCCTGTCAAGTCACCAACTTTATTCACTGAAAGGCAAGTGGCTAATTATAAGCCCTTCTGACGAGATACAGGATGAGTCATCCTGGTTGCTAATGGAGCATCCGGCAACATTAAAACCCAGAACAGAAGAAAATTCAACCCAAGCTCCTGATCTCAAAACTTCTGCGCAGACCAGATTTTTTTTTAGTTAATTTACAACTCCCTTGAAAAATTGATGTTTTAATGGAAACACTGACAGACCATTAATTACAGCATTGCTAGCAAAGTACGGCAGGGACCTAATCACCCAAATTTGCTCAAATTTATTATGCCATTCGGCTGAATAATGGCCACAAGCTGCAACTGATCAAGTAAATTGCATAAGAAATCCACTGCTTAATCTAGACCATGCGAGGCAGGGAGTTTTATGGCCAATGTCATATTAGATTTGGTTGCGGGACAGGAATTAAATATCCCAGTGGCACTTTCCAGAAGTAGCACTGAGGAGGGGCAGGCAGGGGAGAATATAGAAAAGACTCATCTCTGCCAAAAGTGCAAGAATACAGTCAACCTACCTGCTTTCCCATCTGTCACCAATCTCCATTGCTTCTTGCCACAACCTCTGCTTGTCCCCATTTCTCCTTTCCTACTGCCACTAGTTCCACGCTGCTCACTAACCCTGTCTCTAAACTTTCCCAAATAAGATGTGACAAACACTTTGGATATTGTGCTGTACCACCTGGGCTTCCCCTCAGGGGTGAGATTCAAATAATTTAACAACCGGTTCCAGTGGTGGGATTCAAATCATTTAACAACTGGTTGTTTACAAGCAACATTTTAACAACCGGCTCTGCCGAAGTGGTGCAAACCTGCTGAATCCCACCTCTGCTTCCCCTGTTGCGCCACATGTCAACACTAAGAATTTGCATTAAAATAGGCTCACCTGTAATGCATCTATCACAACATTCAGGTAAAGCGTGTTATGATTATATATTCATAAATATGAAACTCAAACAATACGCACCACTGTGGTTCCAGTGACAAAACTGATTGGATCCTGGAATGCAATTTCAAATACACGCTCAGTGTTATCCAATAACAAAGAATAGAGTGATAACAAAAAAACCCACACAGAGCTAGTTGGTTTTTCAGATAAAATCAGACCTCGAATACAGACTTCAAAGGCTTGTGGTTATGTCAGATGAATATTCTTGTAAAAAGTCCCATAACATAATTGTTTCAAGCAAAATTTCAAGCTGGATGGCGAACTGTAAAGCGTTCCTCAAACCAATCGCACAAGTTGTCCCTCATACACATGTCAAAGCAGGAAGAAATGCGGCAAGGGGCCCAGAGGAAGAATGCACACAGATCAATCAAATCACTCATAAAATCTAGTTCTATTTCAAGTGATAGCTACAACACATCCCTCCCGCCTTTGCGGAATGGCCTGCCTCAGGAAGCCCAGTTTCCTGACATTCCACCAATTATGTAGAATAGAATTGTTGGGAACACCCACCAACCACAAATCTGGTGCCTGCTGGGTGTTTCTGAGAAGTGGACAGGGCCAGATAGGGCTTTTGTCCAGCAAGACTTCTGATTGGCTTGTAGATTTTTTTTAAAAAAATGCTGCTTTGGCAGCAGCTGCCATCACAATGCTCTACACCATTGGTTCTCAACCTTCCTAATGCCGCGACCCTTTAATACAGTTCCTCATGTTGTGGTGACCCCCAACCCTAACATCTATCCATTTTACAGATGGAGAACACTGATGCAGAGAGTCTTAGGCGACCCCTGTGAAAGGGTTGTTCAACCCCCAAAGGAGTCGTGACCCCCAGGTTGAGAACCTCCCCCTGTACGCAGAGCCTAGGGCTAAGTTTCTGAATAGTTTCATATCCCTGTCCCAGGTATATTATGAGTCAGACAAATTATACCTTCTCCTTGTGGATTTGGATCCCTATATATCCTATAGGGTTGGCCTATTCGCCTTGGCAGCTACAAAGATTCGCTCCAACAACGTAATAAAGTAAATGATCAAACCTAAATTGGTATAAGTTAGGTGGGAATACAATCTAGACATACTGTAGGGGGGAAAGTGAAAGACTTAGTGTTCACATGATGGATTTTTAGTGAATTTTTTTTTTCTTACCTGTTGGAATAACAAGTTGGCTCAGAAGTTTTAATGTAATAATATTGTAATATTGTAATGGCCTATGGCTTTCAATAAAATTGATTGATTGATTGATATAGGTAATATACAATGCTTAAAATATAAAATAAATTTCTCTATATATACAGTCTTGCGGACAGGTTGAGAACCACTGATCTACAATCTATTACTGAAGTTAAGCTGTGGAAACTGTTTTATGGCTGGCTCCATCTTCTGAGACAGATATTTTGCTGCTGCATCCATCATGCCTTGTCAGAATTCCAAATGGGCCCGGGGGCTCAAAAAGTATGAGGTCCCTTGGGCTATAGTATAACAGAATGGTTCAGCAAGATCCTTTTATAAAGGGAACAGGAGTATAGACTTTGCCACTATGTGCTATACTACCTATTTACTGTACTATTGTTCTGCTGCTGCATTGTTTTCTCCTTTTGTAATTCTATTCTCTGCAGTGGTTGACAGATCACATTTGATCTTTTTTTGAACTGTTTCTCATTTTTGTAATCCCAGTCCTATTACATTCCTTATTAGATCTCTCCTGTTGTTTGACTGCATTGCTTTACACTGTGCTATCAGGCTTGTATATTACTAAGATGGACTATGAGTAAATAAATAGAATTCCAATAGCCATCCATAGAGAAAGATACTATGAGTAAATAAATATAATTCTAATAGCCATCCACTGGATAGAACAATCTTCATTAGATATATTAACCAACAGTTACAGTGTCAGATGAAGAAAGGGGCAGTGTGGGTTCAAATCCACCTTCTGCCACAAAGCTCACTAGGTGAATCTTCTGTCTGCCATATATTTTCAGTGTAATTTCACAGGGTGTTCGTGGGACAAAACCAAGGATGGTATAATAATCACCTATGCATATCTAAGCTCTTGGCAAAAATGACTGTTAGGGATGTGAAGACCCAGAAAAAAATCCTGGAAAATTTCACAACAAAACCCCCTAAGCCATTTTGGAGAACACTGGAAAATCAACTTTAAAATATTTTCTCTTTTGGAATGAAAAGTAGGTCAAGTCAAAGTTCTTCTTCTCAAAATGCTTCTAAGAAACATGTAGTATGCAGATATTTATGAGAATACAGTGGATACATAACACAAAATTTCAAGTGTAGGGATTGTTTAAATATGATTAATTTTGTGTAATGGCATACTGTATGTGATAATATACTGTTGAAATAAGTATTTTTCTGCTACTAATTTTGTACTCCAAACCCGATAGTAGTCCTCAATGATGTGATCACATAGAGACCATTAGCTCCGCATAACATACTTTCTTTTGTTTACTGTAAAATGTATGGATTCTTTTGTCAGCTTATATTTTTCCCACTTCACAGATAGCAAAAACTAAGGTACATACATATCAGTCCTTTTAATCTTGGACTCTAGACCCTTTTGAAAAGGCATTCTAGCAACATTCAAACTCAAACTTAGTAACCAAATTACCAAAGCAAGATAAAACTCATTCTATAACCCCAAACCTGAAATTTACAAAGCAGGCAGTTAACTAAAGACAAACTAAATTAAAAGCATGAAAACATGAAGCTGCCTTATCCCAAGTCATATCATGGATTTCCCAACGTCAGTATTGTCTACTCAGGCTGGCAGCTGTTCTCCAGGGTATCAGATCTTTCTCTTCACATGATCCTTTTTTTTACTGAGGATGTTGGGGATTGAACTCAGGAACCTCGGTATGCAAAGCAGAAACTCTCCCACTGAGCCATGCTGCTTTCTTTTAGCTAGACCTAGAAGGTCTATCTCAGAAACAACATTAAGGAACAAACAATGAAATGCAACCCTTGATCTGAATTAAGAATGAGAGTCTGCGTTCAGGATTTGAGTTGAATCCGAGGCTGACATTTAGGATTGCAGATTTATTCAATTAATATTGCCTTCCCAGCACCAGGCCTATTTTGGGCTTTTAAAATCAGGAACATACATTCTAGTCTAAGGTAACAAAGTAAAAATCCTACCCTATATAATTGGGTAGCATGCAGAGTTGTGAAAAAGGAACCTCAGCCAAAGGATGAGCAGGACTGTCTGTAAACCCATTGGTGGAGGGTTCACCAGTCAATCCTGCCTTCCCCCTGAACCAAGAGCAAGCTGGCTGCAGCAACTGTGGGGCAATGGTGACAAGCCGCCCTCTATGCCAGCCTGGAAAAAGCCCCGCCCTTTTACCACCCTGCCCTCTCCCAGATAACTGCCCTACCGCTTTCCCCCTCTCCCACACCACACGTACAAAAGCCCTACCACCTCATCCCCCCGCCTGCTCCCAGCCCCTAGAGAAACCCTGCTCTGGTGGGGCAAATGCAGGAAATAGCCCTCACTGCCAGCTGTGCAATGGCCCTACTGCTCCCCCATCCCCTCCCAATCCACAGACCAAGCCAGCCCCACCACTCTCCCCTGGTCCTGGCTTCCGCCTCATCATCCTCTCCAACAGCCACACAACAATCCTCTCACTTCCCTCTCCTCTCCCAACCCTCATACCAAGTCAGCCCTGGCACCTGTCCCCCCCCCCCATTCCCCTTCCAACCCAAACAAAAAGGGGGACCCACTTGAGTGATGGAAAGAGGCGCCCTCTGGTAAGTCTGGCTTGGGCAGATGCTGGTGTGGGGGTGGACTCCTGGGGGAGAGAAGGGAGGGGATGGCAGATCCCTGTCTGTCCCTCCGTCCTCTTTCTAGAGCCTATTTGATTTAATATTAAAATGGGCTTTGGTGCTAGTTAATAAATAAATCGTATTTCTTCATCTATGCTCAAAGGATTTTCGACACTGGGTTTTTAATCTTGACTAAAAAGTTATGCACGAAGACACTCCTTCAAAGTGAGGGGGAAAAAAACCCCTGTCACCCCTACTGGATGTTTTCACTGACGAGACCGTCTTAATGTCAGGTCTACTTAATACAGCATTATCTGTCTGAGTCGTTGGAAGATTTCAGTAGTCAGCTAAATCTTTCTCACAAAGGCAAAAGACAAAATAAAACCTGAACTTACAATAATCACCGAGCGTACGTAGGCTGGAAAGTTTGAGCTTCCTATAGCAAATCAGAAAGTGTCAGTTTCTCAGAGGTAAGCAACAGAATATGTCTGTTGCCTGTTTCCAAAAGAACAACACTCTCCAGTCATCATTTCTGCATTCTGACATCTTTTCAACAAGAACTTGAGGTAAGAAGAACGCACAAAATTAACTTCTCAGTCGAGCTACAGGAAGCCGTTCCAATTCTTTCACTATGCACCGTGTTCTACTGAGATAATCATTAAAGTTGATGGCCGGTAACAGAGAACAATTTCTCCCAGCTGCCTGGGATTTGACATCTTTAGTTTGCTGCTAAGAGAACAGAATGAGAAATGAGGAAAGCTGCAATGTGGAAGCTGGAAGTTGGAACAATTTCCACACATTCTTCTGCATCATATGGAACAAAGAATCTGAATATATTTTTTTGCTTCCCCAGGAACACACAGAGAAATCCACCTGAAAAACAAAAGCTACAGGCTACTGCTCCCAGGGGTATTTATACTTGTCAAATTAGGCAGAACTAATGTTTAACTTCTTTTACATTTCTTACTCTGCAGTTGATAAGGGTTGATACCAGGAAAATGTCTTTCAATCTGTTTTATTTTCTGGCTAAATTCTGCCCACAGATTGTTTTATGTGTTATGTGTTATGTTACTCTGCTGCTCTGACTTGGGAAGGAGGCAGAGAAGAAATGAGTGCATACATATGTGCTAGTAAATGTAGCAAGATCCCTCCCACAGGATCAACATGTTTAATTCAATTAACATAATTCCTGTTTACAATATCCTTATTCTGTTCCAGACTCCACTTCAGAAAGACAAGCTCAAAAATCTTTGTCAAAGAAGAATTTTGTCACAGAAGAATGCAGGCTGCAGTCCTAAGTACATTAACAAGGGAGTACATCCAACTGAATACAATGGGACTTATTTCTGAGTATACACGCTTGCCCTGACCTGAATGCCCCACTCTCATCAGATCTTGGAAGGTGAGCAGGGTTGACCTTGGTTAGTACTTGGATGGAAGATCACCAAGAAAGTCCAGGGTTGCTACAGGGAAGCTAATCAGGGGCCCATTATGCATAGAATGCTTACTTTGGGGCTCTTGACTGTGCAGTGGGCTTGCAGTAGGGTCTCCAAGCAAGGAGGCACTCACTCCTTGCCCCAAAGCTTTTCTGCTGAGAACACTCCTGGGCCTACTTTTCCTTATTCTCTTAACTCTACCTCTCAAGTCATTCTTAAAGGCACAGATCTCATCACACCCAGTTGTCCCAAGATTGCTGGCTTAATAAAAGCTCGTTAATTACTATTATATCGATATAGGAGCCCTTTCCAAAAATAATCCCCCCCTCCTAAATGAAAGAGGCAGGGGAAATTTGCTGGACCAAATGCTGCTGAAGAAGGGGACACAATTCCTGCCACTGCTGCAGGAGAAGAGAGAGGCTTGTTATTTCCAAGCACTCTGTTGTTATTATATTGAGATAATGATATTTCAATATGGAAATTTAGAGGTTGGTGTGTTTTGGCTAAGACCATGTGGTTGAGTTTCTTTTCTTTGACTTCCACTTGCTGGTTACTGAAAGATGCCAGCAGGAAAATAGGAAGCAGGAAGGAGCCAACAACATGAAAAGGGGGGTGACAGGGAGGCATGGACAGCAGTGTGAGGGAGTGGGAAGGGTGAAGCTAGGTAGGCTGGCTGTTGATGGAGGGAAGATGTCCCTGGCAAAGCTGCTATAACTGGCAAAACTGCCCTGCTCCGGCAACACAGCAAATTAAACTCATGCTCTCACTTGCCATGGAAAGTGAAAGCAGGGCTTGAGGAAATACATCCCCACAAGAAATCTTGCTTGACGGACATTTGCCCCCATCAAGCAGCAGGCACCTTGCGCATGATCGGCCAGGGTCAGCTTTGTTTGAGACTTGTTTGGGAGACCACAAGGGAAGTCTAGAATTGTTATATAAAGGCAGGCAAAGCTAACCACTTCAATACATAATTTGCCTTGAAAAATGTATGGAGTGTGCTGCCAGCAAGGAGTTACCATCAGTTGGATGTGACTTGACAACACTTTTCACACGATACATGCACTGTCAAAGCCTCACTTCCAGCATTCTGAATGTTAGCCAAGGCAGTCAAGATTCACTGTGTGCATTTTATTCTGTAGCATCAATAGTTATTTAGAATGGTAAATATTTTAATGTGAACATAAAACAAAAGTACAACAGCCCAAAAGTGTTATGGCCTCTTAGACGTTCCTCAGGATTGTGATAAAGCTCAGTAAGTGCTAGGTGGAGAAAACTGGCACACCAGTGCCAAGATTCAAGATCAAATTGCCAAACTAGAACTTTATACTAGGATTTAACATATCACCCTACAGAGCCACTATTTGCAAAAAATGTTAGGTCTCTGAGAACTCTGTAAGGGAAAAATATACAAACATAGTCCAAGGCACATAAGTCAATTCCAGTTCAGAGTAAAATAAAATGACAGTTCACATTCTCAACTATAGTATATTGATGCTAACTCTCACTAGCAACCATGGGGGGAAAGACAAGATTTGACTGGCCATACAGTGATTTTTTAAAAAAATGTATAACAATCATGTTGGATAGGTTGCCATTTCCAAAGAAAAATAAAGCCCTTAACAACTGCACACTAAAGAGAAAAAAACCTATCATCACTGAAGAAATGTTCTGCAATAAAACCACACCTGTATCTCCACCAACTTCCTCTCTCCTTCACCTGCTTCTTCAGTAGAGTATTTGTGTCCTGAGAAATGGAGAAAGCATCCATCTCCTGCCCCAATTGCCCCCCCCCCGCACTTGCAAAAATTATCTCCCAACTTCCACAGCTGGAATCTGTATTTCTTTTAAACTATTTCATTATGATCCTCTGCTTCCACATTATTCTTCCCCTCTTCCTGTGTTACCCTGATGATCATTAGGAAATAAGCACCTGGCCCATCACTGAACAGAAATATGTCGTTTAATAAGCCTTCGTGGGTCCAAATTAAATGTCTGCAGCAACTTTTCCTTTGGTCTAAAAATCTACCATTCATCAGAGGGCTGCTGCCTGCACTATTTGGCCAAAGACAGCTTTCAAAGTTTATGGATGCCACTGGTGGACAACAAACTACAAAAATTGAGCTTTTCTTTTGAAACCCTCTCTCTGCATGCAACTAAATTAAATCTAGTGTTCTATGGTTCGATAAATGAAGCACATGCTGCAGAGCACAAAAAGTATACTCCCTATATTATTTGGGCCTCCCAATTCTGAAAATTCTACCTGCATATTGTAAGCTCCCAATGGTTCACAAATACAGAATATTATTTCTAAGGCTAAACTAAATGCTATGCAACTAGGAGAACTAATAGGTAGACTTCAAGGGATTCTTTCTCTAAGTAATTTTGAGACTGCAAATAAAGTGGGACCTAGATACCACATGGCATTTGTTTATTCTGTAAAAAATATGATGCAGTCCTAGAAAAATACATATTAAATACATCCAATGCCTGCATCTCATTCTTCTCAGCTGTAGAGAACCTCCCGTACAAGTGCACTCTGTCCCATGGACAGGTGGGTAAAAAGTAACTGAGAACCCAGGACACTTACTGCTGGAAGGCAGACACTCCTAGTTCACTTTCCTACCCCTCACCATAGGGGGAAGGAGATAAGAAAAAGAATGCATGTGTGGAAACATGTGTCATTTTTTTCCAATCTCCTTTCCAACTAGACTTTCTTCCAAAAACAGAAGAGCTCAGCTGAATCAAACCATACATCTATTTCGTTCAGCATCCTGTACCTTGCAGTGACCAGACAGATACCGAAGACTGTAGGCAAAAAACAAAACTACATCCTACCCACCAACGCTTGCCCCCTCGCCGATATTCAGAGGTATACTGCCTCTACACATGGAAGATCCATCTAGCTTTCATATCTAATAATAACTGTTGGTGAACTTTCTCTCCTAATCCATTAATTCGGTCCAAAACCTGTGCCTCCGACCCACCCCCCGACGCTTGCACTCTCCACGTCTGCCAGGCAGCCATTCAACAGATACAGCCCCACCCCGTGGAAGAGTCACCGGTGACCTTCCGGCCGTTCCAGTCGCCCAAGACAAAGAAAAGTCTTCCCGTTCCCTTACTGTAGGACCTGAGCGGGCTCCCCATGTTTCTCGTACACCAGCCCTCGAGGCCGGGCCTGGACAGTCGCCGACATAGCGCGAAAAACAGAGCCCACCGAAAACCGCATGGCCACTATTATTAACCGCGCGCAAAAACAACGTCAGCGCCACTCTCTGTAGGCCACGGCAATGTACGTCATAAAGACGGCTGGCATCAACTATACGAGTAGCTCCGCCCCTTTATTGCGAGGTTGGAATGAAAGTGTGGCGCGTGAGCTGTCGAGCTGCATGTGGTTGCAGGGAGATTCAGATGGGGACTTTTAAACAGGAGTCTAGTGCTATGTTTCAAGCTAACGAGGTTTATTCCGGGATAAGCTCAGCCTACTTCAGTTAGGGATTTTAAAAAGCATTATTCCTTAAGATGCTGTTTTCAAAAATGTATGAGTATTTTATTTAAAAAAACACATTACAGGGGGTATTGTCAAAGGCTTTCACGGCCGGAATCACTGGGATGCTGTGTGGTTGCCGGGCTGTATGGCCGTGTTCTAGCAGCATTCTTTCCTGACGTTTTGCCTGCATCTGTGGCTGGCATCAGATCCTTTGAAGATGCCAGCCACAGATGCAGGCGAAACGTCAGGAGAGAATGCTGCTAGAACACGGCCATACAGCCCGGAAACCACACAGCACCCCATTACAGGTGGTCTCTGGCTGAAATATGAAATATTGAGAACCGCTTGAATATCCAAGTTGCTTCCACAGTTAAGGCAACATTATGACATCCAGTGACCCTTTCCAATGATAATATACCCCCTGTTGTATAGCAACAGCGTTGAGGAAATTTACCGTGTTTCCTCAAAAATAAGACAGGGTCTTATATTAATTTTTGCTCCAAAAGATGCATTAGGGCTTATTTTAAGGGGATGTCTTCTTTTTGGCACCCCCTACGCGACCACATCAGCTGCGCCTTGGGAATCTGTAACTAGGGCTTATTTTTGGAGTAGGGCTTATATTTCAAGCATCCTCCAAAAATCATGCTAGGGCTTATTTTCGGGGGGAAATATTTGATTTTGTGCCGTTACAAGACATTTCCTTATACAAAGTAAAGATATTACAGGATCAGACATGGGACTTCATATTTTTGTAGAATGTTTTGTAGGATGTTTCCTTGGTCAGCTTCTGTGTGTAAATGGTGATACCTTTTCTCATATTCAGTGCTAATTCATTGGTGTGAATTTTATTATTTGTAATTATATTGGATGATTTTGTTTTGAACTTGTATGTCATCATGCTATTAATGTTATTGTACAGTTTTTATGAATGTATGTGTATGAGTGTGCTACTCAGATTGGGGTTCCTTGCCTCTTGTTTTTTTTTTTTCCTATCAAGTCACAGATGGATTATGGTAATTCTACAGGTGGGTTGCCATTGCCTGCCTCCGTGTCATGATCCTCCCTTCTTCCCTCCTATGTGGGTGACTGGACCCCTCCTGGTCTATATTGCAGTTGCCAGCTTGGTTTCCATCCACCTGCTAGCAGTTAGCAAGTGTGTTACCCACTGCCAGGGGTAACTAGAAAGTGATTTCAGAGTGATTTCAGCTTTGTCAGCAATGAGCGATAGTGATTTCAGCTTTGGCAGCAGTGAGTGGATGCAGAGGCAGGCTGCCTTCAGAGCAGAGGTTCTTTATTGTGATTTCAAGCTCTTTCCAGGCCAGACTGCCCAGTACAGAATGAAACACAGCCCTTTTTATACAGTTTTTCACCCAATCAGAGGAGGAAGGGGGCAGTCCCCTGCCACATAATACAGACAATCTAAAACAAAGAGGAGGAAGACAGTCTTTTGTTTTTGCTGATGGGATTAAGTCCCAGCAGAAAAGGCTGCCAATGAATCTTGAGATCCTAGAAGTGGAAAATTCAATAGTCCAATGGGTCTTGAGATCCTCTTCAGTGAAAATTCAAATAGTCCAATGGGAAGTAGGATGATGTCCTCCAAACGGCCAAGGCACACCTTGTAAGTCCAAAAGATCTTTTGTTGGTGTTGACAAACTTATCAGATTGTAAGGAGGAGTTGTCCTTGCTTGGCATTTTCTGATCTACTTCCTTGTTACCTAGCTAAAATAAAACTACTAAAATCCTAAGAGGCTTCTTCTATTAATGCAATAAAGTAAGAAGAATATTTCTAATCCATTTCTCTTCTTGTCTATCACTGAAAGTAGCTCTATAGAATCCCTTAACCTTATAACAAAGAACCTCCAATACAGTACAAGCCCATATAAACATATAAGCAAGAGTATCCTAAATTAACAGTAACAAAACCTTAAATCAACTGGAGAACCTAGCTAAAGTATAATCCTAAACATTTGGCAAATAATAAATCCAACACCGAGGGGCTTACATTAAACCTTAAAAGGGACAAAGGCAAGAAGGAAACCATGTGAAAAATCAGCACATTTGTATATATATATTCTTTCCAGGACTTGTGGAGGCTTTTGGACAACACTGGTCTCTTTGCTCTGATCCTTAGCCAGTGTAGTTCGGTGGCAGGCTCAGGAAAATATTTTTCCTATTTTCCTGGCGGTAACAAGTGCACCACTGGTTAGGAAGTGTATTTATTTATGTATTTATTTTAACAATATCCTGCCCTTTCTCAGCTCAGGGCGGCTGACAGTATTCAAGAAACATCTTATATGTTACATATAGCCAAAAAAAAAATCATCTAAAGCAACAAATGAAGACATATACAGCAATAAAAATCAATAATCATTTAAAATTCCTGTAAATTCTGTGGTGCCAATATGTTTCTATTAGAATATTTATGGTTTTAATTTCAATTTAGACGTATGCTATTTATCACTGTATATTGTAAGTGATGTAAGCTGCCCAGATCACTGGGGAGGACTGCTTGTAATTTTTTTTTCTTTCTGCTGTTCTTTGGGAGTCTCAGAGGTCTCCCATCCAAACAGAAGAAGAGGAAGAGAAGGAGAAGTTTGGATTTATACCCCTCTTTCTCACCTGTAAGAAGACTTAAAATCTCCTTTCCCTCCCACCCACCCCCCAAACACCCTGGGAGGTGGGTGGGGCTGAGAGAGCTCCGAAGAGCTGTGACTAGCCCGAGATCACCCAGCTGGCATGGGTTGAAGTGCACAGGCTAATCTAGCTCCCCAGATAAGCCTCCACAACTCAAGCAGCAGAGCAGGAAATCAAACCAGGTTCCCCAGATTAGAGTGCACCTGCTCTAAACCACTATGCTCCTGCTGCTCTCTATACTAGCCAGGAACAGGGCTGAGAGTGTGTGACTGGCCCAAGACCATTCAGCCAGTGTCTGTGATGGGGGTGGGGATTTGATGCCTTCTGTTTAGAGTCCCCAAAATACAACAAAAACACCATGCATATCTTTTTGGAAACAGGATTCTTATAGCATCATTTATGTTCTGTTTTATTTACTTGATTTATAGCCTATCTTTGTCCCAGTGGGAACCCAAAGTATGTTACGTTGTTCTCTCCTTTATTTTACCCTCACAACAACCCTGTGAGTTAGGTTCAGTTGAGAGAGCAGCTGGCTCCAGGTCACCCAACAGGCTTCCTTGGCAGATTGAGGGTGTGAAGCTTGGTGTCTCAGATCCTAGTCTAACACTAATCATTATACAGCACTCGCTGTCATCGGGTTCATGCACATACACATATCAACTTTATTTTTGTTTTATTTCACTTCATTTACACTTTGACTTTCTCCCAATAGGGATGCAAAGCTGCTTACGTCATTCTTCTCTAGTTTCTCTTCACAACAACCGTGTGAGGTAAGTTAAGCTCAGAGTGTGACCGTCCCAAGATCACCCTGAAAACTCCTGTGGCAGAGTGGGGATTCGAACTTGAGTCTTCCAGATCCTAGACACTCTTCACCGTTACACCACTTTGGCTTTAAAACACTGAACTTCTTAGTATAGTGCTGAGTTGTTTTTACCCTCTTGAGGGCAGTTTGTCAATTTGTATTAACAGTTGTAATAAGAGTCTACAAATGAGTTTTGCGGCTTGTGATCTCCCCTAAGTTTTAAAAAAGCAGGCTTGTGGGTATGCCATTTTCTCACTTAGTTTTCCCTCTTTTGTTTCTCTCCCAGAAGGCTAATTTTTCACATCAAAAATAGTGATCTATTTCAAGACCCCAATCTTTTGAGCCATGCTGGAGGCTACACGTTCCATTCTGTTGCTGGGAAAAAAGAGCTGTTGGAGCAGCCCCAGACGATGTAAAGAAAGCTGAGTTATTGCTGTGGTTAAAATCTTTTACTTAGTCATTTCCTGACTTATTTGAAAGAAATGAAACATTAATGCCGTCTTTTGCTTTAATGCGAGCCCGTAAACATGTCATTTTCATAATGCTCCTAAATCTGCCCCCGGTAAATGCATTGCTTTCTTTCAGCCAAATGAGTGCGATTAGCTCACACAGCAGAACACGCACCATGAAGAAAGAAGAGAACAAAAACATTTTCTTGAAATCCAGATTTTTTCCCCCTTTTTCTTACATTTTTAGCTGATCTTTCCTTCAACAAACTCAGGGTGGCATTCAACTCTTCTACCCCATTTCACCCCTCAGTATAGTGGTTAGGGCATGGGTTGCCAACCTTTTTGAGTCTTTGGGCACTTTTGAAATGCTGACACAGTGTGGTGGGTGCTGCCACAAAATGGCCACCACAAGAGGCGGGGTGAGCCGCCAAGTGATTGCTGCAGCTTAACGTCAATCACACAGGCCATTTCCGCATGGCAGCGGAAACGGCTGGGTCGGCGCTTCTCGCGCCGAACCGAAGACGCTGGGACCGTCCGCATGGACGGTCCCAGGAAGAGGCGGGCAGCCGGCCCCGCGGAGTGCCGGGCGTTCTCAAGATGAAATAAGAACTTTGAGCATTCGGCGCTGCTGCCGGTGTTTGGGGACACGCCTTGGCCCTGCCCTGCGCTTCTGCTCGAGCAGGCGCGCAGGGTGGGGGGGCGTGTCCCCAGGCTCTCGGGCGACGCGCCGGAGGCCCAGGGACAAGTGTGAGTGCCGGGTGGAGTCGAAGTGAAGCATTGCTGCCGCTTCGGGCTTCGCAGCGGCTGATCACTGGCGGCAAGCTTTCAAAAAAGAGCGCTTAGGGAAGCGCACTGGGGAAAGGGCGGCTCCAGGCTGGGCGCGGGAGCGGCGCTGAAGGCGGCTGGCGGCGCTGCAGCTGCGCGCTTCGTATCGTAATCGGCGGCCTGGAGACGGTGTTTTTACCGTCTCCAGGCCGTCATTTTCTGCTTCCGGAAACGGCCACAGTGAAGACTGTTGTGCTGTGGCGACAGCTGCTGCCAAAGCAATGTTTTTTTAAAAAAAATCTGCGCAGCCAATCAAATCTCCCGTGACTGCCCAAAAGCCTTGCTGAGTAAGAACCCCACCTTGTCCTGCCCATTTTCCTAAAATCCCATGGTTGTGAACAGGTGCCCTTGTACCCAAGGGCACCATGTTGGGGTGCCCAGGGTTAGAGTGTCAGATCTACAGCTTGCAAACTCACTTGGGAAATTCTTGGTGATTTGGAGTTGTGTCTTAGGAAGGGCAGCATTATGGGCTGGACCTCTGTTTCTGCTAGCCATGGGATCCTAAAGGCCACGTTCATAGTTGCCAGGGTGCCCACCATCACACTTCCTGGTACTCTACAACTATTTTTGAAAGTGAGAGGGCCATGGGGGGGGGGGACTTTTGCTCAGCAAGGCTTCTGATTCATCTTTGAAGATTTGATTGTGCAGATTTTAGAAAATGCTTATTTGAATGCAGTTGCCACCTCAGCACAAGGATTTTCATGGTGTGACTGACTGAAGATAATCTGTGGCAGCCATTTTGTGGCTGGCTTTGCCTCCTGTGGCAGCTATCCTGTGGCAGCCATTTTATGGCTGTGCCCACCAAGCTATGTCAGAATTCCAAAGGTGCCCACAGGCTCAAAAAGGTTGGGGACCCTGTCCTAGACTTCATGCTATTATCATGGGCTGTCCCAAGGATATTTGGCACCCTACTGGCAAGTGAGTTTGCCACCACAGGAAGCCATATAACACCCCCTCCCCCACCAATGACCATGGTAAGGCAAGAATCCGACAGCCACCAATACTCCCCTGCCTTTCTCTTCATGCAAGGAAGGAGGGAAAGGGCCCATCTCTGAACCTCCCAATGTAGGGAGATAAAGATCAGGTTCCTTGCAGGCTGTCCACTGTGTCCAGGGCAACTTGTAGACCCCAATGTGGTAGGTGTGTAGGGTGGCCACTGGGCTGGTGGGCACTCCTCCACCTCTGGCACTCTAGACCTAGGTGTGCCTAACAGACAGTCTGGTCCTGGCTATACTGTGGAGGCTACCCTCCAGAACTGCCATTTCATCCAGGGAAACTGGACTCTGTGGTCTGGAAGTAATTCTGGCTGGACTGAACTTTCCTGGCCCAGCTCTTCCACTGGGACTCCTCACTCCCCAAGGGTTGGCCCATGACACATATGAAAGCCCACAAGCAGGGAGAACCAACCGGAATGGCAAAAATATTTTTAAAAGCCTTCACCCCCTGACAGAAAACTATAGAGGGAGACAGATGAATCTCCCCAGGGAAACAGTTCCAGCATTTTGGTGTCACAACTAAGGAGGCCCTTTCTTGGTTGGCCACCACATAATCCAGAATGTAAGCATGCTGCAATTGCTTTTGCTGCACAGACAACCTTGGTCAAGTCCTTGGGTCTTGGCAGCTTCCTCATGATGTTGCTGACTTCTGGCCCCAGACTTTATCTTGAGTTAGTGTGCACAGCATTACAATCTTGTAATCTTTTGCTATGCAGAGTGAAACCTATTGAATCTCATATAAATCATTGGGGGTTATGTTCTAACTCAACATGGAACTAAGTTGTTTGTGCACGTTTTTAAAAAATCCCTTTTTAAAAATTATTTGTTGCCACAGTCAGCTTCCAATCAGAATGGAAGAAACATGGTAGAGCGTTTTACATCTCCCAGCTGCAGGATCAGAGGAAACAGCCTGTGAAGATTTAAGAAATTCTTGGCAAGGGTCACTGAAGAATGAAATACCGAATGAGGGAGATTTGGCTGTACTGGCACATAACAATATCAGCCTTTGAAGAGACCGAATCTGCCTATGGTGAAATGCTGGCTGGTAAAGCAGAGAGTCCAGAAGGCGAAAATTCTCCCCTTGATCAATTTGGCTTTGACATTTTATACATTAGTCACAATCCTGCGTCCACAAGCAGTACAGTTGCTCACATCCCTTTCAGGCAACTGCACCTACTGGCACACTACAATAGCCTTTCTTCTTGAGCCAACGATTCCCTAAGTCTTGAAAAGATGCCTCTCGGTCATTTGGTGGAGAACCTGGGGTGGGGTTAGAGTTTTGGAAAAAGCACATCTGTTTTACAATACATTGGTGTGGGGTTCATCAGTAAAGATGGCGCTTGGGTGGCTGTGCAATCCCCTTGTGCTGTAATTTCAGCTGCAGTTGCTGTCAGGGGAGGTCAGGAAGCAGCCAGGTGAACCTAAACCCTGCCTGGTTACAGGTTACCAATATCTGGGTGGGATCCAGACCAGAAAGAGAAGTTTCCAAATGGCACTTTTGGAGGGACAGACTCTATGGCATCAGATTCCTGATGATTTGGGGGATGATGCCTGATGTCAGGACCAGGTTTCGTTTCCTGTAACTCCCAGTAAGGTCGAATCCCCACTTGAAATTTGCACGCAGATCCAAACCTGTTCGTTGTGAAACCGTGTCCTCTTCATCGGAGTTTCTCCCTCCCCACCGCAGCGAGCACACAGCAGACACACCCGGTTCCAGAACTCTTAGCAATCCCCACTACCAGGTGAGCTCGCTTCGCCGGTCTCCCCTGATTGGCTGGCATGCCTTGATGGGGCGGGACCTTTTCCCACTGCAGAAACGTACATTGTAGGGGCGTGATAAAAAAAAAACCAATGTGTAAAAGTTTAATGTTTAACTGTGCAAACAGTTAATTGTTACCTGTGTAAACCATTAGCGATTCAAAGTTACATGTTTGACTGTTTAACGTTTGCATTCCCTTCTGCTGGATGATTGCAAAAGCGGAAATGAAACCAAGGAAAGGCTGCGTGTGTATTGCAGCGCTGATTGATTGCCCGAATTCCCTGTCACACTCCAGGGCGGGAAACAAGTCAGGGTTTCAACCCTCATCCCTCCCCTCGGATCAGCTCTGAACCGTGTTAATGGGGTCTATGCCACTTGCAACCAGGTCCTGCCGGAACGCGGATTAACGGGGAGAACGAGCACCAGAAATGGAATCTGCCATGCAAGCGATGGGGAGGTCGTCCCTCAAACCTGGTTAGTTTGTGTTCTGAAACCTGGCTAAGACGGTAGTGGGGATTTGACCTAAGTTTCAGTTTCGTTTTCCCCAACAACCCTCGTTCCCACTACTACCTAGGACTGCCCACTGCACACCCTACATATACTGGAACTGAGGGCAAGAATCCTGAGTTTCAGCACCCTGTAGCTAGGGCGACATACATCAATAAAGTTATTCCTGTTTCACAGAGCTGACTTCGTTTGAGTGTGTTCAGCTTTACACCGTGGGGGGGGGGGACACAGGGTTTGAGGAGGGAGCTCAGTGGGCTATAATACCGTATAGTCTGTGGCGTTTCCCCTAGTTGCCCCGGCCCCGCAAGTGGCTGTACTGACCCACCTTCCCTGACCTGGGGGTTGGACTCCCCAGACGATGTTACCTTAGCTTGGCCCTGAGGGCCAAGGAACAGTCTTGCCCACAGGGCGCCTTGTGTTAGGGCACACCTTGTACCCTCCTCCCGTACCCTGGCCTGGGGTCCCGGCGCTGTTTGCCAGAGCCACCGGCTTGCCTGACCCCTCTCCCTCTCGCTCTCTCTGTTGCCTCACAGAAGAGAGCCCTCTGATTGCTTCTCCCCTTCCCCGGCTTCCTTGCCCCACCCTGTTATGCTTCACAGGGGTGGGGTGGGTGAGTAGCCGGTGTGAAGCCCGGGGCTCACCAGCCTGTTTCCCCACAGCGCTGGGCAGCCACGCCTTCTAAGCTCCTTGTCTCTCTACCACTCCCTTCCCCTGCCAATGCCCTCCCCAGTCCCTGCTGCATCGGCAGCTCCAGAAGCCCATTTCCCTTCTCCTTTTATCTACTCCTCCTCTGGGCCCAGCTGCAGCTCATCACTCTCTCTCACAGCCGGTTCAGCTGTGAGAGGCCCCTCCCTGCCAACACTCACTCTGCTGGCTTTTACTCTGTCTGCTGTTATCCTGCTGTCTCTCCTTTTGCCGCCCTTGCCCTGCCTGCTGTGCTGAGTCCGGGCGCTGGGGGCAGGGCCGCGCCTGGACACAGCCCACCCTCCAAAGCAGCCGCTTTCTCCAGGGGAACTGATCTTTGTCACCCAGGAGTTCAGTTGTAATTCCAGGAGATCTCCAGCCACCACATGGAAGTTGGCCACTGCAATAGGCAAGTGGTGGGCAATCATGCTGGCTTGCTATTTAGCTGCTCCCTGCCCTCCATGCAGTGGCTTAGAGGCCCCATCCCCAAGAGTTGCCTGGGACTCTGCAATAACCAACATGGGCAAGGGTTGCCAACCTCCTGCAATTGCAACCAGTCTCCTGATTACAGCATTCAGTTCCCCTGGAGAAAATGGTTGCTTTGGAGGTGGACTTAATAGCATTATAACACAGGCCTCTTCCGCACACACAGAATAATGCGTTTTCAAACCACTTTCACAACTGTTTGCAAGTGGATTTTGCTATTCCGCACAGCTTCAAAGAGCACTGAAAGCAGTTTGAAAGTGCATTATTCTTCATGTGCGGAATGAGCCACAGTGATGTTTCTCCTCTCCCGAAACTCTGCCCTCCCCAGGGTCCAACCAGTGGTGGGATTCAAATAATTTAATAACCAGTTCTGGTGATGGGATTCAAATAATTTAACAATTGGTTGTTTACAAGCACCATTTTAACAACTGGTTCTGCCCAAGTGGTGCAATCCTGCTGACTCTCACCACTGGATCCAACCCTCAAATCTCCAAGAAATTTCCCAGCCTGGAGCTGGCAACCCTATAAAGGCTGCCCCTGAAGGCTGCACAGTGTCTGGTGTGTGCACTATTCTGTAGGCTTATTTGCTGACGTCAAATCTTTCCACCCCACCTTTCCCAGCAGTTTGTGACAGCTAACTGCAAAACAGAAACAACAATGCCATGGGTCTAAAAATAAACACATACACAGCTAATTTTTAAAAAAGCATCCCAATTGTATAACGAGTTCACACCCACGCCATCCCCTGCAGATTTAAAAATCCACTTCAGGAAAAACAAATGTTTATTGTTTAATTTGATTTGACCATCGGCAATTCTTTACAAGAAAGTCCTCTGAAATAACCAGGTCTTTCATGAACCCTGGAAAACCAACAGAGAGGGGGTTGATGCACGCAGCCTCCAGCAATTTGTTCCAAAAGTGCTGGGGCAACAGTTGAGAAAGCCAGAGCCCTTCTTTCCCATCAAACCTCCCAGAAATATGGTAAAATTAAGAAGGATTGATTGGCAGATCTACAGAGGTGTATGTGAGTATACTAGAAGAGATGGTCCTTTGAATACACAGGCCTGGGCCATTTCAGGTTTGAAGAGGCCTTTGGCAGAAAGTACTTGGGGGCCATTGCCTGCTGCCACTCCCATCACACCCTTTCCAACCCACCTGCTCACCCCCTTGTGTGGCCTTCCACCAGTGTCCACCAATGCACCCTTCCCTTGTGAACTGTTCCAGCCACATGCATCATTTGGATGCCCCTTTCCCTGGTGGTGCTGGGCAGTATGGACAGCCAAGGTGGCTGGTCATCTGCATGGGTGGAGGGGGTACAGTGGCAGCGGGCCCTGCTGTAAGATCTGGGCCTCAGCAGTTGACTCACCTTGAGATATGCTGTTGCTGGCCCTGAATAGACCCCAGGTCACAGAGAGCTTTCAATATTTAAAGATGTTGTCTCCTGCTCTGGAAGGCAAGAATAGCTCTAGTGGGTTTTAAGTTAAAAGAAGGTGAATGTTGGTTCACTATTAGAAGAAGAAGAAGAAGAAGAAGAAGAAGAAGAAGAAGAAGAAGAAGAAGAAGAAGAAGAAGAAGAAGAAGAAGAAGAAGAAGAAGAAGAAGAAGAAGAAGAAGAAGAAGAAGAAGAGTTTGGATTTATATCCCCCTTTCTCTCCTGTAAGGAGACTCAGAGGGGCTTACAATCTCCTCCCCCCCCAACAAACACCCTGTGAGGTGGGTGGGGCTGAGAGAGCTCCAAAGAACTGTGACTAGCCCAAGGTGACCCAGCTGGCATGTGTTGGAGTGCACAAGCTAATCTGGTTCACCAGATAAGCCTCCACAGCTCAAGTGGCAGAGCAGGGAATCAACCCCGGTTCTCCAGATTATTACTGCTGCTCTTAACCACTACACCATACTGACTATCTTAGTGAGTGCTAATGGTGAGTGCAATTTGACACTGGAACCAATATCCTAGAAAGGTATTTAGAGGTCTTCAAGCAGAAGCTGGACAGTGTATGTGATGTCAGATGCTTCAATGGAGCGAGTGATCTGGGTTTTATCTGTTTACAGGTGTTAACTGTCTTGAAACACATATCAACCCAGAAATGGGTCAGAAAACAACGTGTTTTGGTAGGGTAAAGGTGTCCAAGTATGTGTTTAGAGAGGTGCATGCTGGCTGTCCAAAGGTTAAATAACAATGTGAAGTGTAATTCCGAATCCTGTTGGTCTGTTCAGCTTCCAACAGGAACACAGTTGCGTTCTGTGGCGGAAACTGCCAAAGGCCTGGCCTGTTTGCTGTGATACCGATCAGCTGCTGCCTTTGCCAAGATCTAATGCACCGGTCTTTCTGCTTGCTAGAGATAAATCCCCTGCTGGTTCTGTGTCTGCACATTTCTCCTGACCCCAGTGTCTGCACATTTCTCCTGACCACAGTGATCTTGTGCTGCCTGGAAAATCCGCTGAATGTCTTCTTTTTGCTGAATATCTTCTTAAAGTTTAGGAAGTTGCACAGTATGGGAATGTGAAGAGGGTCAAAGTACTTCATTCAAGACTTCCCAAACTAGATAAGGAGGAACCCAGATCAGGAATCTCACATGTGGTCCCTTTTCCAAATGAAAAAGATCCACTTGGTCCAGCATTCTTCTCTGGGTTTCATGCCTCTACTTGGCAAGGTGGGGGGTAGAGTTCTCCTGGAATTACACCTGGCCTCCAGGCTACAAAGATTAGCTCTGGAGGGCAGGTCCTATGGCATCACATCCTTGCTGAGTGCCCTCAGCTAGTCTGCTTTCCAGCCTATGCCTCCCTAGGGACCATGGCTCCAGCCAATTCCTAAATAGCTCTAGGTGGGACTGTGGGATTCCAGACTACAGAGTTCAGTTTCTCTGTTCTCACCAGTCTCAATCCCCAGATCTCTAGGAGTTCCCCAGTCTGGATCTGCCAACCCTATCTGGCAACCCAGTCTGGATCTGGCAACTCCAAATCTCTAGGAGTTCCCCAATCTGGATCTGGCAACTGGATCTGGCAACCCCATCCCCTGCCAGTGGCAACAGGGGATCTGGCAAGCCCTATGAACCAGCCAATAAGGTTGCTAGGTACTGCCTGACAACCAGCAGGAGGGTTGAGGAAGGAAACAGCAGTGTAGAAGAATTTTTTAAAAACCTGCAGCCTTATGTACTTACCAGAAGTTCTTATTGGAAGTGACAAAGAGTAGCTTTAGGAATCCATAGAGCTTCCAGCAATTCCTAGGGATGCCCTTTGTCACTGCTAGTAAGAACTTCTGGTAAGTACATGAGGCTGCAGATTAATTTTTTTTCAATGCAGCAGGACCAGGGGGTGGAGAATTGGCAGCCCCAACAGCCCAAGACGGACTCTGAGGAAGATATGCCTCTTCCAGATCCTTAGACAGTCTTGGGTGTAATGCAGCACGGGAGCATCTGCCTAGCCTTGCCAAGCCCTCAAGTCATGTTCAATGGGGAACATTTGGAGGAGTGAGAGAAAATGAACCTTAGTGCCAGCAGCCCAGCCCCCTAAGCACTCAACCCAGCCTGACTCTTCAGAGATGCTCTGGACCTGTGCCCCATCCTCACCCAGTGGAATCTTTATTTCACTGCCCTCTTACCTGCTTTGCACTCATTATAATTTCTCAGTGAAACTGCTTACCTACCCTTTCTTACAAGAAGCAGGCGTGCGTCTGGACACACATTAGGGCATCCGGCCATGCAAGGGGGCCGTCCGAATACGCACAAGGACCGTCTGGATATGCAGGGGGGCCGTCTGGACACACAGGAGGGCCATCCAGACACGCAGGTGGGTGTTTGGACACGCAGGGGGCATCCGGACACGCAGGGGGATTGTCCGGACATGCAGGGAGCCGTCTGGAAATGTAGGGGGATGCCCCCATGCATGTCTGGACACACAGGGGGGGCGTTCGGACACTCAGGGAAGCGTCCGGACACCCAACGGGGGCATCCAGACACCCAACGGGGGCTGTCCGGACATGCAGGGGGGCATCCGTACACGCAGGGGGGGCGTCCGGAAACACAATGGGGGTGTCTGGACACTGAGGTAGGCATCCGGACACCCAGGGGGGCTGTCCGAACACACACAGGGGCCATCCAAACATGCAGGGGGCCGTCCAGACACGCAGGGGGTTCGTCCAAACGCTCTAGTGCCTCATGACACTCTAGTGCCTCATGTCTTCACAACAATCTTATAAGGTAGGTTAGGCTAAGAAAAAGAAAGAGAGAGATTGACTCAAGGTCCTGCTATGAGTTTCATGACCAAGTGGGGAATTCAACCTGGTTCTTACAGGCCTTAGGCACTCTAATACATAGGATAGGTTGGGAAATCTGGAGATTTTGGGGGTGGAGCCTGTGGGGGGCAGTGTTTGGGGAGAGGAGGGATCTTAGCATGGTAAACTGTCATAGAGTTCACCATCCAAAGCTGCCATTTCCCCACCCCCCTCAGAGAAACTATCTTGATCATCTTGGGCAATTATTGGAATTGATTATAGTGTGAGATTGTCAGGTGAGGTTCGCCATGCAATGCTGTTTGGTCAACGGTATCATCATTGGGGTGACCATATTACTCTTGTTGCTTGCTTGACTGGTGCCCATAAATCTGGGGTTGCCTTAACGCACTTTAAAATCCCAGCTAACTGGAGGATTAGGTGCCTTTATAAATGGATTAGCTGCATTTATGAATACAAATTGGTGTGAAAATGCAGACAAAAGAATCCCCATTTCTCATTTCTTCTCCTGGCTCTGTGGCTGACTGGTGTCCCACTGCTCATGAAAGGACCAGCGTCTTCCATTCCTTTGCATTTGCAACTAATTCCTAAATACTTCTACCTTCATTTTAAACACCTGGAGGGGAGGAACAGACTTTGCAAAGGAAGCTCAGCACCTGGCCTCTCCCGTTGTGACATTTATGGTCCAATTGCCATGCTGAGCACTTCTGGCCACTACACTTTGCTTCCTAAATTGCAGCAGAGAAAGTTTAAGGGGGAAAAAAATGTGTTCCACCCCTCTGTGCACAATTCACTTCTTTCAAAGATGTGGATCTTCCTCACCAGCCTCCGAAGGGTGCTGTGCTCCTTAATGACTTGGCAAAGTCATTCCAGTTTCTCTTGTAATGACTTGAAGATGTATGCAAAGACCTTAGATACAGCTAATACTGAGACTTTCAAGCACATCCTTGCAGGAATCTAGACACATGTTGGGAAAAGAGTGGAGGAAAATAAAAAAGGCCTTTAGTTAAAAGGAGGCAGATACCCCAAACACATGTCTATGCATTTATTCCCCCACTCATTGTGGCTAGACAAAAAGCTGGCTTTCTAGTACATGGCATTTTTTCCTTCACAAAGAGCTTTTCTTTTGATGATGTGCACAGAAGGTGCATTATGAATTGCTCCGAGATATCCTTTTAGATTTAGAAGGTGCCCAGGAAGCTGGCAAATCCTTTCTTTTAAAGGGGTCTTAGCAGGAAGGTACTTTTCTCAGACTGGGTTGAAGACAGGGCTGGATCTGGGGTGGGGAGGGCAAGGGGGGGCAAGTCCCCTGGGTGGTGAGCAGGGAGAAGTGGTGACAGGAGGTGGGGGAGCCTCAGTTGCCTGTAAGAGAAGGTTTATTCTTCACTGTGCATCTATTCCCCCAGTTAGGCTGCTGCTAGGAGATGGGGGATGCTCAATTGCCCAGTAGAGATGGCTTGTTTTGCAGCATCGTAAGAAGAAGAAGAAGAGTTTGGATTTATATCCCCCCTTTCTCTCCTGCAGGAGACTCAAAGGGGCTTACAATCTCCCTGCCCTTCCCCCCTCACAACAAACACCCTGTGAGGTAGGTGGGGCTGAGAGAGCTCCGAGAAGCTGTGACTAGCCCATGGTCACCCAGCTGGCGTGTGTGGGAGTGTACAGGCTAATCTGAATTCCCCAGATAAGCCTCCACAGCTCAGGCGGCAGAGCTGGGAATCAAACCTGGTTCCTCCAGATTAGATACACGAGCTCTTAACCTCCTACGCCACTGCTGCTTATCTGCTGATTAACCTACTGCTAGGAGGTAGGGGATACACCTAGACAACTTTTTTCCAGTAATTTTTGGGTTTGATTTAAAAGACGTGAACATTTTGAGGAAAGCAGAGAAAAGCTGATTCGGCTCTTCTGAAATTTTGGGGTTTTTAAAGCCGAAGCTCTAAAAATACAAGCCTGCACAGTTGAATGCAGGGATTGGCTGAGCTGACCTCTGCATCTAGCTGTGTAAGGGTCCCTCCCTGCCTGTGAAGTTGGAACTGGTTTTGCAAGTGGCAAGGGAGGGTTGCCTGAAGAGATCAGGGTTCCTGATATTTGCAGACAGCCCTGCTGTCCCCCTCTCTGCTTGTGAATCTGGAAACAGCTTCGGAGGCAGGGAAGGAGGGATTCTCCCAATTCCACAGGCAGCCGGGAAAACCAAATTAGCTGAAATATAATTGCCTTTTTTGAAGCCAGGGTATTCAGATGTTTTTGGGGTTTTTTTTGTTATTTGGATTTACCAAATAATCAGCCCAAGTGGGGAAGCTCAATTGCATGGGAGAATCATAGAATCATAGAGTTGGAAGAGACCCCAGGAGCCATCAAGTCCAACCCCCTGCCATGCAGGAACACACAATCAAAGCACTCCTGACAGATGGCCATCAAGCCTCTCTTTAAAAACCTCTAAAGAAGGAGACTCCTCCACACTCCGAGGTGGTGCATTCCACTGCCGAACAGTCCTTATTGTCAGGAAGTTTTTCCTGATGTTTATATGGAATCTCTTTTCCTTCACCTTGACCCCATTACTCCCGGTCCTAGTCTCTGGAGCCACAGAAAACAAACTTGCTCCCTCACCAACATGACATCCCATCCAATATCTAAACATGGCTCTCATGTCACCACCAGCCACATACGCTATGCTATGAAGCCAGTTCCCTTGATTAGGCTGGTGCTAGGAGGTGGGGTGGGGAGAGGGAGACCCTGAACCACAGAGGGGAGTCACAGCCCTTGGTAAGGCAGAAGCTGTGGTTGTTAGTCGGGCAAGAGGAGGGGGAACTAAAGTTCCTGAGGAGATATTCAATTATGTTGAGTTCTGTGCAGCGGGAGGCACAGACCCTTAGGTAGTCTTCCAAGGCCTCATTCATCTCCCTCCTTTTCCTGGCCAAAGCTCTTCTACTTGCAGGACCTTCCAATTCCTTGTCTTCCTGGCCCCACTTTAAATGATCACATGCTGACAGCGGCCATGGTAGGCTCTGGACACGCAAGACTTCTGGGGAAGGGGCAAAGAGTGCTTTCTAAACACTCGCAAGGGGAGATGAGTTTTTAGGGGATGGTGACTGTTAAATGTTTAGAATGCCTGATTCACCCTTCTTTCCTGCCCCCCTGCCTTGTGCTCTGCTGAGGTGTGGCGAGCCTGGAGTTGAATGGGCAAAGGAGAAGAGGATGGACTCTTGTCTCCCACCCTCCGCCGCACACACACACACACACACGTAGTTATGGATGGAGAAAGGCACATTTGGCTACTTCCTAGAGCACCTCAAATGCATTAGTTGGTGAACCTAAACCTCCTGCCACTCAGGAATCTCTCTTATCAGATTATGGCCTACGCTTCTGACTGTATGTCCTTGCCTACCATTCCTTAATTAAGTGGAGATAATAATTAAAATATTCTCCAAAGACGACATTGAGTGATGTACTTAATATTCATACAATTCTTTGATCTAGACAGCCTTCTTGCTCATTTATCAGTGCGCTCATTGTGCAAGGTGTATGGGGGATAATAATAAATATCGAGTGGATTAAATCTGTATTCAGATCATATTACATAAAGTCCTTTACAAGAAAAATCGATAGCTACTTATTGCCTCCTGACAGTTCTGATTAATCTTCCCCCCATGGTGCTGTCCATGCTACAGAAATACCTGTGGTGGGGACCTCATCTCATGGTGTAGCGTAACCTGCCAAAGAAGGGTCAGCCGTAATACTGGGTATAGTGTTACACACTGCATTCTTTCAGCATGATCCAAACTTTATTGATTTGCAAATAATTCTCACTTTCAGCAGGATTTACTCAGTGCAAAGCTGATACAAACCACGGAACATGCCTAATGGAATATGATATGAATCACGGTACATAATCACAAAATGGGATGGCACTCAGTACTAATTGAACTATACATGGTTTGAACTATTGGAATATTAGTTTAGCAGAGTGTGTGCTACTAAGTTACATATGGAGCTCTTAATTTTTGCAAAACTGTGAGTCCATCGTAATTCTATTCTAGACAGGATGGAATAGAGGTAAAAATGTAAAGGTTGACTCTGTGTAAACAAGAGGTCATTACTGATCTATGGGGTGACGTTACATCACAACATTTACTAGGCAGACTATGTTTACAGGATGGTTTGCCATTGCCTTCCCCAGTCATCTACACTTTACCTCCAGCAAGCTGGATACTTGTTTTACTGACTTTGGAAGAAATGAAGGCTGAGTGAACCTTGAGAGAACTGCCTGAACTGGATTTCCAATGGGATCGAACTCAGATCGTGAGCATAGCTTTGACTATAGTACTGCACCTTGCCATTCTGCCCCATGGGGCTCCTATAGACACAGGATTCTAATCTAACTAGCTAGGATGGATAGAGATGCATGTTCTGCTCTCATGCATGTTTTACTCTCATGGTGCCAAAGTAGAGAAAGAAAAAAGAAGAGTGTGTGGAGAGAAGAAAGTGTCAGCCAGAAGAAAGGAAGATTCCCTGAGAGTAGCAATCTGCATATCAAAGGAATAGCATCAAAGCAGTACAAAGGAAGGATCTTCAGAGTCCTGACCTATCGATGCCTCTCTATAGTTGCTCTCTGAAATCTGAGGCTCAGAGGCAGCGCAAAGTCCTTCACTTCCAACATGAACCACAATGCAAACCCAATACAAAACAAGATACACACATGATACAAAAATATGATCCATGATAGGAACTTCAAATTCATTACACGAACAGTGATACACACTTGGTATGACCACGACACATACTGAAAATACAACATACATGATGGTCTTCTGGTTGCCACCTTCCAAGTGTTCCTAGTTAGGCGAAAACATTAAGCTAGATGAGACCAATAGTATAGCTTGGTGTGATGCAATATCATATTTTCAGTCTGCTTGATCTTTGAGACCTTGATCAGAAGTATTCAGATTTTTGGAAGACGGTGATCTAAGTAGGGCTGGAAAGAAAGGCAGGAGGCAGGCAGAGATAGAGCATGTCCATGTTCTGTACATAACAGATCCCTCAAAAAAAATGTCAGATCTATTGGGGTTTGTGACCCCAGTAGGGTCTCCATGGCCCAACAAAGGTTGAAGACTACGGGGGGTATTATTGGTCTGATCTAGCCGGTGCCCTTTTATATTCTAGCCTGTCTCAACATGTGCTTGTATAGAAAAAGTTCATTTCTCAGCCAGCTCCATAAAGCATTGACTAACAGCCCAGAGTTTTTTTTAAAAAAAATGCAATGAAGTATACTTGGCTTCACTTGAAACCCAGGCTTTTTAACACAATTAAAACACGATTGTTTTATTACTGCAATTCGATTAAAACATGGATTCAAAACTAATAATTTAACAGCAAGCTGCTTAAATTGTTAATTCCCCAGCCATGCCAGGTCTCTGGACAAGGATAATTCCTTCTGGTGTCATTACTAAAATATGTTGGGTAAGCCCTATGTGATAAATTAACGGCCATTATTCAGTTAGTGTTGGGAAGTCCAGACACCTTCCATTAAGGAAGTAGCTACTGTTACAGGGAAATTGTACTTCACACACATTATTCCCAGCATTACAAATACAATACTTTGTCATTGAGAAAATAATACAATCCAATCTCCTGTGAGTGTAGCTGTTTCAATAGCTAGTGCATTTTCAACTGTGGTACCAACATGTCAGAGGGTGGAGCACCTATTATCTAGTGTCTGCTGCATTTCTGCTGGCTTTGGCACTGCTTTTATACCTCCACTAGCAGTAAAGTCCATGTTATGGTCAAATAAAATGGACTCTAGACATGGGGGGAGGGGTTGCTCCAGCTCCCAACTTGGCCCTGGCCAATCAGGGCCCCTGAATTGCTTCCTGGCCCTTCCCTCAGGGCCTGGGGTGGTTCTCTGGGCTATTCCTCTGGGCTGTAGCCTGCCTCCCACTCAACCTCCTCTGTGCCTTGCCCCTCGCTGAGTTCTTCCCCTGCCTCCCTCCTTCCGGCGCTTGCTGGTGATGCTCCCTGTCCTGCCTTAGTGAGTCTCTGCAGGTGGGGCTTCGGGGTGTCTGTGTTGGTATGTGTGGGGAGGCTTGCGGGGGCTGATAGTCTCAGGCCATCGTAGGTGTGGCACAGTCAGGCAGTGTTCATGATGCGGATATCCAGTGGGAGCAGCAGTCATTGGGCCAGGTGGCTGTGCAGTGCACAGTTGGGCACAGATGATGGAGATGCACTTGGGGAGGAGGATGGGCAGGTGTCTGGCCTGGCTTTGTATTTGGGGCGAAGGCAGACCAGATGGGGGAATGGGGAGGTTGGTGCTGGGGCTCATGGGGCTACAGGTGGCAAGCCACTGCTAACTCACTGGGCCTGGCTTGATGTTTGAGGTGGGGAGAGACCAGGCAAGGAAATGAGGAGGCTGGTGCCAGGACTGGCAGGGCTGCCGGCAGCCATTGCCTTGCTTGGCCCAGCTTGGTGTCTGGGGTTGGGGAAGGGTGGCAGGGGACTGGAACTGAGTCCTGCGTGGCGATTGGCTAGAAGTGTGTCGTCACAATATTCCAAGCCTTAGGCAATTATATTGAGTTCATGCAAACACTAATGTTCCATAAATTCCACTACCATATTACGTAAGATCAATCCCTTTGCAAAAAAAAAAAAAAAAAGGTGGTAGGAAGGAATTGTGAGTCCCAGGACTTCTGTTTGATGGGAATTGCTTGTGCTGTCTCTTTATGTGACATTCCTGCATGTATTAAATGTTATCAAGCCACAGTCAACCACAGGGTTTTCAAGGCAAGAGATAAGCAGAAGTGGATTGCCATCTGCTGTCTCTGCATAGCAACCCTGGACTTTGGTAGCCATTTATGCATGCATTACTTACCTGTGGCTATTTACTTTGCAGTAGTTTTCATGCATGGGGTGAGCAATTGTGAGGTTATAGTACGCAAACGCAAGTCATGTGGTCCTTCACTAGAGAGTTTGCTGCTGGTGGAAGAGTGGGATCAACTAGTGGGATCTCTGAAGACTTTTCTACAATTGTACCCTGAGTATTAGTCCTCCTTCCACTTCCCCGTCCCTCATTCATTAATTTAGCTTGACATCTCAACTTCTGCTGTGGCAGACATCATCAACTGGAGCCATAGTTTCTGAGTTGTTGGGGTTGTTATTGCTGACCTGTAAGTAGGGGATTCAGGAGAAGGTGTGGGAGCTGTTGCAAATTTCTTAGTGCAGAGATATTTTCCCTGCACTTGCTCCACTCCAGCAAGTATGCTCTGCACAGTGCTACAACAGAAGTTTGCTGTTTTCCTCTCTTTCTTGCAGTCATGAAACTGTCTTTCCGCCCATTTGTTTGCAGACACAGCAGAATAGCTGAGGAGATTTTACTGTTTACCATTCTGGCTCTTCCTTTGGTGCAGGCGTACGGTTTGCTGTATGAAGTGGTTTCTTTTCTTAGCTCTGGAGGCTGTTTCCCACCTTTTCCCCTTTGTTTCCCTTCACCACTGCTTTGCTTTCTCAAGTCGCTGAAAAGTTTCTTTTTGCAGCATTGGAAGCTATTTCCTTGCCTTTTTTCCTGGCTGGCACAACACAGTGGCTACTACTCCCCCTGCCTGTTGTGAGACAAAGGAAGGAAGAATTATGTTGTGTTTGACAGGGATATACTTTTTCCCTGCAGTTATTTATTTTGCTTGCTTGCTCCTTTTAGCTGGCTCTTTGGAGAGTTAAAAAAAGGGTAGTTTCAGTGAGTCTTATCCCCTCAAGGCGATTGAATCTTAGAGTCTCCTAGACCAGGGGTAGGGAACCTTTAACACCCAAAGAGCCATTTGGACCCGTTTTCCACGGGAAAAGAAAACACTTGGAGCCACAAATAAATTTTGACATTTAAAATAAAGATAACACTATATATATAGGGGTTTTTTACCTTTTACTCCACTCATTCTGAGAAGCGCATGAATGCGCAGGACGGGCAATTATTAAGTCGGCGGCTCAGCCTCGCCGGCCGCCGGGAAAGCGCCCGCCCCGCTCCAACGGGGCAGGCGAGAGGGGAAGCCCGTGGCGTGGCCCAGCCGACCGTGGCAGTTGGTGCGCCCGCCCTGCTGCCTGCAGGGCAGGCAAGGATGGGGCCGGCGGCTCGGCTCGTGGAGCCACAGTGCAAAGTCAGAAGAGCCGCATGCGGCTCTCGAGCCGCAGGTTCCCTACCCCTGTCCTAGACCATTTCGAGATCCAGCAAAGACTGGAACCATTAATTCAAAGTGGGATGGAATAATTCATAAGGTTTGCCTTTTTTTGACAGTTTATGATCTCTTATTGTCTACCCAAAGCCATATCATACTGCTGTTATTCAAAGAACAATATCTACAACTTGCTAGCACCTTTTTTCACCTTCATCATTATTCCAACGGGTTCCGTTTTCTGACATTTGTTTTAACTATCAGGAAATGTCTTGCAAAAAATGATAGTGGCTGATTACCACTGGTTAGCTGCCGCACGCTGGAAGCTGGAGCACATCAGGGCAATATTTCTTGTCCCAACGTGCTTTCTCTTGCCCCATCTGTGCTTCTCGCTTGCCCTGCTGAAAGCAAGAACACTTCTCATGCAACTTTTGCACCCAAGCGGGGCAAGGGCAGGGCACAGCCGGCCATGGGTAATTGGCCAGGGCAAGCTTTTGAACTGCTTGATCATCCATTGAGAGGACCATTCTTCCTACCCTGTTGGGGGTGCCCAATAGGTTTCCTCCCCGCTCCCAGCTGCTGCCTGCTCGTTAGCCCTGCTTGCTGACCTATAACCCTAGAAAGCAGAGAGCAGTGGCTGTTTCTTTTAGGACTCTTGCAAGTGCAGGAGGCACACTACATAGAAAAAATGTTGCACTTACCTGTAACTGTTGCTCCTCAAGTGGTCTTCTGTGCAGGCACACATTGGGACTGTGCTTGTGCAGGACAGCCACTGTCTCAGAATAGCAAGCTTCTGTGAAGATTTCAGTACTAGAATCTTCCGGAGTGCTTCTCCCCCTCCCAACCAGAAACTCCAGGCAAGTTTTCCTGCCAAAAAGGTCATGTGATTGGGAAGGAGGAGAAACACTCCGCTCAGCTCTTTTCCCGCCTAAAAGGTCATATGATTGGGAGGGAGTCAGGACATTCCCCTCAGCTCTTTTCCGCCTAAAAGGTCATGTGATTGGGAGGGAACAGGAACACTCACCTGAACTCTTCACACCTGCTCTGCTTGTTAGGTTCATTTACCTCAGTTTCTTCAGTCAGCTTTTCTGAGGTAAAATTGCTTCTACTTCGCTATGTCAACTAAAGGAGTAGCACTTTTAAGAAGTGCTCAATTTGTGGAGCCAAAATGTCAAGAAACAACAACACAAGGACCAGTGTTTGTGCCTGGGTGAAGGCCATATCCCTTCAACCTGTCGTTTCTGTGCTCTCCTCACACCAAAGGCCTTGGCTGTGAGAGCTTCGTGCTTGAAAGCCTCCCCATGGAAAAAATCTCTGGCTGTTCATGGAGAGCCTTTGTCAAAATCCCCCTCTTTTGCTTCTCTCGCATCTCCAACGTCCCAGCCAACTGGATCATCAGCCCCTGCCTGAGCTTACGACTCCTGTAAGTATAGGAGGCATACTATGTAGAAAACTTTTATAAAACTGTATAATGATATAACCATAGCACATTTACTGTATTTCTTACAGTTAAAAAATACAATTTTTTATTTGTTTTATTGTTATTTCTTGTAATCTCCCGTTTTCCTTTAGAGGATGATTTAGGATGCAAGATCAAATGAAGTGCCATAGTGGCATTTGTTGCCCCATATCAGTTGCCCTAGGGCAGGGGTGGCCAACCTTTGTCACTCCAGATATTCATGGACTGCAATTCCCATCAGCCCCTGCCAGCATGGCCAATTGGCAGGGGCTGATGGGAATTGCAGTCCATGAACATCTAGAGTGCCATGGGTTGGCCACCCCTGCTCTAGGGCCACTGATAAGGTTCCAGCCTGATAACTGCTCAGGTGTGAATAATTAAGCAATTTCCCTGGTGTCGTCTTCTCCTGATTTAGGGGCTGGACCTTGGCACCAGACCACTAATTTTTGCAAGCCATCCTGACAGTGAGGATGGGTTTATAACAGTAATGTACATTCTGCGTAGTATCTTAATCTGCTCTGGAGGTGTCATGTGATTAATTATTGCATTAGGTCATTAGACTCCTCACCTATCAGTCCATGAGCACTGACCCACATAGCCTAGAGCAGGGGTAGGGAACCTGCGGCTCTCCAGATGTTCAGGAACTACAATTCCCATCAGCCTCTGTCAGCAAGGCCAATTGGCCATGCTGGTAGGGGCTGATGGGAATTGTAGTTCCTGAACATCTGGAGAGCCTCAGGTTCCCTACCCCTGGCCTAGAGGCAATAAAAGGTTGTCCCTTCCCTGGTTTGGTGTGTCCTCTGAGAAGTCTCACAACAGCTTCCAGGTTCACCATTTTTCACCTTTGGATTAGGGTGCGGCTGGATATCTTAACGGATCACCTGTTGGAAGGAGTGGATTCCTGACTGGTAATATTTCACTATGATTGTGTATTCTATCCTGTCTTCATCAGTACCTTTACTATGTTAATTAGTTCCCTGCTGGAAATAGTGTTTTGTTTATTTTGCTGTATCACTGCTTTGCCTTCAGTTACCTGCACAGTTTGTCTTGCACTCTTTTAATACATCTTTCTTAATTATCATTGGAAGTGTTGCTTGTTTTCAGTTGGCTTCAATCTACATCTGGGCTGACCCCTTGGCTGCACACTACCAAGTTAGATAAAACAGTCCTGTGAACCTATCTTACAAGGCTGGTTTTTCCTTTGTAGCCTTGGAATTGGGTTCTTGTCCGTGCAGGGTTTTCTCTAGGTCTAGAGGAACTCCATGACATATAAACTGTCAGACATTTTTTCAAAAAAACAGTTATGTATAAAACTGTGTCTCTCAGGTCAGTTCTGTGCCCTTGTTCATCTAATGATAGCACTGGCCCGGCTCAAAAGCATGAAACTATGTGGATTGTATTTATGTTGTTGGTGAAATTGGCGTTTGCTATTGTGAACTGGCCCCAATTTCTATTTCACTCATTAGGCAATATCTCTGATGTTTTCACAGAACAATCCCAATTGGCTCAAACTGAAAAATAAATTCTGCTGATATCAGTAGACATTGGACATTTGTCGGGGGAAGCGGATTCACAATCATCACAGATCAGAACCCTTTGGATGGGAAAATCCAAGATATTAATGATGTTTAAAGAACAATATCCACTAACACATGGATCCTCTATTGCATAGGTGTCAAACTCGTGGCCCTCCAGATGTTATGGACTACAGTTCCCATCATCTCCTACCAGGCAGGGGATGATGGGAACTGTAGTCCATAACATCTGGAGGGCTGCGAGTTTGACACCTATGCTCTATTGTAATTCCTCTGGGAATGGTAAGAAAATACTGTGCAGAACTATCCCAGTGTATATGGTATGATCATATCTACAAGACCATCTCCCCAAGAGAACACTTTGCTCTATGAATAACAACTTGTTGATGAAAGATATCCCGCTTTCCTCAACTAGGGCCAGGGCCTTTTTGGCTCTGGCTCAGGCCTGTTGGAACGCTCTGTCAAATGAGACCCAGGCCCTGTGGAGCCTGTTGCAATTCCACAGGATCTGTAAGACAGAGCTGTTCTGTTAGACTTACAGTGGAGAGTAGCAAAGCAATAGCATTCCATCATAGCTGGTCTCCCTTCCCTTCCCTCCTCTTCCACTTTCTCATTTCCCGCTTTTCTTCCCTTCTTTTTTAATTCATTCCCCTTAGTGAGATATTTTGTGGTAATATCTATATAATATATAGTTGTGCATTTTAATCCTTAATTCATTTTTGTAAGCTGCCCTGAGCCCGCCAAGGGGAAGGGGAGCCTAGAAATCAAATTATAAATGCAATATAAATAAACAAATATCACCAAATCTCACTGAGTATTTGATGGAACAGCTCCGTTCTCTCATTTTCCCATTTTATCCTGATGTGGTGTTCGTTCAACAAGAGTGGGGGGTGAAAAGAAGAACCCCCACCCTGGCTCTTCCCTCCACCACTTGCTTCTCTGTCTCTTCCCGAACATAGCGAAAAGGGCAAGAGAGCTAATTATGCCAGCAAAATGAGATTCTCTGGCATATCGGTCAAAACGTATGCCTTTGGAAATTGGGCCTGACAGACAATTTATGATTATTTTGTTAATGTTTCTGTTTTGAACAAGCCCAATTTCCCGTGATTAAGAGCTTTTTCATCTCTAGAAGCTACAATCATTTGGAGGAAAGGAAAAAAAAAAGGACAGGAAAATCTTGTTCGGGCTCTTGTCAGAGGCATTTATGTATTTATTTATTTGTCTCTCCACCTAGCCGGGCAGAGAACAGAGGAGTTGCCAAGGAAAGGGGTCTTTTTGTGGCTTCATTAGTTTCACCTCCTCCTTCCCCAGCTGAACAGCCCGGCTGGGACGATAAATGAGCCTGTTTGTGCCTTTCCGCCTTGCCTGGCTAATAACCATTATTGTTAATTATGAACCGATGATTTATCACAGCCATTGACGGATTCAAGCCATAGTTGCCCATTCATGTCCTGAAAGCAAAAAGGGCTGTCAATAGGATGGTGGACTAATTAATTAAAAAAAACATTCTGATAAGCAATTTTTAGGCTGGTAAGAAGGGCTAGTAGCCCTGTTGGGCAGAGTGGTAAGTTACAGTTCTGCAATATCTGCTAATGATCCTGATTTTGATCTGGGTGGCATTCAGTGTCAGGTAGCCGGCTCAAGGTTGACTCAGCCTTCCATCATTCTGAGGTCAGTAAAATGAGTAAGATTGCTGGGGTAAAGTGAAAATGGCTGAGAATGGCAGCAGCAAACTACCCCTTAAGCATAGTCTACCTAGTAAATCCTGTGATATGACATCACCCCATGGGCAGTGGCGGAGCTACAAGGGGACAGAAGGGTACACCGGGCGCATGCCTGGGGGGGGGTGCAGAAACTCGCCCCCAGGTCCCCCTTTCCCCTGCTCCCCCCACAGCACCCCCCACGGCACCCCACCTTCCTACACTTATTTTAGTTTCTTTCCTTTTCCTAGAACTTTTTCAGGCTGCAAAAAGGCCTGTTCACAGTAAAAATGGCCTGAGGAACTACAGTTCCCAGGAGACTTTGGGGCTCACAAAATCTCCTGGGAACTATAGTTCCCATCAGGCTGTTTTTAAGCCTGAACTGTGAATAGGTGAACCCTTTTTTTCAGCCTAAAAAAGTTCTAGGAAAAGCAAAGGAACTAAGGTAAGTGTGGGAAGGAGGGAAGGGGTCACCGTGGGGGGTGGGGTGGGGGGTGCCGAGGGAGAGCATGGGGGCGGAAAATATAGACTACACACCAGGCGCAGTTTGGCCCAGCTACGCCTCTGCCCATGGGTCAGCAATGACTTGGTCCTTGCGCAGGGGACTACCTTTACCTAACAGGGGTTAAGGGTGACAGCAAAAATGAAGTGAGCCCATTTATCCATCATGAGGGCAGTGGGCTGTCAGGCTGCTCAGTGCTGCAGCTGTTGCCAACTCTGGCTTGGAAATTTCCTGGAGATTTGGGGGCAGTACTTGGCAAGGGCAGAGTCTGGGGGATGGAGGGAACTCAGTGGGGAAGCGATGTCACTGTAGGACTCCCATTTCTTCCAGACTTTATGGTGTACCATATAGTCTGCCCTCTGAAAGTGCTGTTTCTCCAAGTTAACTGACTCTGTAGTCTGGAGAACTCCAAGGCCCACCTGTATGTTGGTATTCTAACCAACATGTGGGGGAGGGGTCCTCCAAGCTGATGCTTTCCTCTTGGCAGAGACCTCATCCCTAATGAAGAAGCAATGAGAAAAAAACCTGGAACCAGAGAAAAGGAAGCAGAGACCATAAGAATCACACACTGCTGCCTCTTCTGGGGACCCTTTCCATCAGCCCAGAAGTCCATGCAGTATTGTAAGCCTCTGGATACCAGTGGTAGGGGGATACCCCCTCTACCCTGTTTGTTAGCCCTCTAGAGCAACTGGTGCTGGATTAGACAGACCACTGGACAGATCAAGGAGGCTAATTGTTAGGTTGTTATGGTCCTTGCTCCTTTCACACTCAATGCGACTCAAAGTAATGCAACCAACTTTCATTCAGTTCCTTGCAGTGAAGTTGTAGTTGCGATAGGGGAAGAAGAGAAATGCTTTCTAGGGAAGTGGCCCACCAGGAAATTTCTCTGTAAGTTAAATGGCCACCTCCTCCCCACTTTGGAATATCTCCCACTGTGGGACTCACCTGGCACCTGCCAATTTCAATTTGGCGCCAGGCTAAAATGTTGCTTTTTACCCAGGGTTTTAACATCGGGATTTTACCTCTTGAACGCAAAAGTATGCTTTTGCTGTTGATCCCTGCCCTGGAAAGATAGAACTGGATCTCCTTTTCTCTTTCTAGGCTGCAGGAACACCATCAAAACCCTCCCAGAAGAGCAGGATGTGGCACGGCAACTCTTGGCTTCTTCCTCTAGATGGCAGCAGAGTGCCAGAGCCCACAGTCTGCCACTCCACCCCTCTGGCCTTGGGAGCGGCTGAAGAAAGCTGTCCCAAGTAATGGGATTAGCCGCAGTGGGAGTCGGAGCTTTCAGATCTTTAAAGCTTTGTGCTCAAATCCTCCTGCTGCTGTCCACCTCTTTACCTTTTCTTTCTCCCTGCCCTTCAAGGCAAGGTGTCAGAAAGGCAGTTGTCAGCGTGCGGGCATAGACACAGCCTGCAGAACAGCTGTAGTGTTGTTCAAATCTAAAAGCAATACTGCCCAGCAAGTTACCCTGGTTTGGAAGGTAGTGCTTTAATCCAGTTATATTCTGAGAAGTGACCTGTCCCAAAGCCATTCAGAGCCACCGTATGGAGTGTTCATCCTGAGGCTGTATTTCTTCGAGCAGTATGCAAGAAAAAATATATTTGAATGCCCCTCTGTTTCTTTTTGTACAGACATCTGGAATGTTAGGCTAGACTCCTTCTGCTCAATATGTGGAGCAGGAGCATGTGGAGATTTTTTTAAAATAAGGGAATGTTAATGAGATCCCTCCCCCCATCTTTCTGCACTGCAAAGTGGTACAGAATGGGCACACACAAGCATGAGCATGCATGAAGCTGCTGTATACTGAATCAGACCACCAGTCCATCAAAGTCAGTATTATCTACTCCACAGGTGTCAAACTCACGGCCCTCCAGATGTTCATGAACTACAATTCCCATCAGCCCTTGCCAGTATAGCCAATGCTCATGTTGGGAAGGACTGATGGGAATTGTAGTTCATGAACATCTGGAGGGCTGTGAGTTTGACACCCCGATTACTCAGACTGGCAGCAGCTCTCCATGGTACTTACTAGATAGAGGACTTTCACATCACCTATTGCCGGAGTCTTTAACTGGAGATGTCCGGGATTGATTTTAGGACCTTCAGCATGCTCTTCCATTGTGCCACAGCTCCTTGCCTGGACCATGTGATTTTTTTAAAAATTGAAAATGCACTTTGGTTTTATGGACTTTTCCATATGACCAAACTCCACCTCCTCTCCTTTAATGGTAAAGGAAAAAGGAGTCCCATGTGCAAGCACCAGGTCTTTACTGACTCATGGGGCGACATCACACCTCAACATCTTCTTGGCAGACTATGTTTAGGGGTTGTTTGCTACTGCCTTCCCTAGTCAACTACACTTTATCTCCAGCAAGCTGGGTATTCATTTTACCAGCCTTGGAAGGATGGAAGGTGGAGTCAATCTTGAGCCGACTACCTGAAACTGATTTCCGTTGGGATCGAACTCAGGTCATGAGTGCAGCTTTCAACTACAGTACTGCAGTTTACCACTCTGCCACATAACTCCTCCTTCCCTCTATAGTCCCTGGCTTAAAACCATTGCTGGTAGGATTGTCAAGAAACCTGGAGGAGAAAAACAAACAAACCCTGCTCTCTAATAGAGGCTTAATGCCACATTATTTTCTGGTGCACGTGTTTTTCCTTGGTGCCATGAAAAACGTCACCTGTCAGTTTCCAGGTAGCAAATCTCTGCCATTCCCAATGTTTCTGGTGGTTCTTCATGAAGATGGAGCATCCCGTAGTAAAAGATCAGCAAACAGAAGATGTGAAAGGAAGATGACCTCTCCTCACTTTCTCTCAATGGGAATGTCCTACACTGAAAACGTGATTAATTTTCCATTACATTCACTGGGACTGGCAGGAAAGTTAAATTGTCCCAGGATCAAGCCCAAATGAATGGTCCCTCTGGTGCTTCAGGCAGCAGTGGGTGAGCTGACACTCACAGCTGGCACCGTTGGCCGGGTCTGAACGGCAGCGCTGGAAGCGCTTGGCTCAGCTTGCTTCTGGATGCCAGCAGCCCTTTCCGGAACAGTGGATGCCCAAGAGATCTTCCCTTAAGTTAAATGGCTGACATGCCCCTGAAGTACCCAGAAGACTTTAGCTTCAATCCTCGCTATTCTTTCAAGGCAGTAACCTTCACTGAATTAAAAGTCTCTTTCCGAAGATCGGCTTAGAATTTCCTCCCTTTGATCCTTCTGCTTCGAGAATGGTTGAGATATTAACGACGGTGGAATTACGGTGGCAAAGCTGGAGGAAAAAAATGTTCTGTCCCTTTAATGGCCAATTATTGTGTGGAAATGGGCTGCTGAAGCTTTTCATAGCAGGGAGATAAATAGCATTTATCATTAAGCCTATATTAAAGGGGTGGGACTTTTCCGCCTAGGTTTCCTAGCATCCATACTCTGAGCTGCTCGGAAACAGGGAAGGAGAAAAACGTGATTGACAGAGAGTTGATCCTCTCTCCCACGCATATACACTATAACCCTTTATAAACATAGCCGCACTATATTAATGCTATTTTCTCTCCTGGGGCTTAAATCAGCTCTGTGTGTGCACATTTCTGACTAGAGAAATGGCATAGGAGAGATAAGTTAAACGCCGTTTCTCCCCTGCAGCAGCCTCAGTTGGTATCAGACCCCCTGTTCCTGCATTTGATGCGGTAAACTGCAATCACCAGCTTTTATATTTTGAATTCCAGGTGATTTAATTCCCTAGCAATGAATCTGTTTTTGTTGCATAAGTTGTTTTGTTACATCGACTGTTCTGAGGTGATAAATCTGTTTCTTAGGGAGGGGTGGGTGGCTCTGTGGAAGAATTTCTGCTGTCCATGCAGAAGGTCACAGTTTCAATCTCTGGCAACTCTGGCTGAAAGGACCAGGTAGGTAGTATATGATGGGAAGGATCTCAGCCTGAGACATGAGAGCGCAGCTGCCAGTCCGAGTAGATAATACTGATCTTGACGGACCAATGATCTGGTTCAGTATTAGGCAGACTCACGTGTTCATCCATTATGTCTAGGACAGGGGTCTGCAACCTGCGGCTCTCCAGATGTCCATGGACTACAAATCCCATCAGCCCCTGCCAGCATGAACATCTGGAGAGCCGCAGGTTGCAGACCCCTGGTCTAGGGCTTGCCATTTCTGACTTGAAGGATGCTGCTCAAATGGATGAGTGCTCCAAAATAAAATGTAAAGAACGTTCATATAGAAAGTTAGCATGTCAGAAAAAAAACTGATCTGAAACCCTGATGAGCTAGCTTTTTGTGGGCAAGGTGGGTTTTTTTCAGCATTTTTGCATGGGACCTGGTACTCGCATCCTGAAGTGGTTCAGCTCACACACAAGTTTACCACCTTAGTGAAAACTAGGCCACAGCCTATTCGAATGCCTCAGATTTGTTTCTTTAAACCCTACTCTGCTATTCAAATCAATGTATTAATTTTTCTGCCTTCAACGCAGCTTGCAAAAGGGTAAATGAAAGCAAGATTTGGACTCTGGAAATTAAAAATGAAATAAATCCATGACAGAAATAGTTACATTAATCTGTGATGTAAATCCATTTATCTGCATTGAGTTATGCTCGGATGACTAAAGCAAAAAATGCTGATGGCAGAAATGTACTTGAATCCAGAGTTTTTACTCAAAAGCCTGTGTTTGGTTTAGCACCGCTTACGGTGCAATTCTAAGCCAGGGTACACTCTTCTAAGCCCACTGACTTCTATTGATTTACAAGGGGATAACTCTGCTTAGGACTGCACTGTTCACAAAGCTAATAACTCATTATTCAGTGATTGGATGGCCAGTTGGTGGCTTTCAGCAGCAGAGGTCAGGCTTTATGTTTCTGAGAGCTGCTTAATTTTTGTCAAGAGCCTTAGAAGCTTCCAGTTGCAAAATCGTGGCCTACTATGAGCAGCCAATCACAAAATCGTAGTTTGTACATAATTTGGTTGCCAGTTCTCCCACTGTAGCAGGAGTCTTCCTGGAGGCAGCCTCTAATGGTGGGTATGATGAAAATGACTGTGACTCCAGCGATGTGATGTCACTTCCAGGGTAAACCCAAAAGTGACATCATTGCATTCATGCTACGCTCTAGGATTCATGGCTAACTCTATGATAAAACCATTGATGACTCAATGAGATCACTTCTGGGTTCTCCCTGGAAACCATGTCATGCCATGAGAGTGATGGCAGCCCAGTGTCTGCTCCCCCCACACCAAGCTAGCAACCTAGATTGTACAATTATTACAGCATTTCAGAACAGGTATGCAGTGCTTTGGAGATGAAACCTTTCTTTTGCTTGTTTGAAAAACACCCCCTCCCAAATTATAACTTATCCTGTGGCAAAGAAATATATAGTTTCCTCTATGCTTTCTCTGCAGATAGTCATATTGCCTTGGAGGAAGTGTGGGTTAAAAATATATTGGACAGAAAGCGCCTGTCTCTTAATTACTGTCTTGAAATATACTGTTGTGTTGACTATTCATTCTTTCTCACTCAAATGGGTTGACACAAAATCTCCTCTAGCAGGTAACAGGCTTGTCTGTTTTTTTCACTGTCATTCCTTCTGGCCCCAGTGGATTGATAACCTGCTGCATTTCCCTCTTCAGTTTCGAATTCCTGATTCATGAACTTGACCGCAGTGCAACAGCCATTCATTTTGCTGGGCAGCGCCTAATTTTTTCCCCTCTTTGGCCAACAGATAGGGTGGTTAATACTCCTTGTAGTGCTTCAAATGAGATGAACATCTTTTCTTGTGCCTCTGTTTAACTGCTTTCTATATGGAACTATTTTAGGGTTCTGCTCAAGTAGACTTACAAATAAGTACAATATCATAAAATAAGAAAGATGTCATAAATAAATTATCAACAGTAAAAATATAACAAGTTTAAAAAAAAACTATGGTGCAGAGGGTAGAAGAGGAGTGAAACAGGGCGGGGCTTAGCAGTCACATACCTGACAGACACATTGCCCAGCCGCAACACTTAGCCTATGTTCACTCTGTTCACCAGCATTCCTGATTATCATTTCAGTGTACAGTGATTTTTTCAATCACTGTGAATAGAGGCTGTGCTTTTTGCCTTAGCCCTAGGCAAAATGTATTTCTCACCCCTCTGCTGCTCTCTGGACCCTCATTTATACACCCTATGTTGATACAGGGCCCATTGTGGAAGTGACTATGTTTAAAATCCCATAAATATTATGCCTTGGGGGACAGGAAAAGCCTTGCCCGAAGCCTCAAACATTAAGCATTATTCAGCTCAAGTGAGCCTGCTTTCTGGATTTCTCATCTTAGGGTCTTTCTTTTCTCTCCTTTTTTGATTATTATTGCAATGTACCGAGAAGCTTTGTGCTGACAAAGCTCTGAAGTTGGAAGGCATGCAGTTTTTTGAAACGGCAAAAATACAAGTAGCACTATACTTAACGCCATAGTGATAAATATAACGTGCCATTTGAATGAGGCGCACCCAGCGTCAATCACCAAGCAAAGAGAAGAGCTGATGCTAGGGACTTTCAGTTTATTTTCTTCATTCATGCTGGTTTTCTAGCATGCGCCTGCTGGGGTGTAAAGATGAGATGATGTTTAGTAACAGAGCTGAATGCAGTGTTAATTCTCCATTGCAAGATCCCAGAAACAAGGAGCATATCTAAATTACATCATATGATCAAATTGCTCCTTTTTATGGGGGGGATGTACATTTGGAGCATACCGGTAACTAATCAAAATCTAATCCATTGTTAACCTCAGAAGGGTAACTAATCCAAACAGAGTTAACTCTGACTGTCACATCCAAACTGATTGCACCAGATCTGGCAGTATTTTTTCTCCTGGTACTCAGTGCACTCAGTTTTCAGTTTCCATTCCCCTCTGTAAATTTGGCAGAGGGTAGAAGAGGAGCAGTAAAAGGAGGGAGTGGCTCAGCAGTTATGTACCGGACAGGTACATATCTGCCCATGTTCACACTCTGCCCATGTTCACACCATTCAGCATCATTCCTGATTATAATTTTGATGCATAGTGTTTTTCTCAACTATGATGCCAGCTCACTGGCTTGAGGAAAGCTTTCCCTCTTATAAGCAGAAGGGCCTACAAAGTGCCAGCAAGCCTCCATATTTTTTCTCCCATCATCTTGATGCTGACATCAGCATATCGCATGGGGCCAGTGAAGAGGCTTCTTGTCTATTCCCAGGACAAAAAGCAGTGGAGCAGGAAAACAGCGAACTCTATCATGTAATTGGAGCAGAACCATGCCAGCTGACTTGAAAAGAACCCTCTCTCTCACTTAGCACATGGTCATCACATCAGGTTTTTAATCAAGACCTCTAATAAAGGCTCTGTTGTGATAGCATTTCTCAAAGGAAAGCTTTAATGTATTGTCGAAGGCTTTCACGTCGGAATCATTAAAAGGAGCTTAGGAGCAAGGGTTTAGTTCTAGCAGCATTCTTCCTGATAGCTGGCTTTCAGAGAGCCTGTGGCTGGCATCTTCAAAGGATCTCCTCTGAAGATGCCAGCCACAGATGCAGGCGAAACGTCAGGAGAGAATGCTGCTAGAACACGGCCACACAGCCCGGAAACCACACAGCAACCCAAAGCTTTAATGCCTTAGATGTATACATTGGTTTGATGATTATGAATTGCCCACCAAAGCATTCTCTTCTGATCAGATCAATACAGTGCACAGAAATGACCACTTGAGACACAATGGGAAGTGGTTAGAACAGGGGTTCCCAACATGGTGCCCACCAACACCTTCCCTTCCGTTCACCAGGTGTTCTAGAAAGTGGGCATAGCCAAGTAGGGCTTATGCCCAACAGGGCTTCTGATTGGCTGTACCAATTAATAAGCATCCTGTTAAGCTGAGCTTCTACTAGAGGTACTGAATAGTTATTGGTAGAAGTATGCATGACCTCACTCCCAGACATTCTGTGATTCTCTCCACTATCGCCATTTTCCCCAGTAAAACTGGCAGAAATGACCATGAATGCTTGGTTGCTGATAGCCACTTCTAGGGATCTTCAGTTCTACAGACCTACAGTTAGCATCTGAATAGTTAGGATAGCTCACTGGCTGTGTACTACTTCTGATAAATATATTTTAAGATGTATTTTAAATGGGTAATTGTGTGTAAATTTGCATCTGTGAATGTAAATTGGCACGTTCTGTCAGCTGACTTACGATGAGTGACCAGTAGGGGTTTTGAGGCAAGAAACAGAGAGGGGTTGCCAACTCCAGAGAGTATGTTGCTGAATTATGTTATCATGGCCCCTAAATAAATACACATGCTGGTTTTAAAATGTTGATTATGGTTGCTAGACTGATATTCTGAGTTGCCCAATGTTGTCAGAGCTTGGAAGATAAGCAGGGTCAGCAGTGGTGGGATCCAAAAATTTTAGTAACAGGTTCCCATGGTGGTGGGATTCAAACTGTGGCGTAGCGCCAATGGGGCTGGGTGGGGCACGACGGGGGCGTAGCCGGGCATTCTGGGGGCGGGGCATTCCTGGGCGGGGCTGTGGCAAGGACGCAGCCGCTGCGCCAGTCCTTGGGCGGGAAACGAATGCACGCAGGTGCTGGCTGCCACGCACCTCCTGCTAGACTGCTTCAAGTTCTGCATGCTACTGCTGAGAGGAGGGGCGTAACTAAGGCAAAAATCACATGGCAAAATCACCAATTAGTAACCCCCCTCGGCACACACAAATAATTAGTAACCTACTCTCAGGAACCTGTGAGAACCTGCTGGATCCCACCTCTGAGGGTCAGTAGTTGGATGAGAAACTACCATGGAAACCCAGAGTTGCTATGCAGAGGAAGGCAATGATAAGTCAGTTCTGCTCAGCCTGGTGTAGTGGTTAAAAGTGGTGCATTCTAATCTGGAGAACCAGGTTTGATTCCCCACTCCTGCACACGAAGCCTAATGGGTGACCTTGGGCTAGTCACAATTCCCGCTGAACTCTCTCAGCCCCATCAACCTCACAAGTGGTCTTTTGTGGGGAGAGGAAGGGGAGGAGTTCGTAAGCCACCTTGGGACTCCTCACAGGACAGAAAGGCAGAGTATAGATCCACCCTCTTCTAGTCTCTTGCCTCAAAAACTCCACAGTACTGGGGCGGCCGTGAGACAATTGCAACTTGAAAGTCCAGAATTATTATTAGAAGCTGCAAGTCACATTCTCTTCCCTAGAAGAGATCTGTGCAAATTAATCAGGCTAATGGCGTGCCAGTGATTCAGAGATGTCAGAAAGATAGACCGTATTTGGAAACCTTTAATTATGAAAATAGGCTCTATTTTGATTGGGCTGTAACTAGTTAGGTAGGGTTCAGATGAAGGAAGATATGATGGTTAAGTAATAATGCGTATTGTATTTAATTGGTGTTTGCTTAATAGATGTTGGTATTATGAACAATTCATTGGTGCTTTTGTATATGAATAATGTGTTTTGCTACTGAAAAAAGAGAAGGCAGTTCTTCTATAATTGGAGAGCACCTATCGGGTGCTGCTTGCGACATCACTACCTGATGCTATTGAGAAAGGCCGGAGGTTAAAACAAAAAGAGAGCTGTTGTTCTCCTTTTTCCTATTTTCTAGAGATGCCATGCACTTATCCTGTTCAGCTCTTGAGTATATAATTTGAAAAAGAAAGGCCCTTCCCATTTCTCGATTAGTTAAAGGCAGCTGCCGTAGGCCGCCTACTGCTCAGCAGAAGGCAAGATCAGCCGTTTTGCTTCTCAGGTCTGATTTGAAATGCTGTTATTACAGCTTCCAGAGCCGCATTCAGAGGCAAACAATGGAGCTGGAAAAATTCCACTCTTCAGAAAATGAAATAAGGCTTCGAGATCAATCGATTTCCCCTTTTTTATTAGGCATGCATGAATTTTGTAATAAAAAGATACATTGTGCTTAAAGAAGCGCTTCCCCCTAATCCGTGTTTATCCCTGAATCCTCATTTAATGCCTCTTAAGGTGTTGGACAATCACAAAATTTCTTGTGCCTTCAAGCTTATTTAGCTAAAGCCCTCCCACCCATGCACGGCGCACCTGGAATCTAGTGTTTTACTTGCAAACATGCCAGGCAGTATTCATATTGTTGGGTGGGGCAGGAGATGGGGGGCCTTTAATGAAATCCACAAGCCTTCACCCTTGAATAGAAGTCAGGAGACTGAATTTTGCCCCTCGCCTTGTAGCTTTGCAAAAATAGTAGCAGACGGGGCTGTCACCAAAGGTAGGGGGCTCTATAATTTGCACACAGATCAAATTAGGTTTTACTGCAGGTAGTGGAAGATATTTGCTATTTCTTTTGTAACTCCCAAGCTACTGACTGGTACCACTCACACTCTGAGTCAAGGCAGCTTCTCCCCAGGATTTCCCCCTTTCCAACTTTAATATAGTATATTTTTATCCAAAAGGTGGCACACAGAGTTCCCTTCTCTCTACTTTTTACAGTCTTGCCATTTGTCCACCTGAAACAGGTAACCCCCTGCCCTCAGACCAGTTCCTCCCACTTGATTAATTAAAGAATGGAGAGGGAAGCAAAATGGGAGAATATGGTCTCCATAGTGAAGCTTTAGGAATCTGCCCATGTCTCTGTGGCCTTAACCATATTCCTACAGCATCAAGTGGAAGTGGTTACATCCTCCCCAATCCTGATTTTCCCAGGCTGTCAAGGCTGAGTTTGCCATGGGGTAGCAAGCGTAACCTGGGTTTGATCTCGGTAACTCCCCGAGCAACATACCCCATAAAGCAAAAGAAAGCTTAATGAAAGAAACTGAAGAAAAGATATTAAAAAGAAGGCATATAATTCAGTGTCAATGAAATGCACAAACGCAACAAAATTGGGATGTTGTGGGAGTTTTCAAGTAAGGATCATTAGTAGTATTTTTCCAATGTTTGTTTTCCATATTGGCCTCTTCAGAGGATCTGATGGTAGTGAAGCAAGTGGAGTATATATACCTGTGGAGTGTCCAGGGTGGGAGAAAGGACCATTTGCATTGGTTAAAAGTGTTAAGGGTGCAATTTGCAAGTGCTAAGTGGAATTCACCCATTTAAGCGTATGCATATAGCAAGTGGAATCCACCCATTTTAGCACATGCATATAACACTTCAGTGTTATAGTCATATGCTAAAATGGGTGGATTCCAATTAACACATGCCAATTACACTTGCAAATTGCACCCTTAACACTTTTTACCAATGCAAATGGTTCTGTCTCCCACCCTGGACAGTCCAAAGGTCCGCTTCACTTGCTTCACTACCATCAGATCCTCTGAAGAGGCCAGCCACACATGGAGGCAAAACATTGGAAGAAAATGCTACTGGAACACGGCCATACAACCCGGAAAACTCACAACACCCTAGTGATTCCAGCCTTGAAAGCCTTCGACAATACATAACAAAGCAGACTAGCTACTGGAGTCCTAACACAGTGTCGAGGGTTCTTAAAGCAAAGAGTTCCAGAGAATGATATAAAAATCTCCTTGGCAGCAAGGAGGAGACAAGCATAAAAAAGGGATAAGGATTCTTCTCTCTAACTATACTCATAGCAAAAATCTGGCCATAACTTCCTGACTTCCTCAACCAATCCCTAGATAGCATCCATGGAACTTTTCAGAGTGAGAGTGAGTTCCGCATCCCATACTAGATTCACAGCTGAACAGTGGCCCATTCTGCACAACACAAGTAAAACTTCTTCAGGACATTAAAAAAAGTGTTCTGGGGTGGAATTCTGCGCGGTTTCCCCCCTCAAACATTTGGAAGACGTTTTATTTTTCCTCCAAGCATTTTATTCCAAAAACACTACACTAGTGACTTTTTTTTCCTGAAGTCACTTTGAAAACATTTCCTGCTTGCTGTGAAGAAAATAGGAAATAATTTAACCTCCCCCCACCCCCCCAAAACCCCTTCTAGGAGCTCTTACTCTCATTTTCTCTGCAGTTCACGACCGTCATTTTCTGCCGCTGCAGGATTCTCCCCGCCGTCAGCCATTTGTAGAAGAAGAGGAAGAGGAAGAGGAGTTTGGATTTATATCCCCCCTTTCTCTCCTGCAGGAGACTCAAAGGGGCTTACAATCTTCTTGCCCTTCCCCCCTCACAACAAACGCCCTGTGAGACGGGTGGGGCTGAGAGAGCTCCGAAGAACTGTGACTCGTCCAAGATCAACCAGCTGGCGTATGTGGGAGTGAACAGGCTAATCTGAATTCCCCAGATAAGCCTCCACAGCTCAGGCGGCAGAGTGGGGAATCAAACCCGGTTCCTCCAGATTAGAATGCACCTGCTCTAAACCACTACGGCACTGCTGTAGAAGGTTCCCACAGAGGTTTCCTTCGCTTTCAGCTCCTCTGCCTGTAATTTCTGTCTAAAAAGTACAGCAAGTTAGTTTTTGCTGTTGATACTGCACACATGTCATTTTTCCTGTGTGTTTGTGTGTGTGTTTTGAGGGAGGTGTCTTCAAAGCTATGATGACTCAAAATATGTGCATATTGCCGATTCTCATATTGTGTCTTCATACCTTTGAAGATGCCACTCTCAAAACAAAACAAAAAAATGGCACATGCATTGAATTGGCAGTGAAAATAACAGCTCTAACAGAGGGGTGGGGAGGCGGGTAAAAGAATCATTTTGGGGTGAAACACTTTATTTTTTTGTGCTGTGTGGGAGAAAACCCCCCAAAATGTTTCTTTTTAATGCATCTGCAAGATGTTTTATTTGTATTGTGTGGAATGGGTCAGCATGAGCTAATTAACAGCCCTGAGTAGACTGTTTTGAACCACCTTGTGTGTGTGTGTGTGTGTGTGGAGTGACTAACACTTGCAGAGAGTTACAGAACAATGAACTTTTCTGGAACTACCTGGAAAATTCCTCTAAGATGGCTTTTCCCTTGACACAGGCATTGCCTTCAAAATCTCCTAGCGTTTCCTGAGGCAATGTTGGCATCCCTACCCTTTTATCCTCACAATAGTCTTGTGAGAGAGGTTATACTTACAGAAAGAGGGACTGGCCCAGGGTCAAACAGGGGCTTTCACAGCTGCGTAGGAATTGGAACCAAGTTTCCGTCTAACCACTAAACAATACTAGCTTTAGAAGCAAACTTGGACATGGCACTACGAAAGTAGAAATTCTTTTAGTGCCAAAAGTTAAAAGGGTCTCTGATAACAGGTGCTGGCAAAGAACTTTCTCCTCTAGAGACCGAAGAGAGTTTCTGTGAGTCAGAGTAGATAATAATATTGAATGAGATGGCAGAACTCAGTATAAGACAATTCCATGTTTGTTTTAAATTGAGAATTCTGTTTGACTGAGTTATATTCAGGTTTGTTTTAGAGACATGATTTCTTTTTCCTCTGAGTGCAAGAAATACTAGGTTTGGGTAATAATGGAGCTTTGTATATGTGAGCTGCTATTTCATAAGATTGCTAGGTCTTGGGCAGTGGTCCTGAGGTCTTAAGGCTCATTTTCATGGGTAGGGAAGCCTGTCAAATGACCCACTAGTGAGCCTATCTGCTAGATGACTTCTCCTAAGAATTCCATGCATTCTTCCTTGCCATAACTACTGCACATATACATTGGAGATGAGAGACACTCATCTGGGATTAAAAATCTCATTTTTAGCACATAGCTGAAGTGTGTACTTTTTAAATTGTTGTGGGTAGTGAATAGTCCATTTCTTCAAAGCCACATGCTAATCACTACCCACGTTCAAAGATACCATGTGGCACCATTAGCATATTGAAGAACAATCATTAGCATTGCTATTTGATTAGATATTACTAGGTCCAGCCCCCATGACATCACCCGGCCCCACTCCATGCTGTCAGGCCATGGCCCATGAGTTGCAGGTTATGGGGTACTGGGGACCTAGCAACCCTATTCCTATAATGATAACATTCTTCACTAACTGCAGTTCCACTGATAAGTGTAAAGCTGTTGACAGGTTCTTCACAATTTTTGTTTGATGAATGTAGCAGTTTTAATACCTGGATGAATCTTTCTCAAGCACTCTCTTGACTGCCCATTTTGGCTGCTTCTAAACACTTCCCAGTCAGCCTAAAGTGATTTTGACAGTGAGCAGTGGATGGATGAAGATGATGGATGGCCCATCAATGAGATGAAGAACAGAAACCTCATAGAGCAGTTAATAGAAGTACCCATTGTTATGTAAGAAGGTGTCTGATTGATTGGCAGCAGTGCCAAGTGAACTGTTATCTATTCTGGGCAACCTGGTTAATCACCATGGTGTCAAAGAACTTGTGACACATTAATGAATTTATCTCCGCACAGTTCTGAGAGGTAAAAGAAATGTCAGTCCCAACAACCAGAAAGGTTGGGAAGCTGATCTGTAAGATCCAGAAGGCTTGTTGCAGACAACTCAGTTTGGCACTGAACAGAGGAATATCTCCCTATCTAGTAATGAAGGGAGGGGGCATCTGTGGATACTTAAATCTATGGATTGGGCCATTCACACAGAAAGAAGATTTTTCAACAACTTTGGAGGACCCCTCCCCAGGCCTGCCGAAAATTCTGAGAACTTCAAACAAAAATGGAGGCTGTATGTGTTTCATCCATCGAGAAGTCTTTTGCACATGTTTTGTCTTTTTGAGTTAAGTGTACATTATCTTTGTGTCAGATTCTCAATTGCTCACATGTTTCCCGCTCTTCAGTACTCATCGCACCACAGATCAGAGAAGCCCCATGGTTTCCAGGAGTGGGGCATCTCACAATTCAGCAAGGAAATGGCCTTAAAAAAAATCAAAAACAGGTGGTAAATAACCTGGAAGCAGGAGAAGAAGGAGGCAGGCAGTTGGTTAGGCTCAGGGGAAGCCGAGGGGCACCTCCTCTGACATAAATTAGCATACACAGGGAGAAACCACTGTGAAGCACTCACCACTGTGAAGCACACAGCCACACCGAAAACTGTAAGCACACAATGGGTCACAGTAGGGTTGCCTGGGCTTCCGTATAGAATGTGACTGTCAGCTGACCTCCCCATAGTGAGTAGGTGGCCCGGGGGGGGGGGGCACAGAGAAAGAGAAGGTAGTGAGTGAGTGTGCATGAGATAGGATGGTTGTAAGAAAAATTAATGAGCTTGTGGGTTTGTGTGAGAGAGACTGGAGGGACTAAGAAAGAGAGAAATTGAGGACAGTTTTTATGTGTGTGTTGGTAGAGAAAGAGAAGAATAGAGAAAGAAGAAGAAATTAAGGACAGTGTGCGTGTTTGTGTCTGAGCAGCATACTCCACACAGTATATGAACCCAAACGTGCTGCATTTGTACATGCCAATCCTTAAAGTGAAAAAGTGCTACAGATATACATAACAATCAGAAGACAAACAAACAAATAACATATGTGAGTACCAGAAGACATTCTGTCACTTGTCCCCTTTATTTTCTGAGAAGTGGTACAAGCTGTGCTTTGCTCTTCATCAGCTTGACTTGGTAATCCCTAATGGGGGCACGCACTTAAAAATAAATCATTACTGACAAAGCTGTCTGTCAGAGAAACGGGGGTGATTGGAGTTTCCCGTCTACATGTTATTTGGGATCTACCTACTTGTTTGCTATAAGTGAGAATGCCTTTAAACCACTATATTGTGACTGTATGTACCAGGAATTGGTTGCACCCTCACAATTTACCTGAGATTCTACTGCTTGAATCCAGTTATTCAGCCAAGCCTGCACTGAGACTTTTGTACCAGGTTTAGATTGCTGTGTTGCATTTCAGTGCTTGCCTACCGACTGGTACTCATGTATGTTATTTGTTTGTCTGTCTTTTGATTGTTATGTATATCTGTAGAACTTATGCACTTTAAGGACTGACATGTACAAATACAGCACATTTGGGTTTATATATTATGTGGAGTATAGTGAGTGGAGTAGCTTTTCTGTTGTCTGTACCCTGGGTGTAGTAGTTTTTTATTTTTAATTTGACGTTGCATTCTGCTATACTTTCCTTTCTTCCTCTCCTTCACATATTACTGTTTGTGTCTGAGACCAGAGGGACACAGAAAGAAAGAGAAATTAACAATAGTGTGTGCATGTGATATGGAAGGATTGGGGGATGAGCGAATGAATGTGTGTATGTTTCAGGAGGCACTGGGGATGCAGAAAGAGAGAATGACAGCAAGGTTTGGGGAACCGATAACAAGAGAAAGACAGACATTGGGGGAGGGAGAATGAAAGAGATAGAGAGTGAGAGAAAGGGTGGGGGAGAGAGAGGGGTGGAGGCAACAGTGAAGGGAATGAGACAGCGGCTCGTGCAATTTCCTTGCAAGTTCCCGTATTTTATTATAGAGTAAAAAGTAGAAGAGTCATCATTTCAAACCTGGTGCCTCACTCTATGTCAAGCCCTGGTTCTATACACCAATGCAGACTCGATGACCGTAGAGTTAGAAGCCTTTATTGAGATACATCGGCTGGCCAAACGAAAGAAGCCAATTCTGAAGAAGCCAACCCCTTTTTCACCTCCCTCCAGGCAGGCCAGAAGAGACTGCAGTCCCCGGTCTCGGAGACCTGCTTTTATAAGCACTGAGGCCAGGGTTGGGGCTTGGGGAGCAGGAAGGGGTGGGACTTCCTGTTCCCCAAGCCCCACCCCCGGCCTCAGTGCTTACAAAAGCAGGTCTCCGAGGCCAGGGACTGCAGGCTGCCAGCTGGGAGTTGGGGGGGGGGTGCGCCAGGCACCCTAGACCTTGCCCATGTCCATGACAACATGGGTGGGGTTGAGGGCGCTCGGAGCCAACGAGGCAGCAGGTTGTCGTTTTCACCCGCCCCCACCCATGTGTCATTGACATGGGTGTTCGGAGTGCTCGGAGCCAATGAGGCAGCAGGAAGTCCTGCTGCCTTGTGGTCTTCTAGTGCCCCGCCCCCACCCCTGTCGATGACATATCGGCAGGGTCGAGGGCGTGCGAAAACGATGAGGCAGCAGGACTTCCTGGTCACGTGGGGAGCCAATTTTGGCCCCCCCACGTGACCAGAAGAGTGGCACCTGGGGGCAAGGGGTACCCCTTGTCCCTAGGCAGATATGCCACTGATCCCCCTCCCATTTTCACTTCTTCTTCCCCAAGCTAACCAAAGCAATTCAGAAAGGAATGCAAGACAGACTTTGGGCTGGGAAAGGGGAGGTAAGGCGCCACTTCTATTTCATTGCTCTATACAAACTCAAAAGGGATCATCCATCACCATAACCCATCACCCAAGCTCCTCAGAACCATCCTGTTTGAGGTCATGTCCTGACCTGACACCCTAACAAATAAGAGGAAGCCCCAAAGCAAAGATGCAGAGATGCAATCTTCTGGAAGTGCACATGAGGACATATGGGCGGGTCTATTGTATTACCCTGATGTTCATAAAAAATGTCCACTTTAACCCAGAGAAGACAACATGATGGAAGCCCAACCAGGACCTCATTTGACTGCCTATTGAAACAAGGTGAAAGAGACTGAGAAACCTCAGCCCATTATTTCACACAATTTTCCTCCCTAGCTTGTGCTTGACATTTCAATAATGTACCTTTCTAACAACAGCAATTAATGTGGAAAAAAAGAATTAGTAGAGTCTTGAGATTTCTATGAAGTGGATTATTCATACCTTTAACATTTATATCTGTTCAGGTCATTGTCTGAAGTGCTTCCCTATTCATATATTTCTCCTGTCCACCTGGAAAAATTGCTAACTGAAGATTCCACTGTAACAATAATCATAACACAAGCACATTGCATGGAATTTAGATCAAGGAGTTTCAGCTGTCAGAGTTGGAATAGCTGTCATAACGTTATTTATTGTCAATGAGGTCTCAGCCAGTGACCCTGACACTGATCCAGAGAAAGATACTGTCATATTTTTCAGGGTCTCAAGTAGTCAGAGGGAACAATTCTAAGCAGTTTGACTCAGAAGTAAGCCCTGTCTTATTTGGTAGGGCTTCTGGGAATGGTGTAGTCTTTGAAGACAGTTTGGACAGAGAGCTCACTGGGATCTGAAATCTCACCTGTAGGTGAACAGTGTGAGGTTCTCCCACCCCAAGATGGTTCCCTGCTTTCTGCTATCATACCATCAAGGAGGGCAATCTGGCCTACCAGTCTCAGAACTGGAAAGGAGAAGAGGATTCTGGTACCTCCACAGACAGACTTCTTCATTGGCTGGGTTTGGTGCCTTCCCTTTTATGGGATGCCCTGACCCCACCCACCAATATCCAGTCAGTCTCCCACCCCCTGTGATGCTATAAAAGGGAAGCCTTCCCGATATCTTCTCTCTGCTGCCTGTCTCCCCTAACTTGCTGCTCAGGGCTGCCTTTTAGCATCTCCCATTTTGGCCTACTTCAAGTTGAGGCTCAGCCTTCCCTTCTGACCACACTCTTCCCTGTTACTGCCTGGGTCCTGGCCTTATTTTCTGCTCTGTCAAGGGGTTCTGCCTGGTTTCTGGCTGCCCCCCCCCCCCCAGGCCTTTGTCAGATTGCTGACTCCAGCCCACAGTTGTCCTCATCTCAGACAGCTGGAGCCGGGTTGAACTGGGGTCAGGGGTTCGCTCCCGACCAACAGATAATTGATGGAAGTGCTAAAGGACAGGTATTTGAGAGTTCATGCTGGTATATCGTCCACACCTCTGCTCATTGAAATCTGCCAGAAATAGTTTGTTAGAAGGTCCACATAGCATTGGACAGGTGGCTGCTTCTGGACAGACTCTTTCCAATCTCAGCTCCCAGACAATGGAATAAGTCAGCGATGGCGAACCTTTTCGAGACCGAGTGCCCAAATTGCAACCCAAAACCCACTTATTTATCGCAAAGTGCAAACACGGCAATTTAACCTGAATACTGAGGTTTTAGTTTAGAAAAAACAGTTGGCTCCGAGGCACACGTTACTCAGGAGTAAGCTTGGTGAAGCAACTGTGCAACGCTTCAAATGGGTGAATCACGACCCTAGGAGGGTTTACTCAGAAGCAAGCCCCATTGCCAGCAACAGAGCTTCCTCCCAGGTAAAGGATCATGCCCAGGCTAGCCTAGATGTGTGTGTGTGTGTGTGTGTGGGGGGTGATTTTCCGCTCCCCCCACATGATGAACTCTGTGCACGTGTGCCCACAGAAAGGGCTCTGAGTGCCACCTCTGGCACCCATGCCATAGGTTCGCCACCACTGGAATAAGTTGTCGAAGGCTTTCACGGCCAGAATCACTGGGGTGTTGTGGGGTTTCCGGGCTGTATGGCCATGTTCCAGTAGCATTTTCTCCTGATGTTTCACCTGCATCTGTGGCTGGCATCTTCAGAGGATCTGATGGTAGCAAAGCAAGTGGAGTATATATACCAGAACTCTCCCTCTTTTTGTCTGTCTCTCTCTTTCCTTTTCTGCCTCTTTTCTGTTCCGCTGACGCTGTGTCCAAGCAGTGCCAGTGAATTGGGGCTGAACGCAGCGTCAGCGGAACAGAAAAGAGGCAGAAAAGGGAAAAGAGAGAGTGAGAGAGAAAGACGGAAAGAGGGAGAGTTCTGGTATATATACTCAATTTGCTTTACTACCATCAGATCCTCTGAAGATGCCAGCCACAGATGCAGGGGAAACATCAGGAGAAAATGCTACTGGAACACTGCCATACAGCCCGGAAACCACACAACATCCCAATGGAATAAGTTGCCTGTTTGTTGTGGTAGCTATATCACTAACATTTCCTCCGCCCAACTCTGCAAGCTAACTGAGAGCTGAAGCCCTTTTCAATTGTCAGTGTAATTTGGTTAAAGTTGCTCTCATATTCGATAATTAATTGAAACAGTTGCAGAAAAGTTGGATTAATTGCTTTTTAATAGCGGTTAAGAGTTGTGATCGGCCTTATCTTTATGTATCATGTAACTCGTATGCACCAGACTGGCTTATTTGCACTTTTGTTGATTATTTCATTTTGAGCTATGAATCAATCAGTTATCCAGATGATAATCACAACTTGGGGTGCTGTGTGGTTTCCGGGCTGATGCTAGCCACAGATGCAGGCGAAACGTCAGGAGAGAATGCTGCTAGAACACGGCCATACAGCCCGGAAACCACACAGCACCCCAGTGATTCCGGCCGTGAAAGCCTTCGACAATCACAACTTGATTCACAAGCTTATGAGATAACAGGTTTAGGAAAAGACAAGACTGATATTTTCTACACATATTCACTATTGTGACAAGCAAATCAGATTTCTCAGGATAGAATCTCAGAAGAAGACTGGGAGAAATTTCTGGGTGTGTAACTTGTTTTTTTTTTGTTAATAATCTCTAAAATCAGTGAGACAAAGAGCTGAGGTCTGATTTGCCCGTTAAACTATTACTTCTTATTATGTAATTAAACCGTGCTGGAGACTTTGATAATTTCAGGCATTCATCTTCACAGTAATTGTAGAGTTAATTTTTCACTTGCTTGTATTTTTGTCTGTCTTGTTTAATAAAGAAGAAAACTTCTTTTCTCAATAATGGATAAAGATTTCTACAGGGTTTTCTGTCTGGTTTGCTGTCAAAAGTTCAAAGAACCGAACTCACCCCCATACTCTTCTATTATCAGAATTGAAGGTTGATAATCATCTTTTAATAGATAGATCTTTGAGAACTCTGCTGCTAAATGGTTTACAGAGGCAAACCCTTTGGAGAGCGTTTAGTTCAGGATCTCTCATGAGATGCAGAAGAGAATCTCTCATTACATGGTGAACTCCATGGAAGCAAAGATTTGACTGTTTTTGACAGATGTTTCAATTTAAATCTAATGTGATCTTCTGGCCTCATTGAGTATGCCTGATCTTGTATTATTAGAATATTTATCATGTTGCCACCTATACTGGGCTTGATCTTACTTTCCACTACCCTACAAATCCTTTCCACCAAATCTTCTGCTAACAGAGAACAATTTCCCCTGTCAGAGAAAGTCTTTCTTCACTGAAAAAAAAAATCTTTCTGCACTGGAAGGAGATTTTTTTTTGTTAGCAAAGGAAGATGCGTCAGATCCAACAGAATCTATTCAAACCTACTGAATTTATGTTGAAAAAAAATGCAAACGTTCCTGTTGTTTTGTGTTCATCTGTTTTATTAAAAGAAGTTTTGAAGTCCTTTCTGTTTGCCAAAGCCTTTAATGTGTAATGGTATCTGACATGATGTTGCTGCTTACTTTGATTTCTTGTTGTGATATTGAATAGTTGCTGATTTAGAAACAGAATCGCATTGTTATAACACAAAAAACCACTCCAACTGCCTCTGAGAACTCCTGTTGGAAAGCAATTCATACATTTTTTTTTCTAAAACAAAAAGAAGAGTTTGGATTTATACCTCCCCTTTGTCTCCTGTAAGGGACCTCAAGGTGGCTTACCAACTCACTTCCCTTTCTCTCCCCACAACAGACACCTGTGAGGTAAGTGGGGCTGAGAGAGTTCTGAGAGAACCCAACAGGAATGTAGGAGTGGGGAAACAAATCCGGTTCACCAGATAAGACTCTGCCACTCAGGTGGAAGAGTGGGGAATCAAACCTGGTTCTCCAAATTAGAGTCCACTTGCTCTTAACCTCTATACCATACTACACTAGCTACCCAAGAACTCATTTATGGAAGACAAGCTTTTGTGCCTTAAGCTTGCTTTGTCCAATGCAGAAAAGTTTTGTGTGTGTTTTTTAAAAGCTGATGCTATTATAAACTGGATAAACACTCTTGATTTTTTTTGTAACAGATATAATGTAGTTACCCCACTGGGGCATTTCTCTAAATGAACATGATTGGGAATAAGATGGCACAGATGTCCCAAGTACTTGGCCTGAACCAGTGTGAGAAACCAACTTGCTAACTGTCCAAATGAGATAAAAGACATACTGATCCCAAGCTCAGTCCTTGGTATCTCCAGTCAGAAAGCAGGACTATGAAAGAGCTCTGCCTAGGACCCTGGGGAACTGTTGGTAGATACAGTAGAGCACAGTTCCTTGATGTGTTCCTGGTGCCCACCTGTTACTTGAATTAGTCTGGTCTGTTCCGTTCCCTGTTTGGTTGGGGAATTAGTTGGGAACAGACATGCATTCTGAGAGGCCGGGTGGCATCTGCCCCAGTTTAAACAGAGGTCACTCTCTTTAGAAATCTGCACAAAACCCAGAATTAAGGAGAAGATTTACAATTTTATTAAGGATTAAAAAATAGTAAAAACACACATACAAATTGTAGACACACATACAGCTTCAAGGAGCCTAGGATGTAAGGAGAGGTGATTAATGGAGGAATAGATGAGGTGTTGAGGGAAGGGCTGTATTTACCAATTTGAAGAGGTTTGAGGGAGCAGGAGGCAGTGCCAGCACTTTTCACTGAGAAATGATGTTGGGCACAATGGAACGAGCTCCAAGGACGAATGGCCCTCGTTTGGGACGCCTACTTATAGGAAAAGTTGACTCTCTGGCTGTGATAAGAGGGGCTATGTTCCCGAAACAAAGTAAAGTTCCGTTCCCAGGCAGGAACAATGCTACAGGAAAAGGCTTGACTGAATTACGATCTGGGAGGTTTGGGCTGAGTTGATGAAATTAAGATCAGTGGCATTCCAAGTCTGGATGAACCTGGAATGTTGAAACAAAGAAATTCCGGAATGTCAATAATTTTTTAACAGTTGGATAGGAAGTTTAAGATTAAATTAATGTTTGGGAGACAGGGTGATTTAGCTGGTTTGATGATAGAATCAGAGTGTGGGGCATTTACAAGGTCATTGTGAGCTTGAAGACAGTTGCCCCTACTCAAGGCATCACTGTCGTTGTCTAGATTCCAGTGGCTGAGCCTTCAGGAAAGACATTTGTGATTTCCCCACTGAGAAATTAAAGGCAGATATCATATTTGAAAACAGGTTTCAAAAGAAACGGTACCTTTTCATCACGGTTTCTCCATTCCCACTGCAGTGTGTATCTGGTGAAGCACAGACCACTGCGCTCGGATTGGCTGGAAGACTCCACGTCACTCCCAACGGCGGGAAAACAAACCTGCATTCAACCCCTGAACCTCCCCACGTATCCGGCTTTGGCGCATGTTTTTTTTTTTAAAAAGGTGCACTTCCATGCAGGTTCTTAAAAAACATGTGATAAGGGGGAGAGGGAGGACCAGAACCAGGATGAATCCGATAAGCAGTTAAGCAGTGGGGAGTTCTTGCTGAAACCTTGATATTTCGCGTGAATATCATGCAATTAATTGACTATGGTGAATCGACTATTGTTTGCTGCTATGCATACCTGAGTTGGAAGGGGTAAGCATGCGTCAGGCAAACCCCACTTGATATCAAAGCCCTTCAATTAAGACTGACATTCATCTTAGCCTGGATTGTCTATGATACCAAGACATGACTGGTAGGGCATTAGAAATTGCCCCCCTGCCTGGCTATGGGCTTGTATGCCAATACACTAATGTTGTTTTTTGGTGCCCATTTCCTTCAACAACTGGAAGGGAAATGGAGGCTCAGCAGTGGTCTTATTTAGCTGCCCCAATCCAGGGAACAGGGGGCAAATCTACCTATGGAGGTGGAGCAGAGGGACAAATTTGCTGATGGGCAGCTGCTGCGGCCTTCCATGGCAGCCAAATGTGGCGCAGAGCACTGTGTCTGTGCTACTGTGCCGCCACCACTTCTGCCGGTATATCGGGGAGTTCTGGAGGCGTGGCCAGGGTGGAACTGACATTAGTTTCCACACAGCCTTCACCTGCCAGAATGTTGGCATTGGGGGCTTGGACTTGTGCCACCCAAACAGTGGGGAGGCTTTTTTTGTTTTTTGCTTCTCTGTCCCACCAAAAAGCCCTCTTGGAAGTAGCGGGGCAGTGCCGCTATGTCCAGCCGCCTGGAGATTCTGGATTGGGTGTAAGATTCCTTGGTCATGTCCAGGCTTATATTCTTGCAACTAAAAGAAAAACAGAAACCCAGCACAGATCTTATGCAGTGAGCAGACATGTTCCCAAGATTCCTCTTCCCTGCTAGAAGAGTCTCTGGCCTCTGTTACAGACACTTGGCTACTAATCCAGCCTGCATTGTTCGGCTGGCAAAAAAGTTGTGATATCCATGAAAGTACATTGCACAACACTTGAGAGCCAGCATGGTGTAGTGGTTAACAGCAGATGCACTCTAATCTGGAGAACCAGGTTTGATTCCCCGCTTTGTCACTTGAGCTGTGGCGGCTTATCTGGTGAACCAGATTAGCTTGCACACTCCAACACATGTCAGCTGGGTGACCTTGGGCTAGTCACATTCTTCGGAGCTCTCTCAGCTCCACCTACCTCACAGGGGGTTTGTTGTGGGGAGGGAAAGGAGATTATAAACCTCTTTGAGTCTCCTTACAGGAGAGAAAAGGGGGATATAAATCCAAACTCTTCTTCTCTTCTTAACGGGTGACTCTCATTCTGATGACCACAGTAACTATTTAGTTACTTACCTTCATTTATACCCTCTTTTCTCCCCAATGAGGACACCAAGTGTCTTATACACTCTCTCCTTCCTTATTCTATCCTCCCAATAACCCTGTGAAATAGGTTAGGCTGAGACTGTGTGGCTGGTCTAAGGTCACCCATCAGGCTTCATGGCAATGTGGAGATTTGAACCTAGGTTGTCCAGAACCTAGACTAACAATCTAGCCACTATGTCACACCAGATCCCAGTTTAATCAAGCCATGGTTTTGCCTAGCCTCTATATAAGAGTACTGCCATAACGTCTTATCACATGTACTTTCAAAAATGATCTCTTATTTATTATTCTTCAGGGATTTTTTCCCCTCATGTGATAGCAGATTTTCTTATTAAAAAACAGAATGGGAAGCGACTATGTTTGACGTACCTATCAGGCAAAATTTGTGGTAGTAATGCCTTTTCCCTCTTCTTGGAAGATATGCACCTAATTGAGTGTCATGGTAAAATTATCAGTGTTAGAACTGCCTTTGAATTTGCATGAATGAGCTTGCACTTGAAATGAGCTGTAAACTGGCTTTTTTTTGTTGCGAATATTTGTCAATGGAGTTCTTTTTTGGAGAGCAAATTGTAATTTGTTTATGATGCGAATTTCTCTCTCTCTCATCCTATCAATCGTGGTAACCGGCAATTATAATCTGTTATTTTGGATGAGAACAATATTTTCTGAATTAGCATGCTTATTTTTCTGAATGAAAAATGGTAGCATAAGTATTTTTCACACTTGCAGAATTTTTATTTTTTTGAGCAACAGTGAGTGAAAATAAACTGTTCTCTTAGGAGTACCTCTGTGATCCAACTATGCTGTCCCTGTACATTTGCAGATAAAGAAAATCCTACAAAAGTATGATAAAACGTTCAGACTCTTCCACCATCCAGGTTAAGTCCTACCCCAAGAGCTTCCTGTCACTCAGAGAGTTAGGGCGTGTGTAAAAATGTATTTATTTGCTTTGTTTATACCCCCCTCACCCTAATGGGGACCCACAGCATCTATCTCACATTGTTCTCTTCTTCATTTTATCCTCACAACAACCCTGTGAGATAGGTTAGACTGATAGCTTGTTTCTGGCTTGAAGTCACCCAACAAACTTACATAATCAGGTCCATTTGTCAATGGAGTTCCTAATGAGGAGTTCATAATGAGGTCTTGTAGATCCTATTCTAACATTCTAATCACTACATTTTAGCAACTCTCAGAGAATAGGATTCTATATTTACATGTCATACACACTTAAAAGATACATGCATTAACCTTGGCAGCAGGGTTTTGATGTTTGGGTTATTGCTGATTATGAGGAAATCAGGAGGATATGGAATAATATGGTCTGGTCTAATCTCATCAGATCTTGGAAGCTAAGAAGGATCAGTTCTTGGATGAAAGGACACCAAGGAAACTCTGCAGAGGAAGGCATTGGCAAACCACCTTTGCGTCTCACTTGTCTTGAAAGTTCTTTGCTGGGTTTGTCATAAGTCAATTGTGAATTGACAGCACCTACATGCTTATATATATACTAGCGGGCCCGGCCACGCGTTGCTGTGGCTCAGTCTGATGAAGTGGAAAAGAAAGAAAAGGGGAAGTGAACGGTTCGAACATGTGTCATTGCACAATGCTTGTAAGGGAGGGAGGGGCGAAGGGCCCCTCACTCCCCTCCCTCTCTCCCATTCCCTTGCATGGCACCCCGCCCCATCCCTCCCTAATGTTCCCCTTCCTCTGCTAGGGTGGGTGGGCCATGTCCAGGTGGTGGACCCTGTCTCTTTCACTCCATTCCCTTGCAGGCGAATTACCTAGCTTAAAACACGCTGGGAGGCATGAGCTACATTGTGTTCAAATTTCAGAGCGTTTGGTCCAGCAAACCCCCAGACCCACCCTCACCTTCCCCTTCCTCCGCTAGGGTGGGTGCGCCATGTCCAGATGGCGGGGCCCATCTTTTTCACTCCAGATGGCAGCGGTTTTCAAGGAAGGCATGGTTGTTTCCCTTGTATCAGAGGGTGTTGCTTTGACGGCCAGCAGATGGCGCTGTTGAGGAACAGAACTGTGGTTCCAACTGTCACAGGTGTGGCATGTGCACAATGACTGGCACAGTTGTGACATGTACACAACAGGAGGTGTGGAAACAGTATGGAAACCTGGCCACACGCGAATGCGACGTTGTGTGAAAATTTCAAAGCAATCGGTCCAGTAGTTTGGGAGATTACCTGCCAGCAGAAAAACGCACTGATAGATTTTTATATATATAGATGAGGAAATCATGGGCCATTCCTTTCTTAAAAGCTCTACCTGGGAAACAGAGAACATACAATCGCTCCATTCCCCACCAAGATTACCTAGGGCATTGCATCTGGCTCAGTTAAACATTGCTGTACCAGTTTCAGGGCAGCAATTAGTTTGAGTGCAGTTATTTTAATGCAGATGCACTTCAGCAGTGTCTGCATACACAGTCCCAGATTCTTTGCTGTCACAGCCAGAGCTGATGCTGTTTCATCTGCGACAAGGACATTTTCCACCTGCCATAAAATAAAAAGGAAACAAGCCTCAAGTCAGTCAACTAGAAAGCTGTTTAAACAGCGGATGCTATATTTTGCCTTTGTTGCAAGTGTGAAATGTGGTTGCTTTGGGCTTAACCTAAAGTGGCAAGCCTTGGGGGAAACCAGAGCCACATGGAATGGTGACATTTCTTAATGATAGTTCTTCCACCGACATTAACTATTTGGAAATGGTTCCTTCCAAGCATTGTTGGAAGAGATGACTGAGTAAAATCGGCCCCACAGGGACATTGCTTTATCATGGGCAATGTGGAATTTACTCAGCTGACCCAAATCTGAAGCTCCTTGACTTCAATGAGGAGCTGACCTCTCCAGCTTCATTTGACCTCCACGCCACAGCACATCTGGATTTCTTCTCGCTGCCACCACTGTGTCATGAGTTAGAGGTGAATTTGCCTATTAAGCTGAACCAAAATTCTCTTACGAGGCTCTTCTCCAAAACTTACCCTTTAACTCCAAACTACTGTGAAAATATGGGAAACCCTTGGGAATTCACTGATTTAGAATTATTCAGGTCTTGCCTTGCCTTCTCTTTGCATCTTGATGAGCTAGCCTAGAATCTGGGCCTCAGATTAGGAACTCACACTTATCAGCCCCTACCAGCATGGCCAATTGGCCATGCTGGTAGGGGCTGATGGGAATTGTAGTTCCTGAACATCTGGAGAGCCGCAGGTTCCCTACCCCTGAGCTAGCCTTTGTGTGTTGCAGAACACACCACGGAAATACAATATTCTTGTTGCATAGCCCTTACCCATAAATTTCCTGATAAGAGGAATCAAACACCCTCCTATTTTGCACTCTTCCCGCTTCTCCAGGAGCCTGTTTCACAGTAAGCAGAAGGTTGCCGGGGGGTGGGGGGTGGTGGCTAAAGGGTGGGGACTACAGAAAAAATGCTGTATGTGGTAGCTACGGGCTGAACCCCCCAAAAATGTTTTAATTAGAGTTGCCAGCTCTGCTTTAGGAAACTCCTGATGATTTGGGGGTAGGGCCTGAGGAGGGTAGAGTTTGGGGAAAAGAGAAAGCTCAACAGGGATATGATGCCACTCTAGCACTTCCTCTTGTCTTAGACTCTATTATATATCATAGAATCTTCCATCTGAAGTTGCCATTTCCTCCCATAGGAACTTATTTCCATAGTCTGAAGACCAGGTTACTAGCCCCCTGCAAAGGGCGGAAGATGTCCTGTCCTGGCTGAAGCTCCCTATCGTGATGAGGTCACTGGCGGCAGGACTTACCAGCAGCAGGGGAGGCCTGCATTTCAGTCATGTTGCTTACTGTGAAAAGAGCCCTAGGCTGGCATTGATGACACTGTGGTCACATTACTTCCAGCACACACTGGAAGCGACATAATTGTGTTGCTGGCAACTCACTGGGGTTAGGGCAAAATCTCTTTGGGAAAAGCAGCCTCTACTATGGAGTTTTTGCCAAACTGCCAGAGCGTAATCACTTCTGGTGTGCTCCAGAAATAACATTGCTGGAGTAGGTGACCCCTGTTGCCAGTAAATCCTCCTTGCCCTTGCCAGTTGGCAACCCTATCTGGAGATCATTTGGGATTTAGAGGACTTCACTTTGACTTTGGTAACACTAGCTCTAATGTAAGCTGCCATAAGAACCCCAATGCATTGGATCCTACCAGGTTTTCTTCTGGAGAAAAAGGGAAAGGGGCAGGGCAAATTAAAATAATGTAGCCCTCAGCTATGCCAGTTTAAGATGCCTCATAGCATCACCAGAAGAAAGTTATGTAAAAACTTTTAGTGATATATCTGTACTTAGAACCCCTGTATATTTGAAGCCCCTCAACTGCAGCTTATTTAGCTTGGGTATAAATCCAGCTCTGGAAGACTATGCTGGGGTTCATAATGGTGCTTGTTGTGAGGAGGATTATTGATCAATGTTGAATGGCAGAGCTGGCATCAACCCACCTAGTACAGCGAGGATCATGAGATTTAGAGAATTAAAATAAAAAATAATCAACGATGGGCCATTTTCGTCATCCTCTGTTCTCTTGTGAAGATGCTGCTGCAGAACGTGGATGGATGATAATTGTAACAGCAAGTTGAGAAATGAATTAAAAAGTTAATAGAGGTGTTTTTTTTAATGTGCCTAACGATCAGTCCATCACAGCTCTCAGGAATGTGCCAAAACCACTCTTCCATTTTCTCTCTTGCCTTTTCTGATTATGCAGGCAGAGTGTATTTTGTTCCTAGTTCTTAAGGAGTTTCCTGGAGACAACTAAGGGAGACAAATTAGCTGCTCCTTGTACCAGTTTGCTCGTCCAGGTTACTCCAGTCTCATCAGATCTAGTAAGCTAAGTACTTGGTTAGTACTTGGATGGGAGACCATCAAGGAAGATGCACGCAATGGCAAATCACTTCTGTTCGTCTTTTGCCTTTACAACCCTGTGGGGTTGCCATAAATTAGCTAGCTGTAGCTTGACAGCACTTTACACAGACACACCAATTTGCAATTCAGATAGTTCACAGTTGTACTGTATGGATAGGCGATGCTCAATTGCAGGTGAATAATCATTCTATTTTGTTAGGATTCTTTATCTAAGGAACAAAGCTGAAGGCAACAGATAGTTAGTGTATTATTTATCAAAATACTTCTCTGCCATCTTTCTCTGTGTGCAGAATAGGGATGCCAATCTCCAGGTGGGACCTGGGGATTCCCTGAAATTACAGCTCACCTCCCTACTACGGAAATCAGTTCCAGTGGAGAAAATGGATGGTTTGGAGGGTGGACTCTGTGGCTCCTGTCCTCCCCAGGCTCCATCCTCAAATAATCTCCAGGAGTTTCCAGACTGAATCTGGCACCCATAACCCCTTTTCTCCTTCTGGTGGCCATGGGTGACCTGGCAACTCTAGTGCAGAACCATCAAAGTGGCTCACAGGTCATCAAACCATGAAACTTAGATCTGAAACATAGTTCAGAAATTCCAAAGCAGCCAAAAGAAACCTGAAATTAACCAGGAAGTCATTAGAATAACTAGCACAGATCTCCCTCCCTAAAAATGAGTGTTGCCAGAATCAGAGCCATGCTAGAACAGTAAGGCTGGTAGTTGAGGAAGATCAAACAGGAAGCCAAAAACCATATAGGCATTTCAAAGCACTGGAAAGTTGGATGGGTCTGGGGCTTAGTGGTAGAGCATCTGTATACAGATGGTCCCAGGTTCAGCCTGCAGCACCCCAGTTAAAAAAGGATCAAGTAGAAGGCGATGTGAAAGGCCTCAGCCAGAGAGCTAAGAAACCAGCTGCCTGTCACAGTAGACTGCTTTGATAGACTTAAAGGTCTGATTCAGTAGAAGGCAGCTTCATGTGGTCTGAAGTATAGTATAACAGCCTCCAAATCTCCATCAAACATAAACAGGAATATCATGGCGCATGAAAGACAGTGTTTGTAGTTTCCTGTAAGTCATCATGGAATAGAGGCTGTGTTGCACTCAATTAGAAGACTTGGTGTTGTGCACTGAGGCAGAAGCAAAGCTTCTTGGGCTGGGAAGCAGGAAATCACATTTCCTTTGTCACATTTCCTTTGAGAATATTAAGTCTGTCTGTTAATTAGATCCTCTCCCACATGTTGAACAGAAGTCACCGAGCACAGAAGCAACTGCAACATGTAGCTGACCTTTGTTACAAAGCAAAAGATTAATTTCTGGTGATATGTCCCCACTGGCGTCCTCAGAAGCCCAACTGGGTGCCATGATAATTCAAGCTGAGCTTTTCTTGTGACAAGAGGGAAAGGAATATCCAGAAGGGTTGCAGGGAAGCAAACCCCAGCTATGCATTTCAGATATAGTTGGGTTCCACAGACAAAACTGTGTGGCTTAGAAATGCTATAGAAAAGAGTTTGAGGATCAGAAATCCTTGCCAACACACAACAAGAACCTCATCAGGATGAAGGGATGGAGCTTGTAATTTATAGAAGCCCATGGCATTATTATATATGTTCCAAGACTTTGTTAAATATAATCAAACTGATGACCCCCCTCCCTGTCAATGTCAACTCTAAAACATACCCCTTTGGCCCTTTCCTGTGTTTAAATCAGGGTCTTTATTTTGTGGTTCCAAGATCTAGTAAAACATTGGCCCCTTCTGCACATCCAGAATAATTCACTTTCAATCCACTTTCAGTGCACTTCGAAGCTGGATTTTACTGTGCTGAATAGCAAAATCCACATGCAAACAATTGTGAAAGTGGATTGAATGTGCATTATTCTGCATGTGCAGAAGGGGCTTTGATCCTTCCTTTGTCCCAGTTTATGGGTATGTAAGTACTGTCAAGTTGCAACCAACTTAAGACGAACTCAGCAAGGGGCATTCAAGGCACGCAAGAAGCAAAGATGGTTTGCCTTTGCCTTTCTTTGCTGAGTCTTCCTTGGTGCTATCCCATTCAAGCACTCATCCTGCTTAGCTTCCCAGACTAGAAAAGTTTGGGCGATATCATTCTGCCTCCCTTTGTCAGTTTAGAAATTTAGAAGATGCTGTGTCTCCGTGTATTGCCCCCTGACATCCCTCCGCTTGTTGGAGGAAAACCTGCTGGTTGTCCCTGGCCCCAAAAATATCCGGCTGGCTACTACGAGGGCCAGGACCTTTTACGGCCCTGACCCCCACTTGGTGGAATAGGCTCCCCAGTGAGATTAGGGTCCTGCGGGGGGAAATTGTTAAATTGTTTCCGCAGGGCCTGTAAGACAGAACTATTCCGCCAGGCTTTTACATCAGGCCAACCGGGTTCAAACTGAATTAATTTCATTGCTAGTGACGTCTTGTGGATGCAGAATGGGGGTGGGATGTGGTCATCTATTGTTATTTTGGTTTTATGCTGATTGATGTTTTATGATTGCTGATGTTTTATGTTGTTTTATATTGTTATTATTAGCTGCCCTGAGCCCTGCAGGGGGAAGGTGGGCTATAAATCAGAAAATAATAATAATAAATATTGCAAGGAGCATAAGAGCAAGCCGGTGATCCATTAAGTGCAGCATTAAGTGCAGCAATGTAGCAGCTTCATCATTGGTCTTCAAAAGATGACTGCTTCTGAACATGGAGGTTCCAAGTGCTTATCATGGCCAATAGCCACCTAATGCCCTTTTAATGCCATACAAATTAATAACCAACCCTATATCCTGTGGCAGAGAAATCCATGAGTTAATTATTTTCGTTGACTCAGTAATCTATATATCTCATTCTCAAATGTGGCCCCCATCTGAGGATATCAAAATTCCATGGATCAGAGCCACACTTACACCAAAAAGATGATTTTGCAAACTTGGGGGACCCCTAGGTTTGCAGGAAAATCTGACATTAAAAAAATTAGGAGGGTTTGAGTTATGCCCCCTCCCTGGCATAAAAAACCATTCTCCACACAACACATGGAGAACACACTTACCTTTTGAAATTGTGGCTGCAGCTGCTGCAGGAATCGGCTCTGGGCCTGGCCATGGAAGATGCCTGGAGCAGCTCGGGGTTCAGCTGTGATGGTGGCACATGCCAAGAGAGGCCCTGTGCGCACTGACTATGGTGGCAGCTTACGGCATGTAGTGGGGATGTGGAGCTGTGATTGTGGGGGGGGGGGGAAGGGGATGGAGATCCCCTCTGCTGGTCTCACAACCCTCCCACCTGCTACCTTCTGTTGTCTATCCTGAACTGTTATTCTTCAGGATTCAATTCCTGAAAAAGGACATTTGTGTCATACTGTTCCTCAGAGGCTGAGAGCAGCTTACAGGGTTTTATTCCCCTCCCAATTTTACCCCCAGAACCCACCGTCATTTGTGAAAAAACCTAGGTAGTGAAACTTCTCCCTAGGATCCAAGAAATATAGTCTACTAGGAAACACTGAGAAATCTCATTTTGAGAAGTTGCAATCTTTCCCATTCATTCTTAATTTGCAGACTTGTACAAATTTGGTTTCCCTGCTTTAAGAACATTTAAGGTCTTAAGAAAAAAAAACTTGCTGCAAGCAGCTCAAAATCGAAAATAATCATCTCCTGCATCTCAGGTGTCAAAAGTAATAGCTTTTCTTCTCAGCCCACACAAGCTTCATTAAATCAGGTGAGGTGCAGCAAACTTTCAACCTGGGGGAGAAATTGAAATGTTCACTGTAGTGCATTTCTGTTTCTTGACTTTGGAAAATGCAACTGCTTCCTGGTAAGCAGAAAGACAGCCACAATTCTGGGAAGAAATAGCAACTGGCATTGGGATTTAGGAGCTAAGTGCCCTGTCCTGGATGATTCAGGTTAGCTTGTATTCATCAGATTTCAGAAACTAAGCAGGTCAGCCTTGATTGATACTTGGATGGGGGACCACCAAGGAAGTCCAGGATTGCTGTGTAGAAGTAGGCAGTGTGGAGCCACTTCTGTTTATCTAGTTTTAAAAATCCTCTGGGGCCCACCATCTGTTGACTGCGACACTTTCCACAAATGCACCTTTTAAACACTCACACACACACACACACACACACACACACACACACACACACACACACACACACACACACACACACACACACACACACGAATATGAAAGAGTTTGGATTGTCATGGATTTATACCCAACCCCTGGGCACTGAGATCTCTGATATAGAGATTGAAGACACTATGTGTTCAGGGTCGGTTCCTCATGATAGGAATCAAGAACAAGTCCTAATAGGAGTCAAGAACAAGCAACGCTATTCCTAAAAATATTAGCTGCAGAAACATATGCCCCCCCTGTAAAAAATGTTATGTATTCTGAAGGTTAAAATAAGAAAGTCTTTGTCAAAGTGGGAGGGGACCATTTTGGCGCCGGCCCCCTCTGACCGCAGTCTGGGGGTCCACCTGGATTCGTCTCTTTCAATGGAGACCCAGGTGGCCCTTGTAACCCGGACTGCATTTTTCCATCTTCGGCAGGCCCGGCGGCTGGCCCCCTTCCTCTCTCAGGCAGACCTGGCCACTGTGATACATGCAACGGTCACCTCCAGGCTTGACTATTGTTAACTCGCTCTACGCGGGCCTTCCCTTGCGCCTGATCCGGAAACTGAAACTGGTCCAACTGGTCCAACATGCAGCGGCGCGTTTGCTCACAGGGGGCGCCTTCTGTGATCATATTCAACCTGTGCTGCGCCAGCTGCACTGGCTTCCAGTGGAATTCCGAATCATCTTCAAGGTGTGGGTTTTAACCTTTAAGGCCTTACGCGGCCTGGGACCCTCGTATCTGAGAGACCGCATTACCCCACATGCCCCTCCTCGGCCTCTGCGATCAGTAGAGGCCAAGTTGCTGGCTGTTCCTTGCCCCTCGATGATGCGGTTGGCCTTCCACACCGGCCAGGACCTTTACTGACCCTGGCTCCCAGCCTGGTGGAACACTCTTCCTCCAGCTGTCCGGGCCCTGCGGGACCTTTGGTGAGTTCCGCAGGGCCTGTAAGACCGAAGTTGTTCCACCGGCCTTTGGAGTGTCCAGTCGCTGAGTGGCCCTTCCCCTCCCCTCTCCTTCCCCTGCATCTTTTTGCACATACCATCTGATGCACTTTACCACCTATTATCCTCCCAGAGAGGAACCTGACCCCTCCCTTTTCTTTTTACTGGGGTGATCTTAATTGAATTGGCCATAATAGGGCACCTATTATGATACAAACCGCTGTTTTTAAGTAGCTTTTAATGGATTTTAGTATTATATTGTTGTTATCGATTTAATTAATTGTATATGTGAATGTTGTTCACCGCCCAGAGCCCCCAGGGGATGGGGCGGTTTATAAATCGAAACAATAAATAAATAAATAAATAAATAAAATAAATAAAGTCACTTCAGTTCCTCTGCTCAGCTTGGCTCCCCTCCAACCACAGTTATCCATTCTAAGAAAATTGAAATCAATGGGTTTAGAAGGATTAGCTCAGAATAGCCCGAACTCATCAGATCTAGGAAGCAAAGCAAGGTTGGCTCGGGCCAGTATTTGGACGGTAAACCACCAAGGAATTCCAGACTTGCTATGCAGAGGCAGGTAATGGCAAACCACCTTGGAATGTCTGTTGCCTTGAAAATGCTATGGGGTCCCCATAAGTTGGCTCCAACTTGACAGAACTTTCCACTGCGTACAGTAGCACAATTCACTGACCTGGATGGCTCAGGCTAGCTAGCCTGATCTCATTAGCTCTTAGAAGCTAAGCAGGGTCAGTCTTGGATGGGAGACCAGCAAAGGAGTTAAGGATTGCTATGCAAAGGTTGGCAATGGCAAACCACCTCTGTTCATCTCTTGACTTGAGGACCCTACAAGTTATCATTTGTTGACTATGAGTTGATGGCAAAAAGGGGAGAGGTTTCCTCTACTTAGACTAATTTCAGATGGTTAGTCTGTAGCAAAAGAACAAAATCTGAATCCAGCAGTACCTTATAAGACAACAAAATTTTTCAGAGTTTAAGGTATCTGATGAAAAGAGCTTACACCATGGAAAATTTTGTTTCTTTTTAAGGTCCTCCTGGGCCACTCCTGCACGGTCCAAATATCCCGGGACGGGCAAGTGAAATATCCCGGTTCGTGCAAGTTTTCCACATAGTTCCCGGTGCTAAAGAGGGCCTGCCCCAGTGTTGCCTTGCAATACTTCCCTTTGTCTGGGATTTTCAAAAATGGCCAAATTGGCAATTCTTTTCAAATATCCCAGGGTGACCCTGCTGCCGTGCAAACACCACGGGAGCAGGACCCGTTTATTTTTCCCGCCTTGCCACTCTGGGTCAACCAATCAAAAGGGATGCACTTGCGGTGTAAATACGAAAGACCCGGGCCCATACGGAACAAACTGGAGTATTATCTCCTGGTCCTAACTTGGCTCCTGGAAAGAAATGGGCAGTCGTCGGAGGGAGAAACCAGGATAAAATAGACACAGGTTAAAAAAAAACCCAGTGGTACACAGGTATAATTTTGCCGTGCAGAAACTCCCCAGGTCTCATTTCTTTCTGCCTCGAATGTTCACCTGGATATGAGGTTTGATCAAACGGAAGTTTATCAATAATGGTTTATTGGGGTGTCTGAATGCAGGCTGGGAGAGGAAATCACAATTCCTTCTTCTCTTTTTCCTCCTTTTCTGGAGCCAATATATTGCCTGTCTTCTCTGAGCTTTGTGGCAACTTTCTCCAATCACAGTAAGATCTTTACAAAGCTGTGTGAAAATTACCCTGCTGAGTATCGCATTGTAGCTTCCATTGCTTTAGAGGAATTTAAGCAATTTTAGACCCATAATCTTTATCTCGCGCTGGGACTTTTCCTTCCTTTTTATTCTGGGCTCTTTATCTTTTTCCTCTGTATACTTTTATACTCTATTACGGTGCTATCCAGATGGTTATCTCTAATCAGACTTGGCTTTCTTCTTCCAATCACCTGCCTCTTGATTGTGCCCAAAGCCCCTTTCTTCCAAAGTGACGGGATGAACTCCCATATCTGACCACACACTTTCCTGGGCTGCCTGGAGATATGTCACCCAGTGTCTATTTCCAGCCTGATACCTCCACAGCAATTGAGGCTATTATGTGATGCATTGTTTTCTCCAAGGACGGGGTTACTTCTGCGTCTTTATCAGAACGCAACCCTTTCCAAGCCCTGTGGGAGGCCAAGAACAACCCTGAGGAAATAACCAGAATCTTATTTGCACTTTGGTGGGCAGATAGTGTGGTGTACTGGTTAGAGCACCCAAGTAGAACTCAGGAGATCTGAGTTCAAATCTCTTCTCAGCAGAGGCGTAGCAAGGGGGGGAAACGCCCGGTGCACTGGTGCGTCCTCTGCCCCTGTCTCGCCCTGCCCCGCCATGCCCCCTGCTCCATTGGAGCTACGCCTCTGCTTCTCAGCCATGTATCTATATGGGTGACCTTGGGTCAGTTTCTTTCTCTTGACCTAGCCTACCTTATACGGTTTTTGTGAAGATAAAATAGAGGAGGGGAGACATGCTTCGCCAAATGCCTTGAAGTAAGATAAAAATCTAATAGGTAGGTAGGTACTTTAGAATCAATTCATAACAGTGTTTTCTTCTTATCCCCACATATCTAAGTGACCATATGATGAGAAAACCCTGTGGGGGTGGAAGGGTTAACCCTCCATTCCTCCAAATGGTACCCCTGTGGTAGCTATTTGCCATTTAAAAAGTGCCTGGGAAGATTGGATCGCAAATCTTCCCGCATCTCATCTGTTATGGTCCTGAGTCGTTACGCTACGCCGACTCTCGGTTGATTATTCTGCTGTAATGGTTTTGTCATGAGCTGTCATGTTATTTTTAATAGATTTTGATCTGTTTAAAATGTGACGTGTTGACATTGTTTTGGTACTTCTGCAGGCTGATGCAAAGCATAGGTGGGATAAAAATGCGTTATATAAGCAAGTAAACTCCAAGACTAGCATTGTATGGAAAAAATTTTTTCAGCACAGTGGTTATTGAATGCTATATCCCAACCCCATACGTATTGGGTCTTTGGCATGCACAGTGCAGTTCTGAAGGAGGTGATTAGGAGAAGAATGGGAGGAGTGAGGATTACTGGACCCATATCTGCATGGGGTTCCCTAAAAGAACATCAGAAGAGTCTTGTTTATTGGACAGACCTACTAGATCAGGAATCTGCAACCTGTGGCTCTGGAGCCTCTCTATAGAGCACAGGTGTCAAACTCGCAGCCCTCCAGATGTTATGGACTACAGTTCCCATCATCCCCTGCCAGCATGATGCTGGCAGGGGATGATGGGAACTGTAGTCCTTAACATCTGGAGGGCTGCGAGTTTGACACCTATGCTAGAGGCTCCCTGTGCTTCCAAATCCCCATTCATTATCAGCTCAAATACGTTTTGCCAATTTTTTCTTTTTTATTTGAGACTAAAAATGGCTCTTTTGATAATCATTTGCTGACCCCTGTACTAGATGGGCCTTACCAGAGGGGCGTTTGGTCTGATTGTCTGCTCCAGCAGCCTATTCCCCAGAACGGACGACTGGATGCTTCTTGGGAGCCAGCAGTAAAGTACGAATGCTGCTGCTCCTCGGCATCTGGTATTCGGAGGTAGACCATTTTTAGATCTATCTTTTGTAAATGTGTCTGATCATCTCTTAAATGCATCCAAACTAATGGCTATCATCACTACATCTTGTGGCCATGAGTCCTGTAAGTTAATTATGCAATCCAAAGGAATACTTCCCTTTTGTTTGCCCTGAATCTAAAGCTGAACCATCTCATTGCAGTCCCATATACAGGGGGCAAAAAGGATGTTTATTGAGCAGCAGAGGTGTAGGAGGTTAAGAGCTCGTGTATCTAATCTGGAGGGAAAGGGTTTTATTCCCAGCTCTGCTGCTTGAGCTGTGGAGGCTTATCTGGGGAATTCAGATTAGCCTGTACACTCCCACACACGCCAGCTGGGTGACTTTGGGCTAGTCACAGCTTCTCGGAGCTCTCTCAGCCCCACCTACCTCACAGGGCGTTTGCTGTGAGGGGGGAAGGGCAAGGAGATTGTAAGCCCCTTTGTCTCCTGCAGGAAAGGGGGGATATAAATCCAAACCTTCTTCTTTTTCTTCTAGTAGGCCACAATCCATGGCTAGTAAGCTTTGTTTGTAGGCTTCCTGGGATCACTAGTAGGTTAGCAAGTTTACTAGGATGGCAGTTTTTGCAGGGCTGCTACAGCTGTTTTAGCAATGGAATTGGCAGCGATTCAGGTCTTATCTTAGGGAGGATTGGGGAGGTGGTTGCTGAGGAGAGAGTTTGGATTTATATCCCCCCTTTCTTTCCTGTCAGAGACTCAAAGGGACTTATAAACTCCTTTCCCTTCCCTCCTCACAACAAACACACTGTGAGGTGGGTGGGGCTGAGAGAGCTCAGAAGAACTATGACTAGCCCAAGGTCACCCAGCTGGCATGTGTTGGAATACACAGGCTAATCTGAATTCCCCAGATAAGCCTCCACAGCTCAAGCGGCAGAGCGGGGAATCAAACCCAGTTCCTCCATATTAGAACGCACCTGCTCTTAACCACTACGCCACTGTTGCTCCAGAGGAAGTCTGTTATTCAGGCCTCCAAATTTCTGCTCAAACAGCATATATATAATGCTAATGCCCAAGACAAGATGAAGATGGTTTCTTAACTGAATATGGGAATGAATGCATTCCTGTTATGCCAATTTTCACACAATAAAAAGACTTAAGAAATGCTGAAGCAAAAAATAGTAATAAAAAAAGATGGAGGCAGAGAGCAGGCCAAAGGGTAGCTCATCCCCTGCCTCTATGACAAGATGCATAGGAAGCCTTTAGCCCGGATGCCATCTGAGATCGGAAAGGCAATTCCATGATGCGCAGCTTGCGTCTCATCAATCCCAATTGCCGTCACAGCTCCAAAATTGACAAGGAAATTCTCCCAGGCAGCAGCCTAATATTTCAAATTAAAGAGCAATGTAACTTCACATTCTCAAATGTGGCTGAGGCAAGCCATATATTTTTCTGGACGTGTTTAAAGGGGACAGGGACAGTGCTGAGCGTAAATCAGTGCAAATCCTATGCAGAGTTGCTTTAGCAGAGAGGAAGAAACACAGCTACAAGACCGTTGCTCTGCATCAAAGGTAAAATGTGGGATGCACGCTTTCAAGGGGCACAGAACAGGCATCCCAATCAAACCAAGAAATAGATGGCCAGATTCATATGTGCCGAGCTGAGGCTGCCGTCCTAAGCACATTTACTAGGGAGTAAGTTCCATTGGAGAGCCAGCGTGGTGTGGGGGTTAGGAGCGGCAGACTCTGTTCTGGCTCAATTCCTCATTCCCCATAGGAGCGGCAGGCTCAATTCCTCATTCCCCATATGAAGCCTGCTGGGTGACGTTGGGCCAGTCACAGTTCTCTCAGAACTCTCTCAACCCACACAGAAGCAGGCAATGGCAACCCGCCTCTGAATGTCTCTTGCCTTGAAAACCCAATGGGGTCGCCGTAAGTCGGGTTTTACTTGACCGCACTGTCCACCATCAAATTCCACTATCAAATTCCATCCCTTCTGAGTTTACGCTGATTGGTTGGCCCTGGTTAGCCTGTCAGATCTTGGCAGCAGGGTTGGTCTCAGTCAGTACTCAGACATCCACCACGGATGTCAAGGGTTCTTATGCAGAGGCCGGCAATGGCGAAACATTTCTGTTTGAGGGCTGAAGCCTGACTGTTTTCTAGCAACTGACAAAATTTTAACAAGTCATCACGCAAGGGCGCTGGCCTCTGGATGAACTCCCCTTACTGCCAGAGGGTGCAAGCCACCAGCAGCCCCCGCCTGGGCATGTGGTTCACAGGCTTGCTCCATTCGCAGGCCTCCTCACCAAATAGGGAGGGCCAGCACGCAGGCTTGCCTCCCCTGAACAAATCAGTCTCCATGCACAACCTGCCAAAGAGCAAATCCACCTTGCTCCCGCCAAAGCGTCCTAAGCCAACAACCAATCACACAAAGCAGATCTGATACTGTGCAGCCAAAGATCCATACCTCATTCCGACAGATGAATGCTGTCATTCTGATACAGTGCCAAAGGCAAAACGAAATGTCTAGGTGGGTGACGCACCTGCCCCCCAGAGATTGCACAAGGTGTGCCACTGTCTTATTGGTCCTGCATCTGGCCACGTCCACTTTTTCTGGGGCTAATGCCCCATGCCACACTTGATGTTCCAATAGGTGTGGCCAGAAAATAGTAGTCCCTGGCAACCAGTGCGTCACGAATTCCAAGTCCAACACCATGTGGCGAGCCAGCAACACGATCTTTTCTGCAGGCAGATCATTCTCTCTCAGCTGGATGATCAAGGTGTGGGGTAGTCAGCCCCATGCAACTGCTCCATCCAGTATTGGCAGCAAAGAACCTGTTGCTCCTGTTCCCCTCAGATGCTGCTAGAAAGGCTCCCAACTGGTAGCTTGGTTGCTGGGGGCCGCCCCCATAACTGGACACCAGGTGCCTGGGGCCCAGCATCTTGGAGCTAGCTGATGGTTACCGACTGATCCCATCACTCAAGAACTCAGACCAGTGGCCACTCACGGGGATTGCTGCTGGGGCCTGGGGGCCCTCAAAACCTTGGCTGGTGCCCCTCCCTCATGACCCAGGGAGGCCCTCTTCTTCTCGCTGGGGGCTCGCACTTTGGAGGCCTGTGCAGAGCACCCCTGGGATGCCACGGGCTTAGTCCTGCTTTGAACTGGGCGACCTCCTCCATTCCCACTAGGTGGCAGAGGGGGCCACAAGACTGCGTGCAGCGCAGCCCTCGCTGGATCAATTGCACTTCTGCTGTCCTTGGTGCCACTGCTTGCCTCTGCTCTTAAAGCGCCTGGTGCTGCCTGCAGCCTGGAGAGGCACTCGCCTGGGTTGCCCCTACCGCCCATGCTGTTCCCTCCTGCCATTGGCGCTCCTTCCCCCCGATGGGGCTTCTTTGCTCTTTCCCATGGCATCTCCTGCCCGAGCTCCAAAAAGAAAAAAGGGGGGGAGCTGTTACTGCTGGGCCTACTGCAGCAGGCCCCTTGTTGTGCTCTCTTGTGTGCTGCTCGAGGTTGCACTGTGATCCACTGGGCGCAATCCACCAATTCCCAATCCCTCGCTCCTGCATTCTGCTGCTTCTATCTTGCTCAATTCAGGCCTCCTTTCATGCCTAGAGGCACTAAGCTAAAAAGCCATTTTCCACTGCTCCACATGCCTTGATAAACATCTGCCAGGTGACACAAGGGAGAGAGAAGAGAACCCGTCGTGTTTTGACGAGAAGAGGTGTGGAATGGCCCGGCCTACCCATATAAGGCCTCGTCCCCACCTCCTCCAGGCATTTCACTCGCTCACGCTGGCAGCTGGGCAGCCCAGCCCCATGCTTGGTTGGATACCAGCACTGAGCCTGCCCCTCTCCCTGCCCCACCCCCGGGAAGCAATGGCAGCCAAGGTAAATCTCATCCACTTTTTACTGTCATCACAGTGGGGTGAGCCATTAAGATGCAATTGTCTGCCTCTTTCAGGTGGACGATAAACACACACTTTACCTTTGAAAACGTTTATCCTCTGGACGGAAATGCAGGTCTTGTTGGGGTCCGAAACATTTGCAATCACCGAGAGGCCAATATTTTTTCCCCCAAATGACTATATTTGGAGAAAGATCACTTCATTTTGACTTGAGTGCTTTTCTTGTGGCAGAAACCTGGAGTGCTGATCATGGTAAAGGAGAGTGCAGTATGAGACATGAGGACAGGGAGTTGCATTCCTTGGTCCTGATTTGTCATACCAAATGAAGGTTCCTGCAAGTGGCTGATTTTCCTTGGGGATCTAACATAATTAAACATGCTCAGTTAAAAAGGGGACACAGTAGAGAAGGCTGCCAGAATTTGCCTGTAGCTGTGTTGGTCCATTGAGAAACAATCAAAAATTTTTCAAACAGTAACTTATTATCCTTCTTAGGACGAATGAAAGGCATTACCCAATAAAATGTGTGCTCTAGATGTACACGTTGGATCTGATGAAATTAGCTCATGAAAGCTTATACTGGGATAAATTTTGTTGGCTTTGAAGGTTACATTGGACTTCTGCTTTATTTTACCTAGAGAAGGTATTTCCATACATTGTGATCCTAAACAGGTCTACTCAGGATCCTTCTCAGGACTATTCAATGGGACTTACTCTCATGGAAAGTAGGAGTACAATGAACAAATATCAGTGGGCTACTTAAAATATCCATCCATCATAAGAAGCTCACTATATACCATTCCTCCTTTTCAATTTCATCCTTTTGACAACCCTGTGAGCTAGGTTGAGACAAAGGCCCGTTATGCACGGGGAGCCTTCACTGCACAGCCCTTGTCTCAGAGCACGTTTGCTGAAATTACCCATTGCCCATTTTCCCTGAACTTCTCCCCCTGTCTGTTGCACGGCAGCCATTACCCTTTACTCCAAGGTACAAAGGTGTTTCTTGTTGCAGGGCTGAGGCATCATTAGTTCATTAGATCGAAAGCCTGGCTGGCTTCGTGGGGCACGTGTGTTTGCATAATCAGCCAGTGTTCCTTTGTGCCAAAGATCTGTCTGGAGGAGGGTGATCTCTACTTGTTTTTGCAAGTCCTCTATTGCACTTGTGTGCTTTTGTGGACTCAAGACACCCTCTCCCAGTTTCTCAATTAATGCAAAGGTTGGTGGAAGAAAGAGGGCAAGGAGAATGGCTGGTTGGCCATTTTGACATGATAATTATGTTCTGCAATGCAAAGAAAAGCACCACAAAGCACAAAAAAGGCATCATTTCCCCATTGCCAATCTTTTTATATCTATATCCCAATATAAAAGTACAACTTAATAAAAAAAATAATGTTGCTTGGCACGGGGAGAACGGAAAGTGAAAGCGGGGTTTGGGGAAATATATCCATATGAGAAAATCTTGCCTGGCGGATATTCACCCCTGCAGCGTGGCAGACACATGCATAATCGACCCAGGTGACTTTTCCAAGATCACTCAGAAAGGTTTATGCTAGAATATGACTGTGCTTGTACTAGTGGGGTAATGTGGTCAGTGTTATTTCCAATAAACACAATAATTCTCAGTGAAAAGCCATTCATCTTATGCTACAGCACAACAGCCTTTGTGATGCGGCATGCCACAAATCTAAAATTACACTGCATTCAATAAAGGCAGGTTAACTTGGAGGAAAAAGGGGAATGGCTTCATTAGTGAGGTAGTGTCAGGAACTGTTTATGGCCCCTTCCACTGTTCCAGGCAACATCATGCCCTCTGATATTTTGCGGATGAAAATAGGAATGTGCTTTTAGGTCTGCTGTGAGAGGCTACTTGGCATGCATGACCTTATGCACATACCACCGAGCGGCCCTTCCTCAAATTTGTCAGTTGTCACACAGGAGCTCCACAGGCCCTCAGTTCCCAACCTCCTTCATTACAGTTCAGGTTAATTAAAATGTTCTTCTCGGCAAGCCTGTGGAGGAGAGAAAACACAATTTTAAAAAACCCCAGCACTTCATTAAATTGCATCTCGGCAGGGATTGCAGGAGAAATATGACACGTGCCACCCTTCCTGCTTCCATCTCCAACATCATTATAAATGGACCAGAGATGCAAAGCCCTTCCCTCCCCAACGACCTAATCCATGAGCTGCAGCAGGGTGAACGTGAAGGCAAGGTGCCAGCCATGCGGTTGTCACAACTTCCCAAATGTGGTTGTTCTTGGTTCAATAAGCAGTTCACGAAAGGTCAGGAAGCTTCAGGGTAGAAAGTTGCACTGGGGTAGAAAGTTGCACAATGGTCATTTCTGAATGGCACAATTATTCTGGGCTACAATCGGTGTCTTACAATCAGGGTCTGTTTTATCCCAGTTTCTCCCTTCTCATGGCTGCCCGTTTCTGCAAAGGAATCGAGTCAAGACGGGGAAGAAATACTCCAGTTTGTTTCGCACGAGCCCAAGTCTTTTGTATTTACACAGCAAGCGAATCTGCTCATGCGCAAACATCCCTTGTGTCCTGTTTTCTGATTGGCTGTTGTTTTTGGGCAGCATCTTGAATAAACCAGGAAGAAGGAAGGGGTAATTTGAGACACCAGCATAATAGGATGAAGTTAAACTAGTGTCTTCCCTCCCCAGCATTGGGTGCCTTGCTGTTGTGGCTGTTCGGTCCTCAGGTCACTATGCAGTGCACAGATCAGCCATGGTTAAGTGGGAGCGATGACAATTCCTGTGGCTCAGGGATCATGATCACAGCTGGCTCATAAGGTGACTCCTCTGCTCTGCCCCACCGCTGAGATCTCCTGTTGTGGCAACAGAGAATTCCCTTGCAAGACACTTAGAGTAAAACTGCAGCCTTCACCAATTCAAATGATTTCCTTGACTTGCAAAGGAATCCAATCCCTCCCTCCATTTTCTTCATGCTCTTGATGTTTTGGTGGTGCTCGTCATTGCCTCAATGAGTTCTCTCTTCTGTACAAGGAGGCACCCTTGGCAGCCTTTCAGCACATCCACTTGACCTGCGGGTTAAAGATACGAAGACAGATTTTGCAGGGAGAGGCCTGGAATTTTTGTTGTTGTTGAAAGGCTGAAAGTTTAGTCAATAATCAATTGGGTTAATGGATGAAATATCTTCTGCTCTGTCAGAGACTCCTCCCATAATTAATTGGGGAACAGATTTTTATTTAATCATTTTAAAATTTGGTGCTTGTGAATCCATGGGTGGGAGATGCTTCCTTAGGCATGCCTCCATCTTCCTTCCACAGAAGGGAAGAACCCCTCTTCTTGTGCTAAAAACAAAGGAAGTATGCCTTTCGCTGAACAGTTCAAATAACACACACAGATTGCTGAAACAGAAGGATGGCAGGCAGTGGTAGGATCCAAAAATTTTAGTAACAGGTTCCCATGGTGGTGGGATTCAAACTGTGGCGTAGTGCCAATGGGGCTGGGCGGGGCACGACGGGGGTGTGGCCGGGCATTCCGGGGTCTGTGGCAAGGACGCAGCTGCTGCGCCGGTCCTTGGGTGGGAAACTAATGCACGCAGGCGCAGGCTGCCACGCACGCCGGTGCACCTCCTGCTAGACTGCTTCAAGTTCTGCGCACTACTGCTGAGAGGAGGGGCATAACTAAGGCAAAAATCACGTGGCAAAATCACCAATTAGTAACCCCCTCTCGGCGCACACAAATAATTAGTAACCTACTCTCGGGAACCTGTGAGAACCCGCTGGATCCCACCTCTGATGGCAGGCCAATGGGGGGGGGTGGTCATTGGGTTTCGGTTTACGGGAGCTCTGGGTTCAAATTCACACTCTGCCATTAAAATGAGTGGATGACCTCAGGACAATCGTTTTCTCTTAGCCAACCTCATAGAGGATTTTTTCCATGAAGATTTGAACCTGGCCCTCCTAGACTGGATACCCTGACTAGTGTTGCCAACCTCCAGGGGAGGGTTGGAGAGCTCCTGAAATTACAAGTGACCTCCAAATTACGCAAACCATTTATTAATTACTTAAAACATTTATTCTACTTCACCTGAAGAAAATGGCTGCTTTAGATGCAGGATTGCATTATACCTTACTTTGGTTCCTCCCTTCCCTAAACCCTACTCATTAAGGCTCCACCCTAAATCTCCAGATATTTCCAAACCTAGAGTTGGCAACCTTTACCCTAACCATTACATCACACTTGTTTTTTGTTATGTCTCTGATGGTGGATGCCACCTGTGGTGGGGTAACCCGCAGAGAAAACAATTCCCTGTCCTTTCATAGAAACTTCCTGTGGGGGGATGGACAACTGAGGCTTGTCATAAAATGGAGGTGAGTAACTTCACCTGGTAAATAACATTCATTAAACCTCTGTTAAGACGATGGAAGAAGATTTTTTTCTCTACCTTTAAGGAGACTCAGAGCGACTTACAAATTCGTTCCCTTCCCCTCCCCACAACAGACATCTTGCGAGGTAGATGAGGCTGAGAGAGTTCTGAGAGAACTGTGACTAGGCCAAGGTCACCCAGCAGGCTTCTTTGGCGAAGCAGGGAAAATAAACCTGGGCCATTTTTGCATGGTCATGATGTCCCGGGGATCTTATGTGCCGCGGTGCTTTCCCCCTGTTTTTTAACTCCCCTAGGCTCTCCAGTTCTTCCTGGGAGTCGAGGTAGGGCCGGTATGTAATGCCCCTGCTGTTTCCGGATGGCCCCAGGCCATGAGGGAGAAACTGTGGATTTTCACCGGTGGGGTGGGTGGGTTTGAAAGTGCCCCAAATGGGAGGGGAGCGATTCTCTCAAAGCACATGGATTTAGACAGAAAGGGGTGTGTGTGGAGGGCACCGATTCTGTCAAACACCCAGCGCCTGTTGATTGGTGGCGCAGGCCAGAGCTATGAGGCGGGAAAAATGGTCCTGGCTCTGCTGCCGTGGTGTTTTCACAGAAGCGGAAGCACACAGAGGCAAGCGGAGTCACACAAGGGCATTTCAAAAGAACCTCCAATTTGGCGGTTTTTGAAAGCCGCGGGGAAAAGGGAAAATGGCGGTGCAATGCAGGGACAGGCCCAGTCCAGCTTCGTGGACCGTGAAGAACTCCAGGCTGCACTGGGATATTCCCCGTGCTAACATCGGTACAATTTCGCCATGAAAAAATGCCCCTGGTTCACCAGATCAGAGTCTGCCACTCATTTGGAGGAGTGGGGAATCAAACCCGGTTCTCTAGAATCAAGTCTGCTGCTTTTAACCACTACACCACACTTTTTATCCAGGCTCTTGTCAAGGTGGGGGGGGGGGAAGCTGGAGTGGGAAATAACCAGCAGGGAAAAGGTTTAGCAGCCCTCCCCCATTGCTGCTTCTCAGCTCCAAGTTGCTCACTCTCCTAGCTGCTTTAAGACTTCTTGCACATCATTTACACACAAGCAGTCTTTTCCCTGGCACATATTCTCCCTGCCGCATGCTAAGTGCTGACAACCTGCCAGCCATGTATCCATCACTCCCCCCCCCCCCAGCTTTGTATTCAAGCTCTAACTTTATTACTTCTGCCTAAAAGGACTTTACATTTAAGGGCTTCCCAGCCTTTCTCTTTTGCCAGCCTGAGCTGATCCAATAAAATGTGTATCCGTCTTAAGGCCGTGTGCCTTTCATTCCTTTTGATCTGCCCAGGAGGCTACATCCTGAACAAAACCCGGGGCACGTCCCTGCAACAATTTTCACTTAGGCTGTCATTGTGAAGAGAATTCTGTTGGAATTAAGCCTGGCTGAACTAACTGGGATTTACTTCTAAATCAACACAAGCTCAAGTTTGGGGAGTTAATGAAGGAGCACTTTACCAAAGCCTTTGGCTGTGTGGACTCATGCGGTTGTCTGAAGACCAATTTCACACATAGCACTTTAAACAATGCCTTTAAAGCCTCTCTGCTGCTGTTGTGACTACAGATAGAAGAAGTGCAGTTCGAGGTGTCTGTACATCAGGACCTTAAACCAATTGATGGTCATGTAGGAAGGTAGATTTACATAAGAGCTTTGCTGAATCAGACCAAAAGCCCAGCATCCAATTTCACACACAGGACTGAAAAGGCAAGCCTCCCTTCCAGTGGTGGATGCCCCACAGCGCAGGTTCACAGAGGTTTACTGCCTCCAAACATGGAGGTTCTAATTATTGATAGACCTACCCTCCCTGAGTAGTCCAATGCCTTTTTATTAAGAATTAAAGCTCCCTTGGCAACTGCTGGGAGATTTTGGGAGGGCGATGATTTAAGTGATGCTCTAGGCTGCCTCCCCTACTCTCAACAGTCTTTACCAGAGAGACTAGGAGAAATTCCTAGAGTATCACCATGTCAAGGTCATTTTTCCTCTTCTCCTCAAGTCCTTGTGGAAAGGAAATTGGGCCTGGGGACTGGCAATTCCCCAGCTGAGTGGGTAAGAAAAAGAAGAGTTTGGATTTCTATCCCCCCTTTCTCTCCTGTAAGGAGACTCAAAGGGATTTACAATCTCCTTTCCCTCCCCCCTCCCCCCGCCCCCAACAAACATCCTGTGAGGTGAGTAGGGCTGAGAGAGCTCTAAAGAACTGTGACTAGCCCAAGGTCACCCAGCTGGTATGTGTTGGAGTGCACAAGCTAACCTGGTTCTCCAGATAAGTTTCCACATCTCAAGTGGCAGAGCAGGCAATCAACCCTGGTTCTCCAGATTAGAGTGCACCTGCTGTTAACCACTATACTGGCTTCTGTTAGGAATGTAAGAACAATCAACTTTCCTGAATTTTTGTATCCCCTGCAAATTAAGGGATTCTATCTGAATGCATAATACTAATGTATATTTACTAAAGTGAGATGCTTTGATCTCGTTAGCCCATGGTAGCCCGACCTTGTCAGATCTCAGATATGAAGCAGATTGGCCCTGGTTAGTATTTGGATGGGAGACCATCAGGAAGTCCAAGGTCATAACACAGAGACAGGCCATGGCAAACTACTTCTGATTCATCTCTTGCCTTGAAAACCCTCTGAGGTTGCCATACGTTGGCTGTGACTTGATGGTACTTTCCATTACCATTGAAGTAAGATAATTTCTGAGCGATCCTTAGAAGATCGTGAAAATTCACGTGCAATATTGGCGTTAGAAATTACCCAAATGACTATGGTAAAATGCACTGGGTGTGATTGTCTGGGTGTGCATGTGTCAGTTCTACAGAGTACATTGAAATGATGCTGGGTCCCCGGATAATAACTGTTCTCACATCCAGCTTGTAATGCAGTGTCTACTAATAACAGCTTGACTGTGACAAGTAGATCAATTGAGACGTGCACATTAATGTCAAGAGGCAGCTCAGAGAGGCGACTGAGAATGCAGCTGAATCTTCTGAAAAGACTCAGGATTAATGCTAGTCCTACAAGGTCTTGAAGAAGAAAAAGCACCGCGAAAAAAATGCAGTTTCTGCTGTCGGCAAGATAGGCTGAGGCCCCCCACCTCCCTCTGTGATCTCATAAGGTCTGACAATCTAGGAAGGGCAGCTCATGCCAGTTCTCAGCTCCAGAGACCTTAAGGGTGGTGGTGGGGGGGAGAAAGGACGTGACAAATTGCTCCATCCACAACACAATGCAAGCAAAAGATCTTGTCCTACGATTTTAAGGGTTGGATCCAGACTACATTTTCTGCTCATGCAAGTTAATTTTGTTAGTGGAACAGACCAATCCTGCTCCCCGCAGCAGCCCACAAATCTCCCCAAATGCACCTCCTGTTGGCAGAAACCTTCCCAGAGAAACACAACAGTCAAACTGGGGATCTAGGAACAGGGAACTGGTGGAAATTTCTGCCCCCTTTTCGTTAGTTGGGAATTTCATCTGGATCCAACCCACTTTGCTACTTTTGACCACTCTGCTTCCTTTTCTACAAATCATTGCATAGCCCTCAAACAGTGCAGTCATCGAGTTGTCCAAATCTGAGACCCACCTTTAACCTTCAGGGGACAGTATGGAATACACTGAAGTGTAATCACATGAAAGGACATCACATGATAGGAAATGGGGGGGGGAGTTGTGACCTCAGCAGTATTGAGGCAGGGACGGTGGCAGAGGTGTAGCTCCAAGGGGGTGGTGTGTGTGTGTGACACATCTGGCGCGCGCCCCTGCGGGGGTGTGGTGAGGGTGTGGCAGGGGCTTTCCAGGCTGGGCCGGGCTGGGGTGTTCCAGGGCGGGCGGGGGCGTGGCAGGGGCGGAGGACACACCAGTGAACTGGGTGCTTTCCCCCCTCGCTCCGTCCCTGGACAGTGGGCAAGATACTCATACTTAAGGGACAGGAAACACAAACTGAGCTCCAGGAGCCATAGGATAGTGATAAATGTCACAAACTGTGGGGCAGCCCCTCTGAGTGACTTCGTGCGGCCTTGCTGTTGCTTTCAGCATGTGTGTGGGAGCCCTTACTCTCTACTGTCATAATTAGCAGAGAGTTTTCCAAAAGGCAACCAACACCAGAAAAGGCAGCCCCATATGGATTCGTGGCCTGTGTCTGAGTTGAAGTTCACCTGCTTTCAGAAAGGGGGTGGTAGAGTAAATCACAGTGGTTCCTAAAACCTGGTCTTTAAACAGCCTGTGGTATCTCAAATTCCTGCAACTTTGCAACAGTGTTTTGATGAATTGCTTCCTCCCACCTGGACCTGCTGATATAAATCTCACAGTTCAGAGTACAAGTTCCTGAGGGGTAGCCATGTCCTCTGTTTTCAACACAAATTAATTAGATCCTTAAAGATCAGTGAGATTTTATTTTGCCATAACCTCTGGCAGATTACAGTTCTTCTTGTGGAAGTACAGATTATACCTCTTTAAATGCAAGAATTGGCAGTCTGTTGCTTGTGCTTTGTATAGAAATATTACGCACGGTATAAACTGTTTTATGTTAACTCACTTGATTCTAAGGCTCTTTGGTGAAGGGGGATTCTAGTTCATGGAAGCTGATGTTGGAATAAAATTTTGTTACTTTGGAAATGGAAAGTGCTATCAAGTCACAATTTACGGCGACCCTGTACATACACCCCAGATACAAACATGCATACATACACCCTATAACCCTCTCCTTGTACGTGTGGAACCAACAGCAAACGCTCCAAAGACTTTTTGATTTAGCTTCCAAGGTCTGATGCAATTGGCCTAGCCTGGGCCTGTTAGTCTTCAATGTGAAACAAGACTCCTGTTGATTTTTCCTGTTGAAATTACCTGTGAAGCAGCTGTTGGGAGAAGTCTTTTTCTGCCTCAAAAGGTTTTAAAAGGTTTGTGCGGGAAGGGGATCTGATGTGAGAGTAGCGAATCTACAGCCCTGTAGGAATGCCTCTATGTGCTCCCCTAGTATATTTAAAAGCAGAACTCCACAGACTCCATGTGCTTCCATTCTTCTCTTTCCTCCAAAGCGAATCCCTGGAACTTCTCACCACTTGAGAACACATGTAACAATGTATTTGTACACTTCCTGCAGCTTCTTGGAGACAAATGTGTTCAGGTGCCAGAATGTCCTTCATTCTAGATTATCCTTCATGTCTCCAGGGTGGTGTTGTAGTTAAGAACAGGTGGACTCTAATTTGGAAAACTAGGCTTCAATCATTCCCCACTTCTCAGCCTGAGTGGCAGAATCTTATCTGGTGAAGTGGATTTGTTTCCCCACTCCTACATTCCTGCTGGGAGACCTTGCGCTAGAATCTCTCAGCCCCAACTTCCTAACAAGGTGTCTGTTGTGGGGAGAGGAGGGGAATGGAATTTGTAAGCCCCCTTGAGTCTCCTTACAGGAGAGAAAAGGGCAGGGAATTATAAATCCAAACTCTTCTTTAGGGAAAAGGCTTTCTGGCCCTGGAAGAAGAAGATGCCAGAAATCGTTGGCTGCAGGTGTTTGTTCTTTTCCTTTCCTCTGGAGTGTCATTCGTACTTCATATCCCTCCTTGGATTTCTGCAGCACAAGGCCCAGCATTCGCCTCCCCTCCTTAATGCCCATCTAAGTGCTTTTCGAATGGCAATTAACAAGAGACGGAATCAAGGCATCCCCTCTGCTGCATGATATAATAACTGTCTCAATGGCAGGACTTTCTCTGTCTTTGATGCACCTTGGTGGCTTCCTTTCTGCAGCGGCAACCCCACTTTTCTTCTCCCCGCCCCCCGACTCCTTGTTCCGTAAAAGGGAATAACTCAAAGCAGGAACGAAATTGCAGTCGGCCGGATCATCCTTCAGATTTTGTCAAGCCTGCCTGGAAATATACTCTTACGGATCACATCTCTCTATTAATAGTCCCGGCTTCTAGACGGCCTTGGGGAGGGAAAAGCATGAAACTTATGGAATGTGTCAGAAAATACTGCACGAGGGTAAGGAGTGAAAAAAAATCCAATCTGATCCCGGGAAGATCAATTACACCCCCCCTCCCAATCCCTCTTCTCTGCAACAGCCAATTTTATTAATACCTCTAATGAAAATGTGATTGCATCTGGTTAGAGGGAGAGGGATAGCAGTAGGCCAGGACCCCACAAGACAACCCAAACAAATGCTACATTTACTATCTTTCCCTTCCCTTGCAAGAACTTTTCTTGCTCTGGGCAATTCATCACCAGAGAGAAAGTTTCAGCAGCAGAAAGGCACAGTGGTTGGTCTTCACATGCAGCACAGTCAAAGAGTAGCATCTAAGGAGCGTCACAGCAAACTGGACCATGTCAGAATGGATGCGGGGGAAGGAATAACTCGCTATGTTACCCCCAACTGAAATAAAAAATCCCTCCAAACGAATTTAGAAAATAAGCATGTCAGGGAGAAAAGGTGCGGCTTAGCCTGCTCTCTGAGGTGCCTGCTTTCTACTTGTGGGGAGTGTTTGTTTAAACACATGGCATCGCTGAAAAAACATGTTCCCTACCTGCAGTTAAAAGTGGCGTAGTCCATTTTCCACCTCATTGCCCCCTCATAAGGGATCATTAAAATATATGTTCCCCCTTCTGCAGATCAAAGTGGTATGATCCATCCCACCTACTCATTGCCCTGACCTGGATAGCCCCAGGCTAGATCTCAGAAGCTAAGCAGGTATCACTAAAAATGTGCTCCTCTCCCCTGCAGTATGAAGTGGTGCAGCTCATTCTACCGATTTCTGCATAATTTCAAGCTTTAGGCCGTGAGGAAGGGTGGTGGGTCAGCGGTAGTGCATTTGCTTGGCATTCTGAAAGTCCCATGTTCAATCCCAGATGTCTCCAATTAAAAAAAAAATCAGGTAATAGGTAATGCGAAAGAACCATTGCTAGTTTGAATAGATAATACTGAACTTGAAGGATCAGTGCTCCGATTCATTTCAGATTTGTGTGTGTGTTTATGTATGCTATCCCTTTTAAGATGCTTTCTTGCTTAAGGACATAACCAATTTGCTGAACCAGACCAAGATGTAAACTCATCCAGCATTCTTTGCAAGGACCCCATTCAGTGGAAGGACATATTTGGCCTGCCATTGGTCCACTGGTGGATCCCAGGTGGTGGTCTCCTGCCCGCCCTTCCTCTAAACTGTTAAAAAGCTTGGGAATAATTTCCCTTCACATCCTGCTCGAGGCCATCTTAAGACAGCTGAAGGCTCCTTTTTTGTCATTTCAAAAGGAATACAAGAAGAGCCAGTAAATAATTAAAACACACACAGAGCATGACAAAAGCGCTAAATATACTATAGCTAAAAAACCAGGCAGTAGTGCTTTAATTCCCTGAGATGTCTGCTTCTTAAGAAAAGGAAGGAACAAGTTAGTTTTTGATTTCCAACCTGAAATATTCCTTTCTGATCTGTGGATTGGGTACATTTGGTTTTTGCTTTCTTTCATGGAAAGATACATCATTTCAAATTTTTGAAAAGAGAGAACAGAAAGGACGTGTGGCAAAGGATGAATGGATAGCAGTAGGGAAAATTAGCCAAGAATAAATCCTAAATATATCACTGTGGTCTGCTAAATCTAATATCGGTTCTAGAAATGTGAATTCATTTATAAGCTCATCTAAAAACAACATGCTGCTGTTTTGTTACTGTCATAAATGAAAGCCAAAAGGAAAAGTGACAATATTTGTTAATATTAATTCCTACTGATTATTCTGATTTATTGATCTCTTTCTGATTTATTGATTTATTGATCTCAAGCAGATTCAGAGGGAAGAGGGAGTGACTTAAAAAGTAATGAAACTGACAGGGAATATTTCCAATCAGCAAAGTAAAACAAACTGCATCTAAAACTCTATGGTGCCCTCTCTCAATTCTGGACTTACTGAAAATGGCTACAGAGTTGCTGGCCCACTTGTGTCCTGATTACTAGCGCAAAGCTAGGGTGATGCTAGTTGCTGAATTATTTATGTCTATATGTGTTCTGAGTCGAATAGATTTAGGACATAAGAACATTCACAGTGGCCTTAGTTAGCATAGGACACTAATAAAAGGAATTGGCTGCCCACTTACATAAGCACAGCATTGACTTCATGGAACATTTGACAGTCTTTAGCTATCGGCTAATAATAGGCTGACAATTAAGAATGTTTTTGTGGTCAATTGACCTTTGTGTCAACCTCATTTAAATCCCCTTCAGCCACAAATTTGCTGCAGGCCTGTTTCAGTGACTCTTGTCTGCATGCGGTAGTGAATCTGTGGTTTCAGGCAGTTCAGCTGGTGGCAAGCACACAGTATTTTCCTGTGCGCTCCGATTACAATGTTGAGATGCTGCTAAGCCAGGGTTTTGCCCACTTTGTTGGAACAGGAGGTACTTCAAAAGAACCCACCGAACATCAGCATTGTGTAAATGGCTCCAGACCATATTGCAGCCATTTTGTGATGCCGTGGTGGCCATCTTGTGGTGGCACCAGAGGCATAGCTGGGCCAAACTGCGCCTGGTGCGCATTCCACATTTTCCACCCCCCTATGAGCCCCGTGGTGCCCCCCCACGGCACCCCCCTGTCCCCCCACGGCATCCCCCCTTTTTCCCTTTCCATACTTTTTCAGGCTTCAAAAGGCTTTGTTCTCAGGGGGCACCGCGGGGGGCACAGGGGGAAGGGGGAGGGGCCTGGGGATGATTTTTGCACCCCCAGACGTGCGCCCGGTGCATGACGCACTCCCCGTCCCCTTGTGGCTTCGCCGCTGGGTGGCACCCATGTCCTATCCTCAAAATTCCAGAAGTGTTCATAGAACCAACAAGACTAGGAACCCTAAGGTCTCAGGTTTAATCCTGGATATCAATTAAAGGATGCCATTTTTTGAAAAAGTCTGATTGAGACCCTCAATAGTTAGAATAGACAACTGTAGGCAGAATCAATAATCTGACTTGGTAGGGGCTGGGGACCTCACTGTGGGAACAAGGGATTCCCTGCCACCTTTTCTCATCAATGCAGTGTTGTGCTCTTACAAGAAATGACAAAGAGCAGCTCTTGGAATTGCCAGAAAGTCTATGGTAAAACTTCCAGAATACCTCTAGGAATCATCAGACACTGTATGGGTTTTACCAGAGTTTCCAGCAATTCGTAGAGCTACCCTTTGCCACTTCTAGTTTTTTTCCTGGAAGTGATGTAGCACAGCACAACTACTCTTATACCCTCCTGCACCCCAACACATTTTCACTGTCCGGCAGCTCTGGACTTGGTATAGGTCAGCTCCCTATCTAAGTTCTGTGCATACTGAAAGAAGAGCCCAGGAGGAATGCCAGTAGGACAAAGCAGGAGTGGGTTGACAGCAGTTTCTCAAGAATACCTGTGGCACTCAGAGAATATCCTGTGGCACTCCACTACTGATATCTCTCCAAGATGAAGATGACCCATTGATGAACACTCTTTGTGTTCAGCCAGTCAGCCATTTACAAATCCATCTAATAGTTGCATTGTCTAATCCACATCTTTCCAGCTTACTCGCAAGAATATCATGGGGCACCTTGCCAAAAATCAAGGTATGCTACGTCAACAGCATTCCCTTCATCTACCAAGTTGGTCACTCTATAAAAAAAAAAGAGATAAGATTAGTCTAGCACCGTGGTGGCGAACCTTTGGCACTCCAGATGTTATGGACTACAATTCCCATCAGCCCCTTCCAACATGGCCAATTGGCCATGCTGGAAGGGGCTGATGGGAATTGTAGTCCATAACATCTGGAGTGCCAAAGGTTCGCCACCATTGGTCTAGCATGACTTGTTTTTGAGAAACCCATGTTGATTTTCAGTGGTCACATTATTCCCTTCCAAGTGCTTACAGACTGTCTTCTTAATGATCTGCTCTAGAATCTTTTCTGGTATTGATGTCAGGCTGACTGGGCGGTAGTTGTTTGGGTCCCCCTTTTTGAAGATGGGGACAACATTAACTCTCCTCCAGTCTGCTGGGACTTCTTCTGTTCTCCAGGAGTTCTCAAAGATCTTAGCAAGCAGTTCTGAGATTACTTCTGCCAGTTCTTCGAATACCCTGGGATGTAGTTCATCAGACCCTGGAGATTTGAATTCATTTAAAGTATTCAGGTATTCCTGTACTACCTCTTTATTTATTCTGTGATGAATTTCCCCTACTGTATCTTCTGACCCATTTTCCCCCCAGTTGAGCACTGTTTTTCTTTTGGAAAAAAAAAAACCATGGCAAAGAAGGTGTTGAGTAGTTCTGCCTTTTCTCTGTGCCCTGTTAGAATTTCACCATCTTCTCCACGCAGTGACCCTATCATATCCTTTTTCTTCCTTTTGCTACCGACATAACCAAAAAAGCCCTTTTTATTGTTTTTAACATATCTCGCAAGTCTGAGCTCATTGTGAGCTTTAGCTTATCCAACACTTTGTGAGAAGAGTCTAACTATACTCGGTTCCACAGAAAAATGATAGTAGGCTTGTATATTCCTCTGCCACAGAACAAAGCATGCAAGACCTCCTTTGTTATAGAATGCTCTGCCTGGGTCCTAGTGCCTACTTAGCCCTGCTCCCCCCCATTCGCTTGGAAGTACAAATACATTTTGGCATAAATGTTCTTGTATCAAAGTTCCATGTTCAATAATGCACAAAATACTGGTTTTGACAAAGGCAGCGTGTAAAAATCAATGATAATTCTCATATTCTTTTGGAATTATATTCTAATGCAGAAGCATACAATGTTCTCACTTGCTGCACCTCAACCCACCAAACTATCATCTGTCTGTAGAACAGAGTATAGCTCTTTCTTTTGGGCATCGCATCAGGTCAAATGGACTTGCGTTCACTCCATGGTGTGGATTTGTGATGTACACTGCAACCTGATTTTGTGGATGTCTCAATGCTAGAGGTTGGTGAACCCCCCCTTGGCATGGTTCACAATTGGCTTGGTCATTATGAGCTTCCTCAGAAAGAAACCCATCTGATTTCAGAGTTCTGTCTCAGTTGGTAATGCTGGCAACATGCATGTTCCTGCTGTTGCACTGTTTCTTGTGAACTGTAGTTTTAGCATCAGCTATGGTATAGAACACATGGATAGTCAATTACCATCACCCTTCCGAAAACAAATACCCTTGAGATTAATGGGTTTTAGATCTGTAGCGGGATCACAGTCACATTGAAGGTTTTGCTAGAAATGATCAAGAGAAAATTGATCGAAATAAAAAGGAAGGTCTCTTCAGATCTCAAACCTTAATGGACACATGAAGCTACCTTCTACTGAGTTAGCTCTCTGATCTATCAAAGTCAATATTGTCTACTCAGACAGGCAGCATCTCTCCGGGGTCTTGACTGGAAGTCTTTCACACCATCTACTAGCTGACCTTTTGATTGTAGATTTCAGGGATTGAAGCTGGGACTTTGTGTAAACAAAGCAGATATTCCACCAGAGAAGCGTGGCTCCGTCGCAAACAAAAGGGTGCTTGATCAGTCATTCTGGTCATGTTGTTTACCACAGTCAATGAGAGTTAACATGAAGAGAGTTTTGCAGATGCGTCTGCAAAACGACACCTGATCTGCTGAATTTTGACTGCTTCTCTTATACATTATGAGCTGGAAAATCATTTTTTTGGGAGTGGGTGAGGGGACATTATGATCAATTTGAGCCTTCTGAGCTGATGCATGGTTCATAATACTGCTGAACATCATGAGTTCGTCAAATCTCGAAAGCTTGGGTGTGACCAGAGCACAAGCCCTTGGGCTCAAGTCTAAGGACAAGAGCAAAGGGCTCTTAGCTTTGAGCTCTTAGCTTGAGTCTTGGATCAGGGCTGGCACCACCATATCTACAGGTGGGACAGATGTCAGGCCCAAGGGTTCTGCAGGGGCAGAGGGACATGAGGATGGGTGGGCAGGAAGAGGGGGACAGGCAGAGAGCAAGGAAGCAAGTGGGTGGGTGGTAGGAACTCTATGCCAGAGCCCCTCAAAACCTGGAACTGGCCTAACCTTGGATGACCCATCTGTTGACTCTAGACCAGCACAAGTCTGTTTTCTGAATGTCTTTGATTTCTACTGTATTTTTCTTTTATTGGTGTAAGCTCCTTCATGGGAGAAAGCAGGATATAAAGTTTCAAAACAAATAAATAGTAAAAGAATGATCTTGAAGTGATAGGCTTACTTGACTGTCCAAGATATGTGGGTATTAGGAATTTCTCTCCTTGGCTGGTCCTAGACAAATCTGAAAGAGACTCTGACAGCTCTGTTGTGGAGCTTCTGTTAAATAATACAGATGTCATGCTCTTGGAAAAAGTAGCAACATTTCTTTTACAAGTGACAGAACTTTCTAAGTAACGTCCAATGCTAGATACAGTTTCTCTGTCTGTGTTTTGAATGTATTCTTCATTTGTACTTCACAAATGTCTGGTAACGCTCTGGAGTCTATTTTATATGCCTAACAAAGGTTGTTGTTGTTGTTGTTGTTGTTGTTATTGTTAAGTGATAGGCTAATACTTCCTCAATGAATAGTTTTGAGATTTAGCAAAAGAATGTGCATATGATTTGATGGCCGGAGAGTCTTATTTTCCAAGGTATCTAATTTTTCAGTGAGCAAAGTCCAAACTACAGCAGGTGTGGGGAACATCTCCTAAGGTAAGTGCTAAAAGGCCAGATTTGGATTGGGGCCCTGATGTGGTGAAGAAGAAATGATCCATGGGGCAGCATTTCCCCATGGGGGAGCTGCACATACTTGAAATTCTCCAAGCATTGCCCATAAGTGCTGAGAAAGAACTGTGGGAAAGACTATTTCAGTGAAGATTGGACATATACTAAAAAGCCTTGCAGTCTTGCTGTAGATGGGCAGAATTGCTTAGGAGATGGCACAGCAGGATTCTTTGGCTAGGTTGCCCTAAGATGGCACAGTTGGTTCACAGCAAAAGAGATGATTTTTTAAATATGTAGACCTCAGGTGGTGAAGGACTTGGAAGGTGTCTGATGTTAGACAATGAACAGCTGGGTTTTCTGCAGAATAAAAACTGAGAACCAGTTTTCTTGCTGCAGTTTTACAACTACCTAGGCATATGTTAGAAGAGATATTTTTTCTGGCCCTGCTGTGATAATTCCTTTTCTTTCAATGGAGACCCTGCTATGCAAGTTGAACAGAAAAAAAGATGAAAGCATCAAGCTTGTAAGAATGATGATGATAACAGGGATGAATGGACCTGGGATTCTAGCACCAAAGGGGCAAACCATTGTCTAAAGGTGGAATTCTGACGGTGATAGAATCATGAGAGTTGGGAGGGGCTATACAGGCCATCTAGTCCAACCCTCTGCTCAGTGTAGGATCATTGCGACAATCAGCCTGGGGAATCAATGCACATACACTCAGGTTGAGCAAATGTATATTGTGGGTGGAGGACCTAAATTAATGCAGCTGCACATTTGCAAGGAGCTGAAGGTCTCCTTTGCTCTATTTGACAACCTAGCTTTTCCAAGGGTTCCTGATCATGAGAACAGAGTCTGATGTGCGTGATGAACCCCTGTACATGACTGTGTTTGTGTGAACATAAATGTGTATACTTTTCTATGCATGTTCTCCAGAATACGGGTATAAAATCCCTGGGTATGCAAATTGCACTAGTGATGATTTCCATCCCCAAGATCAGGAATGTTTGAAAAACAAGCATTTGGGATCTGAAGAAGAGAGACTATACCTGTATGTTTTGGGTCATGTGCATAGTGTTGAAGAAGGGAGCGCCCTTGATTGCAGCGCACCAAGTTCCATTGTTTTCCATGTGAATAGATCTACCAGTTATACAGTCTAGCCACCCATATATTTCCTTGTGCTTGCTTGGTTTTTCTACAAAATGGAGGACACATCCTGATTTCTGACGTTGGGACTTCCCTTGGCCTTGTCTGGGACCCTTCGCCCACCTAACTATGCTGGGCAGTTTTTCCTGCCTTTTCTATGACTGGGGTGTTGGTGGTAGTGAATGAGATGGAGATTTGTGATAAACAAAGACAAACTTTGATCTTAGTTTTGACTTGGCTAATGGCTATTTATGTGTCCATCACAGAGGAAGGGAAAGGAATCTATACGCTACTTTGAGTCTCCTTACAGGAAAGAAAGGTGGGATATAAATCCAAACTCCTCTTCTTCCTCCTCTTCTATCATTCATGGTGGCTTTTTCTGGGTTGTTATAAGTGATGTTTTAAAAACAAAGGCCCCTTCCGCACACACAAAATAATGCATTTTCAAACCACTTCCACAACTGTTTGCAAGTGGATTTTGCTATTCCGCACAGCTTCAAAGAGCACTGAAAGCAGTTTGAAAGTGCATTATTCTGCATGTGCGGAATGAGCCAAAGTAAAGGAGCAGCAGTGGTGTAGTGGTTAAGAGCAGGTGCATTCTAATCTTGAGGAACTGGGTTTGATTGCCCGCTCTGCCGCTTGAGCTGTGGAGGTTTATCTGGGGAATTCAGATTAGCCTGTGCGCTCCCACACATGCCAGCTGAGTGACCTTGGACTAGTCACAGCTTTTCAGAGCTCTCTCAGCCCCACCTACCTCACAGGTTGTTTGTTGTGAGGGGGGAAGGGCAAGGAGATTGTAAGCCCAATTGAGTCTCCTTCAGGAGAGAAAGGGGGGATATAGATCCAAACTCCTCCTCCTCCTCCTCCTCCTCCTCCTCCTCTTCTTCTTCTTCTTCTTCTTCTTCTCCTTCTCCTTCTCCTTCTTCTTCTTCTTTTTCTTCTTCTTCTTCACAAAGCATATTAAGAGGCAGGAGAGCAGAATTAATGTGCAATCTGTGCAAAGTTACTCCAGTATCCGTGGGTTTAACCTGGAGTAGGTCTGCATTGGACTGCGCCACCAATGTTGGCCAAAATCCAAATATAAGGAAACACTCTGTGAAATAAGACAAAAATAAAACAATGGTGACATTGCCCCAAATCACAACAAAATTAAATTAACCTTATTTAGTGTGATACCAGAGTTTCTGGTGAATCCTAGAGTGCAAGAAAAAAAATTACTCTGCCAGGCTCAAAAGAACTGTAATGAAACCACAACCTTTCATAGAAATGATTAAAAGCACTATATCCAATTGCCCAAATATCAACAATGGAAAATAATGCAATACATGGACAACATTCAGACAGAAAAGGAATTCCAAAATATACACAAAAGATAATAAGTCTCTGTATAAACAATATCCCTTCAGTGAAATCCTTGCAATTCAGTTATAAGTATCAAGCAGACTTCCAGTAATTAAATCAACTGAGATGAAATGAATGCTGGTCCTTCATCAAAACATTGGAGTATCCAAATAGTATGCTGCTTGTTGCTCTGATGATAGAGGCTTGAAGTACTCCAGTTGCCAGATCTCACTAGGATACCATATCAAGAGATAAACTGGCCATGCATAAGCATGAACAAATATCAAAAGTTGGAAGTACTCCAGTTGCCAGATGTTCAGCTAGGTGTCATGTCAGGAGATAAGCTGGCCACATGTAAACATCAAATAGTAGTGCTAACCCGGGTAAGTTAAACACTTTCGACCTTAGTCTTCTTCAGCCACAACAATTATATACAGAAGGAAACAAGGCATCTAATCCAAAAGTACAACTTCAGAAGATTCTCAAGCCAAATGCATCTAAGCACCAAAGTCGAAAGTGTTTAACTCAATGATGTCACTTCCAGGTTTGCCCTAGAAATGACATCTTGCGTTCAGAGTCGTCTCCCCCTTCTGCTTTTTGGAATGGCAGCAGGAGTTGGGGAATGCAGATGGGGAGGTCTCCCACTATACCAGAAGACCTGGCAGGACTAGATATCAGTACAGTTGGTCTAGTAGTAACTATATTTTGACTATGAATGCAGACTCCCTGGCTGAATCCTAGTTCAGTCTTGAGTGACACCTGCATCTCATCTTTGCTCTCCTCACCTACTAAAGGCACTCATGCCCTTGTGGTCAATGGTGGATAACGGCTTCAAAAAAGGCCTGTATTTTGCTATAGAAATAAAAAGGGACTTATTTTGTTTTTTTGCAACAAACATTTTTTGTTGCTCTAGGACTGATGTGCAGCGCCAATGTACCTCCATTGTGCACCATGGATGTCACTTCTAAAAACACTCAGGCCTTTATTGACATAGAAGTTTGGCAAATAACACTGTAGTAAGACAACTGGGGCAAACTCTGCTGCCTGTGTCGGAGTAACCATTTGAGGGAAACGGCATTACTAGGGGTCATGTTACCAAGCACCCAGTCAGTTCTGGCAATCCATGGATCATAATGAGAGGTGAGTAGCCATCTGGCAAGGTAGGAAGGGCTGGCTTGGTGGTCAGCAGACTATGGTTCACAGTCTGGCAGAAGGCCCACTTCTGACTTGAGATACTGAATCAATCTCCCATTTCTCACATGGGCCCCTTCCGCACATACAGAATAATGCACTTTCAATCCACTTCCACAATTGTCCGTGAGTGGATTTTGCTATTCCGCACAGTAAAATCCAGCTGCAAAGTGCACTGAAAATGGATTGAAAGTGCATTATTTTGCATGTGCAGAAGGGGCCATGGAGAAGTGGAAAAAGAAGAGCATATGAGACTCATGTTTTGCTGTGTCATTCAAGCACCCTTTACACAAAGAAAAGGGAGATTCCTCCAGAGATCCCTTCAATATCTCATTAGTCTCAAAGACAATCCTCTGTCCTGCTTGGCATCTTGCTACAGGGCACATCTGCGTTCCTTTTAGAACTACCAGTGTCCAAACAAGTGCAAGAGAACGGCCATCTGTTTTCTCAGTGGTGGTGGAGGGGGGAGGTCAATGGTGGCAGAAAGTGCCATCAAGTCACGGCCAGCTTTTGCCAACCCCGTGGGGTTTTCAAGGCAAGGGATCTTCAGAGATGGTTTGCTATTGTCTGCCTCTGCATAGCAACCCTGGACTACGTTAGAGGTCTCCCATCCAAATATTAATCAGGGCTGACCTTAGTTGGCTTCTGAGATGTGATGAGAAAGAGCTAGATTAGGTCATCCCAGTTAAGGCAAGGGAAACATAGAAAAGAAAAAAAATAGTCACTGTTTTATTAACAATGTTTATTTACTTCATTTATATGCTACCTAATCGACCTCACAGGGTTGTTGTGAGGATGAAGTGGAGGAGAAGAAAATGATTCAAGCTGCTTGGAGTCCCTGTTGGAGAGAAAGGCAGGATATTAATGAAGCAAAAAGTATTGATTGAATGACCATACGCACCAGGCTCCCACTGTGCCTCCCCCCCCATAATAAGTCATCTTTCTACCTGCCTTCATGTTTTAATCTGTTTAATTAAACCATTTTCCATCCCATTACTCACCAAAGTCATTGATGTGCAGATCAAACTGAAAACGGAACGGGGAAAAAAAATTAAGAACAGCAAGGTTTGTGTGTGCCTGGGAGAATGGAACTCCATTGTCAAAGAATCTGCTCCAACAAACCTTTCTGCCCACCAGTCTGTGCTGAGTTGATGAGAATGCTCTCCACAAACCACAATCGTGGTTTGTGGGGTGTCTGCTTGTTACCAGCTGACTGGCTGCAGATTCCTTCTCTATTTCTGTTTTCATTTTGAGGCAATGGGAGATTTCCCTGCTCTGTAGCTCCCTCTCTTCCCCTCGCCACTGCCTAGCCATCTCATCTCCCCTGCTTCTGTAGCTAATAAACAGCCAGACGTGTCTATGCCACCGCATGTTTAATTTCATGCATTGGCTTGTCACAGTCTGTGGGTTCCAATTCCTGGGTTGGTTTCTTGAAGGCCTCCCTCCTCTTTTCATCCCTCTACTTTCTGTCTTCCCCTCTTGCAGATATTTCCTTCTTCAGTGTGTAAACTCCATGTATCTTCTTACTTTCGTTATGCCACATTGAAAGCCTGAATGAACATCATTAGCTGGACTATTTGGGGTTCTATGTTCCCTTTCCATTGCTATCCCTTTTAAGATGATACAGCCATGCTGCTTGTGATGCTTCCAATGTGCATATTCACCATTTTGGATGAAGAGGACAACGAATGGGTTTTCCATGCTTCTGAAGATGCTACACAATCACTGTTTGGAAAACCAGCCAGCATTATATAGTGGTTAAGAGCGGCAGGACTCTTATCCAGAGAATTGGGTTCAAATCCCCACTTTTCCCCATAAAGCCTGCTGGGCGACCTTGGGCCAGTAACAGTTTTCTCAGCTCACATGGAGGCAGGGAATGGAAAACCACCTCTGAATGCCTCTTGCCATGAAAACCCCAAGGGGTTGCCATTAGGCTTGGTCAATACTCTAGAAATTTGGTAAAACTTTGGATTTATTTGGGCATAAAATTATCTGTATGCCCGAATAAGACAAATAACATATTTGGATATATGCAAATATTCTGTTATACCCAAAAAATTCGGGTCCATCTGATTTTTTTGTATTTTTGGGTGTTTTTTGCATTTGTGCCTGCAGGGGGTGCATTTGTAAAGCTAGCAGCACCAAACTTTCAGGGTATCATCCGGAGACTGTTCTGATGATACCAACAAAGGTTGGTGACATTTGGTTCAGGGGGTCCAAAGTTATGGATCCCCAAAGGGGTAGCCCCCATCTCCTGTTAGCTCCCATTGGAAATTGGTTTAGATGACTACCGGTAGATGAGAATAAAACTATGGAACTCTGTAGGGGAAGTCCAGGGAGGGTGGGGGGTTAGTGCATGAAATAAGGGAGGGGGGAGTTAGCAGGTTTGTTATTACTTCTGTTTATGTTAAGGGGTCTTATTTTAAACCTATAGCAACATAGTATCTCCTAAACATTTTAGTGGGGAGAGGTTGGTGATTAACCGTAATTAATAAAATGTGAGATTTATTGATGTTAATTATTTATACTATATAACCTCTTACCAATTGGTGGGAGATATATGACTTGCTTCTTAATTGCATACATTTAATACCTTTTTAATGTTTATTCTATGAAACTTTCAATAAAAATATTAAAAATTGGGAAACAATGGGGATGGGGCACCCAATTTAGGGGTCCATAACTTTGGATCCCCTGAACCAAACTTTACCAAACTCGGTTGGTATCATTAGGACAGTCTATGGATGATACCCTGAAAGTTTGGTGCCGCTAGCTTTATAAATGCGCCCCAAGCAGGCCAAAACACAAAATTTCCCCCAAAAATACCAAAAAAGCCCGAATGCCTTGCATTTGGATTCGTGAATATTAGGGCAGGACATATTCGGGCCGATTTTGGCCTGAATGTGCCCAAATTCGGGCCGAATCTGGGATTCGGTGCTCCTGAATCTCAAAGCCTAGTTGTCATAAGTTGGCTACAACTTGACTGTACTTTACATACACAAAGTCTGGAAAAGAGAAGATGGCGGGGGGGAGGCATAACTGCTCTCTAAGTATTTATAGACTGTCACTTAGAGGAGCGCAGGGAGTTGGTCCTGTTAGCAGCAGAGGGATAGGACTTGCAATAATAAGTAAAAATAACATGTGGAAAGATGCCAGCTGGACATTAGGAAAACTTTTTTTACAGTGACAATAGCTCATCAGTGGAATCAGTTGCCTAGGGAAGGGGTAAGCTCTCCCCCTCTGGTAGTCTTCAAGCAGTGACTGGACAAATACTTGTCAGAGATGCTCTAGGCTGGTTGGTCCTGCATTGAGCAGAGGGTTGGTCTAGATGGCCTGGATGGACCTTAAAACTCTATGATTCTAATCAGGGCAGAGACTTGTAAGGAAGGGAGGGGTGATGGACCCAGGGTACTATTTTCTTTGGATACACCCCTGAATCAGGGTCAGTAAAACGTACAAAGAATTCAGATCTAAAACTGGGAAATCAATATTGAGGATGAATCTGGTGTGAAACCAGCCCTCCCTGTATAGTCAAATCTGTTTTCTTCTTGTTTGGTGTGCATTTCATATCATCATTAGGAGAACTCGTATCGGTTGCCAACAGGCCTAAGGGGGAAAAATGCTTTCTGTTTAACAGAGGCTTAACGGGATTTATTTTCCAGGTGATGCTATTTACCTCCCTGTTTTAATTTTGTTTCTCCTGCTGCTGCTTGGAGTGATGCAGGGCTGCTGAGCTTGCCAGCAGGAAGCCTGCCCTGGTATCATAAGCCCTGGCAAGCCTACTCCAGCCTTGTGAGGTTGGTTAGGCTGAAACTGTGCAGTTAGTCCAGAGTCACCCTGCAAGCTTCCAAGGCGGAATGGGGTTCAAACCCGGCTATCCCAGTTTCTAGTCCGACACTATATTAGACCATGCTGGTCTACTCAAGGCATGGTGGGATCTAGCGTGACTCTTCCACGTCACCCCAGATTGATTTTAGAATGTCGAACTAGGATCTGAGAGATCCAGATTCAAATCCTCATTTTGCCATGGCAGCTTGCTGGGTGGCCTTGGGTCAGTTGCAGATTCTCAGGCTAGCCTACCTGACAGGGTCGTTGTAAGGATAGAATGGGGAGAGTGTCGTAAGCAGCTTTGAGTCCCGGTTGGGAGAAAGGTGGGACAGAAAAGAAGTACAAATATTAAAAAGTGAAAAATCTACATATATAGGGATAGCGCAGGATCATCTTGGATTGGGCCCCCACCTCTTCCTCTGCTTTGCTGCACAGGACTCCTATTAGTGGCCTCACTCTGGTGACTCATTGAAAGTTTGGCTGAAACTTCCTGCCTCAGCCATGGCTCTCAAAGGCACAATGTGGGGATGGAATATTTTATTATTGGGTTGCGGGCTGTGTTCCAATTGGAAGACAGCGTGGCCCAAACAGCTGAACAGGGGTCACAACGAAGGTTGCCAGCACAAGGCTGGGAACTGGTGGGAAACTCCCCAAGGCAGTGGTGGCCCTCTCTGATGGCATCACTTCCCATATGACAAGAAGAGATGGTGGCACATAACCAGAAGAGTTTTCTCAAATGCTTAGAATTGCCAACCTCCAGATGGTTTAACCTTTTAGGTGCACGTGCACCTATCCCATCTATTTATGGTTGAATCTCCATCTAGTGGTTGGTGATATCTTGAGATTTCAACAGTTCAGGTGACAGAGATAGAGGAAATGGTTGCTCTGGAAGGCATAAAATACTGCTGAGGTTCCTCCCCTACCCAAATTCCACCATCTCCAGACTTTACCCCAAAATTTCCAGGAACCAGAGCTGGCAACCCTATGAAATTCTAGAACATCCTTGATGAGCTGACATCAATTCAGGTAACCTGGGAAGAGATGTTAGCATGTTCCCCTTTATTTATTCCCGCTGCCCAACTAAGTAGAGATATGAAGGACCTGCAGGCGGCAGGAGGGACCCCACATCCTCTCAGTGGAAACTTGGGAAGCCTAGTGTGTTTTTCTTTTCATAATCCTGTTTGCCCTTTATTTATTACTTTATTTATAGTCTTCCTTTACCCCAGAATTCAAGGTGGATTACAGTTTTTTTAAAAAAAAATACAATAAAAACAGTGTAACACCTCAAGCAAACAAATGAAATACAACTGGGTTACAAAATTGGAATCTCATGCAATGAAAACATTAAAATGCATACAAGGGATCATGCAATAAAACTGGGTTGCAAATTATAAAAACATAAAATAGAAAACAGCGCAATCACAACAGTTATATATGTGCTTTTAATACCTAATTTGAACAAGGTATACATTAAAAAACCAATAAAAAGCTCTCCTGAATAGTTCTCTTTGCAGGCGCAGGACCATAATTTGGAATCCTCTCTTGTGCAAACTCCCTGCAAAAAGAAAACTAGGTCAGAAAACAAGGGACGGGAAATAGGCATTGCTGGGCTAGCTTTCTATTGTGAGGAGGGTTTTTTTTTAAGACACACTCCAAACTGGCATCCACCTTCCATTCTGAAATGGTGCAATCTATACTTTTATGTTCTCTTGGCCACATTTTCTGGCATGCATGAACCAGACCTTTGGGTCTGGTGTAAACATGCAGCAAAATGAAGTGTTGAAATTGTAAATCTGGTTCTCATGTGCAAGGGAATGAGGCCGCAGAACAGTGGCATAGCGCCCATGGGATGGGGGGGGTGACACCCTGGGTGGAGCAGCAGCAGAAGCATGGCCGGGGCATGGCGGGGGTGTTCCAGGGTGGGGCAGGGGCAGGCGATGCAGTGGCAGGGGTGAAGGTTAAACTCGCCCTCTGGGCGTAGTTTCCCCTTGCTCCGCCTCTGTCACAGAATGACTCTGGTGTCTAAGGGATGCTAGCTTCAGGTGGTGACATTTTTGGAAGTTTTTGGGGTGGAACCTGAGGAGGGTGGGGTTTGGGGGAGGAACTTAATGGGATACAATACCCCAGAGTCCACCTTCCAAAGTGGCCATTTTCTCCATATGAACGGATCTCTGTCTCCTGGAGATCAGTTGTAATCCCAAGAGAGTTCCAGCCACTCCCTGGAGTTTGGAAATGCTACTTTTAGAGCACACCAACCCTAGGTAGAGTTACTCCAACCCTAAACCCATCAGACACAAATGAATCGAGACTGGAATCCCTCTGCCTGGGCTTGCGTTTGCACTGAAGCCGAGACTGAAGTGAATTGGCTCAGATTGCGTGCTATAATCCAGTTAGTCCAAATCCGCTGCCTTCCGGGGCTCACTCTGCCTTGAATTGCACTTGGACGCAGCGTTGCCAACAGGCCTGGAGGAAAAAAAAAACTCCTCTTGGGCTTAATGTGTACAAACAGGCAGGTGAAGCTGGCCAATATCGTTCAGCTCCTATTCCCTTGGTGGACCACCTGCTGAAAACATATATGAACAGAGAAATAATGACAGGATTCGAGATTTAAATTATTATTATTATTATTATTATTTGATTTCGTATACCGCCCTATCCCCAAAGGGCTCAGGGCGGTGAACAACATAAAAGCATATATAAACATAAATATATAAAAGTTTAAAATTTTCATTCTAAAACAGTATCCCACGAACCCATATGCAACCCTCCCAAGAAGAGTGATGGGTCCCGATGATGTTAGGGACCCTATACAGCAGGGGGAGGATGAAAGCAGGGGATTGGGCTAGTTTTATAAGAAGGACTAAAAGCGGTGCGCGTGCGCAGATATTAACCATAAGCATGAAACTAGATTTGTGTTTGGATCCACACATAGGTGTCAAACTTGCAGCCCTCCAGATGTTGTGGACTACAGTTCCCATCATCCCCTGCCGGGATGATGGGAACTGTAGTCCATAACATCTGGAGGGCTGCGAGTTTGACACCTGTGCCTGAGGTAGCTGGAAGTCACCACATATATATGTGGGGCAGGGGCAGGCGATGCAGTGGGAATATACAAACACACATATATATATTTGTGTTTGGATCCACACATAGGTGTCAAACAGGCTGGCTGATCTTCAGTATATATACATATATATACGTAGTTGTGTGTGTGTGTGTGTGTTTCCTTTGCTTTTTCTTTTACTATTATTACTATGGGGAGGGGGTGGAGATCAGATTTGGGCTTTTTCTCTTTTCCTCTCAGTATGTGTTAAAGAAATAAAAATATTCTTTTAAAAAATAATCACATTCAGCTCAGATGAAAAGGGCCTGCTGTGGGCGACCTTCTACCTGAGGTGCAAGAGAGCCTGCGGCAACTCTGCGCGGCGGCGACCCCAGACCCGAAGCCCGCTGCTTTCGACGGGAGTCCGTCTGCTTTCGGATCCGCACCGTCCGGCGGCCGCTCGGGCCCGCTCGGGCCGGCCCTTCCCGCTTCCCGCCGGCAGGAGGCAGCCTCCGCCTTCGCAATCCCCTTCTGCTTCCTCCTCCTCCTCCTCTTCTCGCCGCTTACCCCCTTCCTTCCCTGGCTGGCTCTCCTTCGCAGCCAGCCTGACGTCAGTCCGGGGCTGCTTTTTCGCCCGGGGTTGCAGTCCCGATCGGGCGGCTGCGCTTTCGGCTGGAGCCGCTCGCTGCCTGCCCAGGAGGGGACTCCGACGACTCCATGGCTCGGCCGGGCAACTTTCCTCGGCGGCCGTGAGCTTCGCGGGGACGCGGCGGCGGCGGCGGCGGCTGAACAGCCCGGGAACTTTCTCTCCTGGTCGGTGGCCGCGCGGCGTGCAACATGCCCACCGCCCGGGCGCTGATCTTCATACTCACCTTCCAGATCTGCTCCCTGGAAACCGAGACGCCGACAGGTCAGCAGCCGCGGCTCCTTCCTTCCTCTCCTGCCAACCGAAAGCCCGGGACGCGCCGGGGATTGCATGCGGGCTGCTCTCGGGGGGAGTGCGGCGGGCGCCTTAGTCACTCTTCCCCTCTTTTCGCACAACTCGCCGCCGCTTCACTGGAACTTCTTAGGGGAAAAGAGCCCCAAGCTCGAGAGGAATACTGACATGTGGGCATCGCAGACTCTGGGCTCAGGGGCGCTGTTTTTCAGTTTTTTGTGGGGAGGGAGAGGGCTCGGGTGGTTTCTTTGGAGGGGGGGGGTATCGCGGGAGGGGAAGGGGTTTTGCTGCCCCCGCTGTCGATGCAACTGTTTCGGAGTGGGGGGAGAAAAAGGGTAACAGTGGAGAGCAACAAGGAAAAGTTTGCAAAGAGAGAGAACCGCTGGATCCGACGGGGACAGGCTGGCTGATCTTCAGTGTCCCCAAGAGCAGTGGAAGGAAGAACGCTCCTTCCGCAAATGTCTCTTTTGCTCCTGGCTCCTTAAGAGGCTGCAGATGTCTTCCAGGCAGCCTGGACCAGCTTGTCCCTTTCTCTGGTGGGGTTGGTTCCCGTGCTTGGGCTTTTTTGGGGGGAAGGATCCACGCTTTGGGGGGGATGTGTGTGGGGGTCTACTCTCCTGAAGGCTAAGAGACAGTTCCTGAAGAAGGATCGGGGACCTGTTCGAAACGGCGATTATTGTGCCCGGGAGATTTGACCCTGATTCGCCCCTCCTAGTCCAAATAGGGCACTCCGTTTACGTGTCCCGGTCCAGAATTGTACTTCATGGGGAGCAGGGGGGGGGGGGTAAAGTCTGTTATCACTCTGTACTAATGCAACACACAGCACCGGGGACGGGGTCACCCTTTATGTCATTGAGCGAGCGAGATCTTATGACACGATTCTCAGATTGTATATTGTTTCCCCCGCTTCCTCTTATTTCTTCTCACCCTAAGGGTTCACCTGGGCTATCCCTACAGTTAACTGACCCGGAAGGTTTCTCATGTTTTCTGAGCGTATAGTTGGATGCCTGTCTGCTCTTTGCATTTGGGAACTGGGGAGAAGGGAGTTATCAGATTTAGGGTGTGAGCGGAAGCTACATCTGCATGTTGAATTCTCCCCAGAAAAGCATCGCTTCCCCCAACATTAATGCTCCCAACTTTCTGCCTGCCAAAGGGGGGAAGTCAGCCACTTAGGAGGCCAGAGAAAGTGAGGATCTGTTTTATTTTCTTGGTGCTCTTTGGCATCTTACAAAGACCATATCCAGGCCTTTGACATTTCAGATTTATGTCACATAGGGGCCAGGTTGTATTCACTATAACTCTGTTGTATTGTGAACTCCCATTCACTGTTTTCTTACATCCAGGAAATGTTCTCCTTTGCAACCCAAAAATATCACCCAAAGGAGAAGGAAGCCGAAAAGGAGGTCTTTTTTTAAAAAAAAGCATAAGAAAGGTAATATTTTGAATGGCTCTCTGGTCTGACAGTTTCCAATTGTGACAGCATCTGAGAGTCCAAAAGCAACACGGCTTGCATGAGGTCTGAAAAATATTTGTGGCTTGCAAACATTCCCCCCATTCTGGGAGGCACTGCATTTTGAAAATACCATTCACTTTACAAGGTTTCTTGGCAAGAGTTCTCTAAAGAGTGGCTTTCTCTTGCTGGCTGACAAACCACTGCATCTGTGAAAGGTGGCTGGAAGGAAGTGGGGCTTCATTCCCCCCTCTAAGTGATTTTCTCTGTGGTGAGGGGAACCTTCTTGCTTCTCCCTTTCTATTGCTGCGTTCTGGAAGGATTTGCCTGTGGCCGTTCCCCTTGTGTAAACGTCTGATGCTCATTCTTCCCTCTCCACTCCCGTTGAAAGAGGAGAGATCGAGCATTGTTGCGTCCCGGTGACTGAAGCTAGATGGCAGGAAGGATCAGATCCGTGGTGTAGTGTCCGTACAGCATCGGAGACTGGGTGGGTGGGTGGGTGGGAACAGGACGGGACAGGATTGATCCCTTTCTGCTTCTCATTACTGGCCGTGGCAGGGGAGAGTTGATCCAGATGGAGCGCGTGACTCTGGCGTGCTGCTGGGGCCGGGCAGGCTTAGATGTGCCCAGCGTTTTCCCTGGCTGTGACATCTGGTTGAAAGAGCAGGGAGATTTTGCAATCGAGGTGGGACCTCGTTCAAAGGAAAAGTAGCGATCCTTCTGATTCCCCCCGCCCCTCCCCTCTGTGTCACTAGTTGAAAACAAAGTATTGTTTTGGTTTCTCTCCACTACATTCATTTTCCATGGTTGTTTTTTTTAATGCTCTTTAAGTTTGGAGACAGATGCAGCTTTTTGAGAGGGTCAAAAGTAGTTTGAGAAATGCTTTGCTTTCTTTTGTTGAATACACATACTTCTTTTTGTCCCTCTGTGGTCAGGCCAGTGGTCCATCTAGTCCAGCACCTTGCTTTACCAGTGGCCAACCAGTTTGCCCCGAGGGCCAACAAACAAAATACAGAGGCCAAGACTTTCCCCCAGTGTTGCCTCCAAGCCCTAGTATTCCAAGGTTCACTGCCACTGGACATGGAGGTTCACTTTAGTGGTTGTGGTCAGTTACCACTGATGGACCTCTTCCCCATAAACCCCAGTTGAAAGGCAGAGCTTTGAAATGGTTCCAAGGTTTGCTTAGCAGGTTTATAAGGGAGTTGAATGTCTGCACCGTAAACACTGATCTGTCTTGCAAATGGTCCTCAGTTCTGTGGGGGAAAAAAATCGCTTGCCTCTCTTCAGTTTGAGTTATGGCCCCTGTATGAGATTAGCACATCAGGTACTGCATGATTAGATGACCCTAAAGCCCCCGCACTGGCAGTCCGTAAAATGTGCCATTAAGACACCAAACACCTCTTTGCGCAGGAAGAAGCCTGCCTAGACCCAGATTCCCTCCTACTGTCGGACTGTTTAGAAGGGAGAGCAGCATGCTATTGAGGCAAGCGTACACACGAAGAAACATACCGTCTTAGGATTCTTGAGTCTTCTCTGCAACTTTAGCTTCTTGTTCTTGCAGCAGTTTTGCCGTCCGTTGGCGACTGGTTTTGGCCGATGCGCTTTCGGGAGGCATTTTCCTATTTAGACCGTATCATCCTATTCTGATCTGCTCAAAGCGGGCTGAATGATAAGCACTTGAAAAATGTTTAAGGCTGTGTTAACCTTTTTCAAGAGAGGGCTGCGATAAGGATGTTTTTCCCCTCCTGTTGGTGTGTGGAGTGATATGTCTTCATGCACAGCCTGCTTTTTTTTGTGAACCAAAGTCTTTTCAATCCATGTTTGAGACTGTAACATTCCCATTTTATGAATCTTACGGGGAACATCAATTTCTTTCATTATGTTTTCCATGTGCTGCTCACTTTATCTCTACGGCTTAAACACATCCTTTTCTACTCACCCATGAAGTGTCCTGGGCCAATTGTTATTTCAAGCCTTATCTTCCTTGCAGGATTGTTGTGAGGCTTGTGTATTTCAAGCTTTATCTTCCTTGCAGGGTTGTTGTGAGGACAGAAGGGGAATGGAAGATTGTAACTTATTCATTTGACCAATTAATTCATTTGTACCCTGTGCTTCTCCCTAGTGGGGACCCAAGATGGTTTTTATTAATCCTTTCTAATGTATTTTATCCTCACAGCAACCCTGTGAGGTAGGTTAGGCTGAGAGTATGTGACTGGCCTGAGGTCATTCAGAAGGCTTCCATGGCAAAATGAAGATTCAAATCCAGATCTTGCTGATTCTGGTTTAACCACTGTACCAGATCGACTCTCAAGTGCCATTCTGAGCAGAGTTACATCCTTCTAAGCCCACTGAAGTCAAGGGTAAAACTAGTTTTAAAACCTTGTTCTTCTTGCTGAGAGTTCAGAGCACTGTATGAGGTTCTCCCTTACTGCATTTATTTTTACAACTCCCCTATGAGGCAGGCAAGATTGAGTGAGTGACTGACTGGCCCATGGTTACCCACTGTACTGTCCGAAGTAAAGTTACACCTTTTGAAGTCAACAGAATGTAATTCTTCGAATTGCCCTGCCAGGAAGTTTCTTGGTGGAGCTGAGATCTGAAGATAGTTCTTTCCTGTACTGTAACCTCTTTGCGCTCCTAAAACATACCCCAGTTTTATGGTACGGCTGTGCACATTCTTTACTTTGAAGCCTTCAGAGGACGGGCAGGTTGACAACCTAATCGGTTAAAAACCCCACTGTTCATCTTCTGCTGTGCAGCACTGGGATGGCAGCCTCTTCCTCTGACAACCTGGCTGTTTACTCCCGTGTGATTGTTCCTTGACCGCCTCTGTTCTTGTGGATGGTTCCCACAGTCTAAACAGGAAATGAAATGCTGTTTCCATGGGACGTGCTTAGTGCTTCCATGGGGGCAGTGGGGAAACCAGCCAAGTTTGAAAGGCTCCCGGAGATGACGGATTTGCTAAATAAACAGCCCTTCCCCATTTCTGCCGTGATGTTCCTGGGTCTGGTGGAGGCTTTCACTAGGGGGTCCTAAGCTAATGTTACTAGGATGTGAGTTACAGATTCAGATGAGAGGTATTTGTGTGTGTCTGTTGGAGGGAGGAGGGGTGTGTGTGTCAGGATTTGGCCTGGTGTTAGAACTGAAAAAGTGTGGGATTACTGATTAGTCTCCGAATGGTTTTTATATTGCTGCATAGAGACCAAAAGATTCACCCTGATGTGATTTTATTTATTGCATTTGTGCTCCAGCCTTCTGCCCACTGGGACTTGAATGGCTTACATTGTTCTCCTCACCTCCATTTTTATCTTCACAGCAACCCTACGAGGTAGGTCAGGCTGAGACTGGGTGACTGGCCCAAAGTTACTCAGTTAACTTCCACGGTAGAATGGGGATTTGTATCTGGGTCTCCAGGATCCTAGTCCAACACTACCACTGCAGTTCACTGGCTGTCAAGTTGTGATCCTTGTTGCCTCCTCCAGTTAAACTGCTTCTTTTGTGAGACAAGACACAAGTTTGCACTTCTGGACCATGCTTTTGTATCTATTAGCTTTTTAACACAACCGTGGAAACAGTTGCTTGTTTGAAACTGCACACCTCATGATTACAGAGTTAAAGCTACAGAATTTAGTGCAGAATTTATGCCCAACCTTTTTGAGCCTTTTTGAGTCAGAATTTGCAATTCTGACACAGCAAAGTTGGCGCAGTAATAAAATGGCTGCCGGAGGAGGTGGGGCCAGCCACAGAAATTATGGCCACAACTTAACTTCCGTTGACATAGATCCTTGTGTTGTGGTGGCAGCTGCTGCCAAAGCAATATTTTGAAAAATCTGCACAGCCAATCAATTCCCCAATAGCCAATCAGAAGTCTGGCTGAGAAAACGCCCTACCTGGCCCCACCCACTCCAGAAAAACACTTTGCTTGCACCAGACATCACACTGGGAACCCCTGATTTTTTGCCTGATTAATTGCAAGCTTTCTCTGCTGCCTTTCTTACCACCTATGGCTGGCTGAACATGATATATATAATGGCCATGAATGTGCTAATTGGAAGAACCGAAAGGGTATCAGATTTGCTATCAGTTGTTCAAAATGGGTGATATTTTATTTATTTGGACACTTAGACACGCTTTGTCTTTGCAGTGGAGTACCAAAGTGGCTTGCTCTTTCCTCCTCCATTGTATCCTTACAACAATTCTAAGGAGTATTAGGTTGTAGGAGGGTGACTGGTCAAAGGCCCAGCAAGTGAGCTTCTATGCCAGGGTAAACATTTGAACTTGGGTCTCCCAGATTCTAGTGCAGTACCCCTCACCCTAATTTTGCAAAGTTGAACCTGCTCACTTGGGAGGAACCACTGCAGAACAAGGATATAGGGGAACATGACCACTGAATATTCTGTGTTTGGACTAAAGATGAAGTTAGTGGCTCCTTTCACACATCGAGACACTCTGGAATTAAATAGGAGTTTGTATTTGAGGGTCACAAAGTCTGCATGGTTGGATTAGGAACTAGGAGGTTGGCCCCAGTTTATCATGGGTCCACTCTGCCTCATCTACCTCCCAGGATTATTGCTGTGAAGATGAAATGGAGCAGGGGGTAAAGATATAAGTAGCTCCGGGGTTCCCCTTGCTGGGAAGAGGGGTAAGAACAACCAAATAAACATATTCTAAATGTAGCCCTGACCTGTTTGGCCCAGACTAGCTTGATCTTGTCAGATCGCAGAAGCTAAGCAAGGTTGACCTGGCAAATATTTGGATGGAAAACCCCCAAGGAATACCAAGGTGACTTGAAGGCAATCAATGGCAAACCTCTGCTGAGCATCTCTTGCTTTAAAATCTTGCTTAGTAGGTGGTTTTGGCAGTAATGCAAAGTTAGGTAAATATCAGTTTCGTGCCTGGCTGTAATTTTTTACTTATGTTATTCACAGTCCATCTTTCTCACCAAGACTCTAGTGGATTACAACATGTAAGTCAATACGATCAACAGGACGGGACATCCCCCGCACCCCCAATGAAATAGGATTTGGATTGCAGACCCTTGAAAACAAGCGGAAGTGTGATCTAGAACAGAAACAAGGCAGAAACAAGGCAATAAGTATTTAAGCCAGAAATTGGAATAGCAGACCTAACTTGTGGTCGTTGAATAGCAGTCCTAACTTGTGGTCATTGCAAGGAACCAATAGGGTACTTATTCTAAATCATATTTCAGATTTTTTTTTCAAAAAATGTTTTTCTATAAATAACCAGCAAGTGATTATTCTATGACGTTGCTCTGAGTCTTCAAAGAAGCAGCAGACCCACTTTTCCACTGTTGTCTATTTCCTATCTCTGCTAACTTCAGTCTTCTATGAGTTCTTGTTTTTATGAACTTTCCAGGACTGTTTGGTCTGTCCCTCTCTCCCTCCCCCCAAGTTTCCTTAAATAAAATTAGCAAGAACAGAAGGGCTGGCCTCCTGCAAGAAAGATTGGTGGGGACAGATTCCAAGATGACGGCCCCATGCAAAGAGGCCGGCCCCCCTTGCTGGGGAAGGCTGAAGGAGCGATGTTTTGGTGGAGCTCTGCTTCAGCTCCTTAGAGCACTGGAAGCTTGGGTTTGGCTTGAATATTAATAGGGTCAGCCACCTTTCCAGATGTAGCCAGAACGGTGGGTGCTGTAATTAGAAGACCTGCTGAGATTTCATTCATGTATTAATGAGGATCGTCTGCGTGAATAACGACTCTGTCTTTTTTTCTTTTTTTAAAATTTGCCTTGTTCTTTTAAAGCACTTTTTAAAAAGTGGGCCGAAAATGTCTGAAGTCCCTTTGTTTACGGTGGTGGAAAGTGCCATAAAATTGCAGCCGACTTATGGTGACCCCTTTGGGGGTTTTCAAGGTGAGAGAGTTGTTCAGAGATGGTTTGCATCGCTTGCCTCTGGGTAGGGCCAAGGCCATAGCAAGGGGGCATTGCGCCCAGGGCACTTGTGTGCCCTGCACCCCTGCCACACCCCCTGCCCCGGAACGCCCGAGTCATGCCCACACACCCCTCCTCCCCACACCGACTCACGCCTGGTGCAAGACGTCCCCCATCCCCTGGGCGCTACGCCACTGGGTAGGACCCTTGACTTCCTTTGTGATCTCCCATCTAAAATTCTAACCAAGGCTGATCTTGCTTAGCGTCTGAGATCTCAGAAGGTTGGACTAGGAAAAATGGTTTTGCCCATTTGTATGGGTGTTAGGCTTACTAGATCCCTCCTTGGTCACCAGAGGGGGATGAGGGGTAGGGTTGCCAGATCCAGGCTAGGAAACTCCTGGGGATTTGGGGATGGAGCCTGCAAAGAGCAGGGACCAGAGTGGGGTATCATTGCCATAGAGTCCACCTTCCAAAGTGTCCATTTTCTCTAGGGGAACTGATCTATGTAGTCTGGAGATGAGCTGTAATTCTGGGGGACCCGCAGGTCCCATCTGGAGGCTGGCATCCCTTGTGTATTGGGGGGGGGGGGGGGAGAGAGAGAGACAGTCAGACAGACAGACTGCAGCCAGAATGTCTGCCTAAGTCAGTCCTGGAAATTGCTCTCTTCTTCCATTCCATCTTCTTGCATTCCATCTTTTCAGGACTGCTCAAGATAATTTGCTGCCTGCAAGTGAGTATGCCTCCTGTTGAAGAAGCAAGCCAGATCCCAATAGGACTAACATCTCCCCAGGAACTTTCCTTAGAACTGCCACATCTTCCCAGACTGCTGGAGGCATCTCAATCGTAGAATCATAGAGTTGGAAAAGACCCTCAAGGGCCATCAAGTCCAACCCCCTGCAATGCAGGAACACACAATCAAAGCACTCCTGAGAGATGGCCATCCAACCTCTCTTTAAAAACCTGCAAAGAAGGAGACTCCACCACACTCTGAGGTAGTGCATTCCACTGTCGAACAGCCCTTACTGTCAGGAAGTTTTTTCCTGATGTTTAGGTGGAATCTCTTTTCCTTTACCTTGAACCCATGACTCCTGGTCCTAGTCTCTGGAGCTGCAGAAAACAAGCTTGCTCCCTCACCAACATGACATCCCTTCAAAGATCTAAACATGGCTATCATGTCAACTCTTAAACTTATCTTCACCAAACTACCCAGCTCCCTAAGTCTCTACTCGTAAGATCTGGGTGATGGCTGTAGGCCAAAGAGACTAATGGGTCATCAGTGGACAGGCCCCATCATTGTGCAAATTGTGTATTTTTGATGACCTGTCCTGCCTTTCAGGCCTGGGGGAAGACCATGGCTGTGCTTCCGAGACCTGCTGCTGCTTTGGAGTGTCTGCTCATTCATTCATGAGTGTGTGTGACAGGCCCAAGGTCACCCAGGGAGCTTCTATGGGGCAAGTGGAGATTTTAACCTGGGTTGCCAGATCTGATCATCTAGTGTTTCGTAGGAGGAAACTCGGACACACTTATGTATGTCTGACATCCTGACGTGCATATCCTGGTCCACCTCCCTGCTTCAGCTGCACGAGACCAAAAGCTGTCTTCTGCCTTCTGTGAGCTACTTGCATTTACTTCGTAATAGCATCCTTACCGACTTCTGAATCAGGGTGTGTCAGTAAATGGATCACAACATTTTTTCTTATTTTTCCCCTTTTACTGTGTTTCCCTGAAGATAAGACAGTGTCTTATATTAATTTTTGCACCCAAAGACGCGCTATGTCTTATTTTCAGGGGATGTCTTATTTTTCTGTGTTCTGTTCGTCGGGCATGCTTCCAAATAAAAACTTTGCTATGTCTTACTTTCGGGGGATGCCTTATATTTCGCACTTCAGCAAAACCTCTACTACGTCTTGTTTTCAGCGGATGTCTTATATTTGGGGAAACAGGGTAGGAACATTAAACGGCATGCTTGATCTTACAATGAATCTGATTGTACTTGAAATAGAATATGTGTTTGGTAGTATTTATTATCTGGCTAGGTGGTGAAGAAGGGGAGAGGAGGGAAACAGCATTCTGGTGCATGGGTCAGATCTATGTGCATTGGAATCAAAATGTGTTTGTCCCTGCTTATAGCTCTGACTTTTAGAGCCTGCGGGAGAGACCACCACAGGGCTCTGCAAACTACCGTTACAGAGCTGAATGAGGCTCTTCTTTAAAGAAGAAGGAGCAGCAAGAAAAAAAAATCTTTGTTAAAATCTATTGGAGAAGTAGGTGGGATGCTAGAATTGCCGGGACGTGGATTTATGTGGACTTGATGGGCTTCTTAGAGATGCTTTACAGAAGGCGAAACAATAGAGATAAACCATGGCCCATAATCCAAATATTAACCGCATGCAGATTTATCCCAGTGTGTTTAAAGAACCATCCAGGGCATTCCTGTGTGTATATCTTTTTCTCTGTCTCTCTCCACCTTCCATTGGATATTGTTCCATCCTAGATTTTCTCATCTGAATAGCAGATTGTGCTACTGTAATCAATCTCCCCCACACCCCAACAACCTGCAGCCTGAAAGGTCCATTCTACCATCTCAGGACTCCCATCTTCCATCCTCCTTACTGGGGTTACCAGCCTCCAAGTGGAGCCCAGTGATTTCCGGGAATTACAGTTGCTCTCCAGAAGTCAGAAATCAGTCTCCCGGGGGAAAAATAGCTGCTTTGGAGGGTGGACTCCATGGCATTTGTACCTTGCTGAGGTCCCTCGCCAAACCCTGCCTTCCAAGCTCCACCCCCAAATCTCCGGGATTTTCTCACCCCAAAGCTGGCAACCATACACTCTACCCATTGATCACATTATTATCCTATTCTTCTTCCGAGGGTAGCCACCGTGTTCCTTCTGCCTCTATTTCATCTACACAACACACCTGCGAAAAGGTCAGGCTAAGAGAGAGTGACTCGTGTCAGGTCACCCTCTGGGCTTCATGGCTGAAACAAACACCATGCCCCAGGTTCTGGTTGGACACAGTAGCCACTGCACCACGTCAGCTCTCTTGATGCCACCCAATTTTCTGCATTTGTTGCAGAGAGAGGAACAAATTGGTGAAGCCACAAAAAGCCTGGCTCACTTGTTCTAATGAATAAAACCTGCTTTGGTGTGTGTGTGTGTGTGTGGGGGGGGGTGAATTAAGGATGTGCAGTTGAGCAAATTGTTTGTTTTGCCTCCAGGCAAAACATCCTCTATCCTCCCCTGCTTCCCCAACCCAAAGCTACCTTCATGCACCTGCTTCGCATCCTACTTAATTGATTTCAGCCGTGGCTCCTATCCGTAAAATTTATGAATGGAAGCCCAGCAGCAAAATAATAAATAAAGGGTGCTGCAATACTGAAGAGCACTTCTAGGAAATGATAGATCACTGGAAGAAGTCGTCCCTGGCCTTCCCTGGCAGTGGACCTTTGCTGTTTAGCTGCCAGTGATCTGGGTTGGGCACAAAGAAGTTGAGGGTAATGCAGCCATTATAGTGGGTGGAGTGTTGAACTACAACCTGGGGGGGACCTGGGTTTGTATCCTCGCGTTGCCTGGGCCCAGTTGCTCTCTTTCAGCCTAACCTACCTCATAGGGTTGTTGTGAAAATAAAAAAAGAGGAAGGATGACCTATGTATGAGAGAAATGGTGGTTAAAAGGTAATAGATACCTCCAACAGTGGACAGTCATGGCCGACATGTGCTGGTGGTTTGAAGGGAGCAGATGTGGGCAGGAAATGCTGTCTGTGGGTTTGGCTTTACTGGTTAACTTCATGCGCAGAGAGCGCATTCTTTGTTTTTCTTCTTTGCTTCATGCCACTTAATCAGAGTTTCTCTGTCAGAGTGGGGTTAGGCCCTCTGCAAGAGCCCAGCCCCTCATTCCCTCCACAGACACTGGTTCATCCAGTATCTCCCTGTGACAGGGCCTTTTTGGTGGTGGCATGGAGATTTGTGGGATTTCCTTTCTAGAAGGCCTATGCAGCATCATTCTTCTGGGCTTTTAGATGGTTGATGAATGCTCTTGAGGAGCAGCAGTGGCGTAAGAGGTTAAGAGCTCGTGTATCTAATCTGGAGGAACCGGGTTTGATTCCCAGCTCTGCCACCTGAGCTGTGGAGGCTTATCTGGGGAATTCAGATTAGCCTGTGCACTCCCACACATGCCAGCTAGGTGACCTTGGGCTAGTCACAGCTTCTTGGAGCTCTCTCAGCCCCACCTACCTCACAGGGTGTTTGTTGTGAGGGGGGAAGGGCAAGGAGATTGTAAGCCCCTTTGAGTCTCCTACAGGAGAGAAAGGGGGGATATAAATCCAAACTCCTCTTCTTCTTCCTTCTTCTTCTTCCTTCTCCTTCTCCTTCTCCTTCTCCTTCTCCTCCTCCTCCTCCTCCACTACTTTTGTTCAGGCAACAGTTGATTGGCTGGCATCTGAATTTTCTGTCTTGTTTTTGGCTCTCTAGTATTTATTTTATTTTGTAAGAATCTGCCTTCTATTGAGTCAAATTATTGGTTGGTTTATCAGTATTGTTTCCTCTCTGGCTGCGATTTCAAGCAGAGGATGGTGTTTCCCAGTTGCTGCTACTTGAGATCACACATGGAGTTGGTCTACCAAGGTCGGTATTGCCTACTCAGACTGGTAGCAGCTCTCCTGGGTCTCAGGCAGAGGTCTTTCCCATCACTTCCTACCTGGTCCTTGTAACTGAAGATGCGAAGGGTTCTCCATGCAAAGCAGAGACTCTTCCACTGAACCATAGCTCTTGCCCTAGAAGGTTTAATTGGAAATGCCAGGGGTCAAGCTTGGGACTTTTCTGCACCTAAAGCACGCCAAGTTGACTGGCAGTAGCTGAATGCAAAGCATGCGAACTACCCCTGAGCCGCTCTGTGATTGTGTTCTGTTTATTTGATGGTGCAAAGATCATTAGGTTTCTTCTTTACGTTGCAGTTTTAATTGGCTGCAAACTGCTTTGCAGACCCGTCTGGATTGAAATTCAGGATAAAAAATGTTGTACGTCAATAAGGAAATGAGGAAGCAGCTCCTCAGGGCCTGGAGTTGCTGTGTCTCACAGGGATTTCTCCGCTGTGTCTTACTGTAGCTCCATCAAGGGCAACGATCTATCTGTTCAGTTTACAGAATTAATACCCGTGCCTTTCTGCCCTCATAAGGGGCCCTGAGGTGGCTAACAAATGCAAACATACATAATAAAACCACTTTTCTTAATTATTACAAAGGTAAAGGTAGTCCCTTGTTCATGTGCTGGATCAGTACTGACCCACGAGGCGGTGTCATGTTTATTAGGCACACTATGTTTACAGCATGGTTTGTCATTGCCTTCCCAGTCACTTTACTCCCTGGAAGCTGGGCACTCGTTTACTGACCTCGAAAGGATGGAAGGCCGATTCAGCCTTGAGTTGGCTACCTGGAAATGACTTCCCTTGGGATCGAACTCAGGTCCTGAGCAAAACTTTGACTGCCGTTCTGCATTTTAACACTTTTCACCAGGAGACTCTTTTAAAATTGCCCCCCTTCCCCAAAGCACAACATTAAAACAATTAAAATCAAAATATGCCAACAACAATTGCCAAATATGCCAACAATTGCCAATATGCCAAAATATGCCAACAACAAAATATGCCAACAACAACATGCCAGCAACAATTAATACATGGGCCGGGAAGGAGGGCTCACTGAGGGAAAGGCAGATAAAACAAGAAGGTTTTCATCCACTGGTGGAAGACGGGCAGAGGATTGGAACAGGGGAATCTCCCTGGGGGAGAGTTCTAGAGCTTTGGTGCCGAGACCAAGAAGACCCTCTCCTGTATTGCTGCTTGCCTAAGCTCAGAAGGTGGGGACACTCAAAGTAGGTTCTCCGATGAAGACCATAGTGGTTGATAGTCCTTCAGGTATGCTGGTGGAGGGGCTTTTAATAAGCCAAGACCAGTACCTTGAATTGTGCCCGGAAACAAATTGGGATGCGATGCAGATGGGCCGAGACTGGAGTCATAATATCCATATGGCCCGCTTCAGTAGCGGTAGTATTCTCGGGGAAATGCTTGTCACTGGCTCATAGTAATACTTGGCCTCCTGTTAAGCAGCGGGTAATTTTTGTGCAGAAAATAAACAACCCAAGAACTTGGTGATGGCTGGGCCGATCTGAGTAGCTTTTGCAGGGGTATCCAGGTATCTCTTTCATCTGGGAATGGTTTTGTGGCAGTGGAATTGCAATTCCCTAGTAAGAAACTATAGGATTTCATTGGTGGGGGAAAAGTGCAGTACGCAGCTGGTTTTCTTCCTCTCACAAATCTTCTGCGCATTTGTGTGAGTCTACATACGCATTTCTTACAAAACTGGTTCCTGGAATTTTGTCTTTGTGTGCTGCAATCTAACGTCCTCTACTTTTGTCATCCTCTCTTCATTGTGTTAAGGCATACCTTAGACTGGTTTTTGTTTGAGTCGTTCTCCGTTCTTTGTCATCCTAGTCCTGCTGCTTTATTTATCGGCCGTCTTTGTTCTCTGGTGGAATTGCTTTTCATATTTTGTAATCTGCCCAGAAGCAGCCAGATAGTCCGGCCTACCCTGATCTCATCAGAGCGTGGAAGCTAAGCAGAGTGGCCACGGTTAGTACTTGGCTGAGACCACAAAGGAAGACCGGGTCTGCTGCACGGAGGCAGGGAATTTCAAAGCAACTGTGTTGATCTCTGTTGCCTTGAAAACCTCATGGTTCTGGAATCACCATGAGTTGGTTGGAATTTGACAGCACACATAATTGTTAATTTAAGGACTACTGCATCTACTTTTGTCCAATCGCCATGTCATCTTTTTAGCTTTCTGAGTCAATGTAAGCAAAGTTCCTTCTTTCTATCACCTGGGACTTCACCTGTAGTAGGCACAGTTGGAAAATAGTTTGCTTCTGTCTGCTGACAAACAGGCAGAGCAAATTGAGTGCCTCCCATCCTCCATCTAGAGATCATATTCCTTCCTAAGTAAACCTGGTTACAACCTGATGGCCCAGCCTAGCCCAAGCTAATCAGAGTAATGAAGCTAATGGCCATGGTTAGTACTTGAATGGGAGACCACCTAGGAAAAGACGATGGTTGCTATGAAGAAAAAAAGGCAATGGCAAACCACCTCTGAACATGTCTTGCTTCAAAAAACCCATGGTCCTGGGTTGCCATAAGTTGGTTGCTTCTAAACACGTGTTCATTAATTAATCAGCATAGAGTTTCAATGAGAAAGCTGGGCGATAACGAAGTTAAAAGTACTAAGTCTCTAGTCAATTTCATTCTTTGAGAAGTGAAATCAACTTGATTCCAGGGAAGTCACAAAACAACATTCAGGTTGAGGCCGCTGAGTTAACCAAATGATGGAGTGGTCAGTTGTTATGCAGGCCTGAGAGATAGTATTTGGAAGAGTATAAACTCTGGCTGGGGTGTGCTTTTTAGCAGAATCATCTGCTAAATGAGAGAGGAATTGGAAAAAGAAATTTGATTGCAGAATTTATTCTCAGCCAAGAGTGATGGGTTTATATCCCCCAGAGAGCACTACGCTCAGGTATTAACAGCCTGCTTGAGATCACTGGCCCAAAAGTTGTTTCCTTGTCCTCGATCAGGACTAGAGCCTTTTCTGCTTTGGCCCCAGCCTGGTGGAATACTCTGTCCGATGAGACCAGGGCCCTGTGGGACTTATATCAGTTCTGCAGGGCCTGTAAAATGGACTCGTTCCGCCAGGCCTAGAGTAGAGCATGGCAAGTTATCAATCTAAGCTGGCCCTGCCTCTTTTACATCCTTTATGTTCTTATATCTTTCCTATTTGTAATCAGCCCTGCCCTCATGGATACACAGGGAAGGGCTCCATACTGTAGGAATTGTCGTTTTAAATATATGTTTTAATTGTGTAATTTTAATTGCATGCACTCTGATACTCATCCCTCTGAGCCCTGCTCAGTGGGAAGAGAGCAGTTTATAAATCGAGTAATAATAATAACATATGGGCCAGTAAATGTCTGAAATGCACATGTGTTCCTAACGAATGCATGTGTGTGTGCAACAATGCACCAGACTGTTACAGTACAATTCCACTGGTCCCTATAAAGCATGTCATGAACAACATCCCCTGGGTGCATAAGTGTCCCACCATCAATTGGCAGAGACTGGAACTGAGGATTCCTCGTGATCGGCAGGATAATTGCTAAGACGTGCTGTTCTGTCTCCCACACAGCCCCCATGGATTGGGTTGTGGCTGTCACTCACACGGAATGCTTTTGCCTCCTCTGGGCATGTTGTCTCTTCCCTGATGAGCCACCTCAGTGTTTGTGTCTCTGAATAGATATTTGTGTGCTTTCTTGCCCTCCCGGATTACTAAACTCCAATAATCGCATCTGTAATCCACTATTGCCACTAATGGGTTTGTAGAGACGGTAATGGAAGGATTTGCATCCTTGCTATTGTTCGGCAGGTGGCTGAGCCGTCAGCGATGCATGCAGACAGGCAGGCAGGCAGGCGTTTTGGGTTTTTTTTTAACCGGGCACTTTTCAGGTAATGGAACTAAAGCTGTTCCCTCCCGTCCTGACTTGGATCTTAATTGAGATTTGTGTAAATGCATTTTGCGGAGTGCATGTTGATAATGTGGATTAAGGAGGGACAAAGAGTATGCGTGGGCACGTGCTCGGGCAGTATGACCTCCTGAAATCAAGCACAGAGTCACGAAACAGAACTCTTGGGGTTCTGCTCTCCGCTGCCGCGACCTTGGCTGAGAAAGGAGAGTGAAGCTCACTTGACTGAATGTTTGATTTCTTTCGCATTCAACCAAGCGAGGTACAAGTCCAGTAGCACCTTAAAGGCCATCAGGATTTGATGAGGGCCAACCACTACAATATAAAATTGCCTGCAAGTTTTTGAGCACATCAGAACTCTACCTGGACATCACAAAAATTACCAAACGAGGGAGAACGAGAATAGATTTGTCCAGGTTAAGATCTTCATACCTTGCCTTGTGAGTTCTTTGGCATCAGATGCTAACATGCTCATGGATTCTAGTGTAAGTGCTAGATTTGAGTCCAGTCGCACCTTTTTTATTTCTGTTTTATTCAACTTGAAGACAGCAAGATTTTTTCCCAGGGTATAAGCTTTTGAGCATTTGATAAAGGGAGCATGTTGAAAACTTAGGTCTTGGCAAACCTTGATGGCTTTTAAGGTGCTACTGAACTCAGTATCTTTCAACGCAGCCAACGTGGCGACCCATCCGAAACAGGTTTAGTACCTGTAGGTGTTCGATTATGCCACTTGCATTTTGGGATGAACCATAAAATGGAGTGCCATCTGTTTTGAAAAGAAAATAGATTCCAGTAGGGTTTCAGCGGCGCTTGGAAAGGACTTGGAATCTTCCCGTGCAAAGCCCTTTCTGTATCGGGGATGAAGAGGGAGTCTCGCGATCTGCATTGAAGCTGTAAGCCAAAGCTTTTTGCCCATGGACGGTAATGGGCCTCTTTAGCCTGTGGTACCTAATGTGGCTGAGCCAGATTTCCTCCCCAGCTCTCCAAGGAGATTTGAATGTCTTGAGGCTGTCAAAGAGGATTTATGGAAGCGGCTTGCCTTGAGCAGGGAACGGCTGTTTACAGAAACATTTCTCTTGCTCTGAGCCAGCCTGCCCTCCTTTTCCAGGAGACTCAGGACAGCAGAGTTCCTTTGTCTCCCGCCTTCCCCACGTCACCTCCCTGCGATTGGTATCTCTCTTCTTTTCCTTCTGGAACTTTAGTGCAACCTGGGAGGGTGGGTTTTCTGACTGGGGAAAGGGCGCTGGGAGAAAGGTAACCTTCAGGGTGTTGTGGTTTTTCCGGGTTGTATGGCCGTGCTCCAGTAGAATTTTCTCCTGATGTTTCGCCTGCATCTGTGGCTGGCATCTTCAGAGGATCTGAAGATACCAGCCACAGATGCAGGCGAAACGTCAGGAGAAAATTCTACTGGAACACGGCCATACAATCTGGGAAACTCACAACACCCTAGTGATTCTGGTCGTGAAAGCCTTCGACAAAGGTAACCTTTCTTTGCACAGTTGTTTTATAGAGGCAGGTAGCAATCAGGGAATTCCTATGTCACTTGTATTTTGGAGCCTCACATCTGGGCTCTTTGCTTTGTTGTTAGCGTTTAAACTAGGAAAGAAAAGTTTAAAAAACCACAAATCAGGCAGGCATGTGAAGAGTTAAACCTTCTTCTCTCTCCCCAACCACAGCCCCTAGGCAAATTGAGGCTATGTGATCTTGCAGGTTGCATTTTGCAGGCAGACAGATGCATGATCATGTGTTTGAGCCCACAGAGGGCAGGCAGGAGGTAGCTCCTGGTCCCTCTTATTTATTGCTAGTATACACTGCCCTGCCCTCCAAGCAGCTGTCACTTCTCCTTCTTTTGTCCTTCTCCTCTCTGGCTGGTGGCTGCTGCAATGGGCAGCCATCTCTGCATGTTTAGGGAATGAGAGGTTGACAGTGGCCAGTTGAAGTTAGAGCTGTCAGCCCTCTTTGTGTCCATCAGAGGTGGAGGCAAAGCAGGCGTGCTGAGCAGAGAAGTGGGCAAGCCTGATTCTTCCCTGCTCAGGCCGCAGTCACAGATGCTGTATGACACTAGTCCTGCTGTGATATCTCCTGATACCATCCTTGAAACCTGTCTTTGAAGGGCCCCTGGGCATGGCTCTGAAATGTTCCCCAAGCCAGGATTCTTGTATCCTTGTGGCTGATATCATAGAGTAGAAGTCAGGCAGCTTCACGGCAGGTCTTTCACTGGAACCTTCAAACTATTTTCCCTATAGAACACTTTGCAACTTTTGGGGTTGTTTTTGTTCATTAAAATTTTACAGTGACTGAGCGGTTGACAGATACTGATGCCCTATTTATAATATGGAAGCCCTCGAAGATTTGAGAAATACAAGGACTTTTCTTTTGAGATGTCAAAAAAGACTGCCACAGTCAACTTGTAGGCATGGTTTCTGTTCAAAGATAGGCTTCCTCTGAACAGGGAAGTTCCACTTGGGGCCATCCTGTCTCATAGCCTCTGGTGGAACACTAATCCATGTATGTGTGTGTGTGTGTGTGTGTGTGTGTGTGTGTGTGTGTGTGTTTGTGGCAAACAATAAGAGTGTTAGGAGATCCTTTCTGAATCAGACCAGTGGTCCATGGAAGCCAGCAATCTCTTTTTTCAGCGTGGTCAGAGAGATGCATATATATACATGCAAAAGTCAAAGCAACCCCCTATTGCTTCCTTACGGCAGATGGCATTCAAAGATAAACTTCCTCTGAACATGGAGGTTCTAATAATAATAATCATAATAACCTTTATTAGGCATTGAGAGAATAAAAGAAAGAAAACAAGCATTGGCAGGTCAGATTATTCTATGCATGGAAAGCCATTACAGAATAAATTATTCTAAAATATCTGATAGAAACTTGGCTACAGAGGTTACAATCAAAGAAAAGTTGTTTAATAAAAATATAACCTGCCCAACTGCTGTATATTTATCAAACTTTACAGGGAACACAGCAAAGAGCTTGCTCCTGGGCCCCTCATGTTTAGATCAGTAGAGCAATATATGTTCCATAGATTGAGTCTCGGAAATGCAGTGAGGGCATTTTTGATCTTGTGGGGCAATCTTAGTAAACTTAGAGGTTCTATTTAACCACCATGGCTGGCATCCATTGATGGGCCTCTATATCTAATTCCCCTTGAAAGCTATTTTGGCTGGTGGCTGCTGTTTATTCCCCAGAGTCGTCCATCCTAGTTGCGATCTTTGACGGAAGCAGAAATGAGCATAGCTTCTAGTTCTGGGTAGCATGATGGGATACTTTTTTTTTTAATTTGGAGAACTCAAATGAAGGCAGAGTGGTGCCTGAGTTCCTTTAAAACTGTGTACCCACCAATGAATCAAGATGTACCTGAATTCACCCAAATTGTCAGTCCAAGGGTTTCTGTCTGAGCCTTACCCCTTCCCTTGTATGCTTTGCCAGCAGCTGCAGCTTCCCCTGTGGCATTTGTTTCCTCTGCTACCACCTATCCTTTGGCTGATTGAAAAGCCCAAGCGGGTGTTTGTTCTTGTGTTCAAAGGTATACTTTCCAACGTAATTGCCTTTCAATACATTATCAGCAGTTCTGAGCATACCTCCACTGCTGCAGTGTGTGGAAGGCCAAGCTGTGCATTGCGTGGTGCCTTTGTGTACTTGTACTGGTGTTTTCGTGTTTGCATTCTAGAGCTGAGATGTGTTCATTCCCTCCTCCCTTTTGGAGATTTCACTTGGAGAGGCTTTGGGGAGGGGGCTCAATTGAAACCCCTGTGTTTACAGGCAGAGCAGCTGGGATTCTGCTGCAAATTTATGCTGTCAGAAATTTTTGTACGGAGACATGACTTCCGCATCTCTCTCTGCAGCCCGGAATGCTGCTGTAGGGGACAGAGAATCCCCAGAAAGTGAAGTGCCAGCAGTCTTCATTGTGAGTGCAGAAATGAATCTTGTGTGCAGAATTGGATCTTCCGTGTGTGCAGAGATGAATCTTCCTTATGTGTGCAGAAGTGATGTGCAGTATGGAGCCCTACATTTCTGGATGCCAATTGTCTGTGTGTGTGTGTGTGAGAGAGGAGTGGGTACGTGGATGGGTGTTGACAGAAGGGGGAAGGCTTTGGTCTCTACTCTAGAGCTGTGGCTATGCTAAACTCCGCGGCTTCGTGTTGATGTGTTTGGGGCTGTGTAGGGATGGGTGAAGGAAGGGGAAAGTGAGGATGGGGTATGAGTCTGAAATTGTATGAGTATGATGTATTGTATGAAATTGTATGAGTATGATGTATGAGTCTGAAATTGTGTGCATCGAGGAATACTGCTGTAAATTTCGTTGTGCATGCACAATGACAATTAAAAAAAATGCTTATGTTTATGTAGGCCTTCCATGATGGAACGGGCTTGCTTTTGGCTGGCAGACCCTATTTCGCGCTCTTCACACCCCAGGAGTTGCCAACTTTTCCTGGGGAGGGCTAGCTTTCTCTCTGGGTATTCCACTGCCACCACCTGATCATTTGAGGACTGCCCGCTGGGGAAGATCAGGACTTCCCAGCTTCCTTTCCAACTGTGAGGCCTCTGCCTCAGTTTCCCCTTAGTACCCCTCTCCTGGGTTCCACAGGGTAGATTGGAGGTCCTGGAGGAAAAGCTGCTCAGCCTTCCTCTACCTATTTAGATAGCATGTCCAAGCAGCCTTCCTCTATTTAGATAGCATGTCCAAGACAGTGGGGCATACATGGTACAGAGAACTGTCCTCCACATCTGAGGTTTGAAAAGTATTTATTAGAAAGAAAATGATTACCAGTATGTTTTATCACAGCACGAGATGGAGCAAGGGTTTCAAAGCAAAGGAGATAAAACACAAATCCCCTTCCTCTATCTCTAATACATACCCTAGCTAGTAGATGGTGGAAAGCAGGGTAGGTCCTTAAAGCTTAAAAAGTTGCCGTTCTCCAAGAGCTCACATAATTTGATGGAACATATGGTCCAGGAAATGGCTGCTACCTTCCACAGCTCAGGCATGAGGCCTGCCCTCCAGCTTGAGGAAAGAGAAAAGAGAGGGGGGAGCCATTTCTCCACACCTTCCATGGCATTGGGTTGGCCACTTTGGGAAAGAGGCGGTGGATTTCATTGGACTTCTGGTTTCATCCAGCAAAGCTTTTGTAATGTGGGTAACAAAGGGACTGGACCGCTTGGTTGGAGTCTGGCGGTATTAGATGCATAGAGGTGACTGTCATCTCTCCCAGAGGGGTAGCAAAATCTGGTCCCCACCCCCCTTCCCGGTATGGGCAGCCGCCCTCCCCCACCATGACCAAACAACTTTTTTGGCCCCAAGTCTTGAAGTCAGTGTATGGACTTGGGGGGAAGGAGGAGGGGGTGTGCAGGCGGTTTTCCGCTCCCCCATGTGACTAAATGGCTGCAGCCCAGGGACATTTGATCCCATATGTCTCCCTGGGCGGTATACTCCTGGTCTCTCCCGAGCCACTGGCATTCAGATACACTGCCTTAAGACACAAAGATCCCCTTGAACTACTGCGGTAAAATCCATAGCTGATCTCTCTTACTCCTGACTTGTCATCCCTTTTGCAAATGAAAACCTGTGGATTCATTGCATGCCTTTAGGCCAGCCTGAATTTTGCCTGAAGGAGACAGGATTTAGGATATCCTCCTTCTGCCAGACAGGATTTGCGCCCATCGGTGAATTAACAGAAACATTTGCTGGGTGGTGAACTTATAATTTTTTTTTTAAAAAGCAGGAAATTCAGTCAAACCAGTGGAGCCTGGGATTAGGTCATTGTAGCTCTATGGTGTTTTAGCGACTCTTGAATTAAAAAAAAAATAAAGCCCTCTGGGGTAGAGTTGGATGGATGGTAGCTTCAGGGGCTGAGGCAAGAAATGTATTTGCGGGGTGGGGGGGGGGCTGCTGTGGGGGTGCTCCATTACTTTTTTCTTTCTTTGCTTTCCTTCTGGCGTCCCTGTGCTCTCCCCCATGGTGGGCCCCCAAAGCAGCTTAATTCCTCCATTTTATCCTCACAACAAACTTGTGAGGTAGGATACGCTGAGTATGTGTAACTGGCCCAGGATTGCCCATAGGAGAGTGGAGATCTGAACATGGATCTTGCAGATCCTCGTACCACACTCGTAACCGTTAGACAACACTAGCTGTCACTATGTGCATGCATGTAAACATTATTTTTTTACTTTATTTTACTTCATTGGCTCTCTGCCTTTTCCCCTGGTGGTGACCCAAACCTGCTTACATCTGTTTCTTCTCCCCCACTTTATATTCACAACAAACCTGTGTGTGAGGCAGATCACAGGTTGAGGATGTGCGACCGGCCCAGGGCCCATGGAAGGGTCAGGATTTGAACATGTCTCTCCCAGATCTTATACTGACGACTATGCCACGTTGCCTGTCTGCAGTAGCAGCAGCAGCGAGAGCCACGAAAGAATCATCCCCGTGTAGAAGCAGCCTGCCTTATGCCAAAGCCATGCATCTTCAGCTTCTTTTTGCATTTTGCGTTTGGCTGCGTTAGTAGCTGTTATGGAAAAAGGAATGTTTCAGTGTTCTGCTTTTCTCGGTGAATTGATTGTTCTGCCTCTCCTGTTGCCATATTGTGCTCATGGACTGGTGCTTGTTACTTGTGAACAACTAGGAGGTTTCCTGCTTGGGAAAAATCCCTCTTGTACAGTGTGTGGGAAGTCCTGTGCAATGGTTGGAGGTGTCCACCTCGATTCCTTTCCAATGCAGGAGGTGATTTGTGTGTGTGTTGCTGTGGCAGAAATGAAATGTCGAACAGGTTAAACAATAAGGACGTGTTTAATGTTTACGCTTTGCCGTAAATATTTTCCAGGGCTTGGGAAACTGCTGAAGGGGTTAGCTGGCCAATCCAGGATCATCTCTGCTTGCGGAGCCTGCATTGTCCAAGGCTGGCCTTTCTGTTAATCATCTGCTTACAAGACTGACGTGGGAGCGTGTTAGCATGTTAAGAAAAATTAACAAAGATCAGTAGCTCAGCTGCTCATCTGCGAGAGTATTTTTCGTGGTCGAGGGAGCCGGCGAGCTTGTTAAAACATAAACGAATAGCCTTTCTGACAGTTTAAATGGTTGCTTTATTAAACAAACTTTACATCAGTATTCAGAGCGCGTCTGGAATCTGTTGCCAGCAGACCCCGACAACGGAAGAGTGGTAGGTTGGGGTTAGTCTCTGGAGCTCCTTCTTTGGGGCTGTGTGAGAGTTTCATTTAGTTGAACCGAGAACAAATCCCGTTCTTTTTCCTCACTGTGCCACAACGTGGCTGTCATATCCTGGCTATGTTGCTTCTGTCCTGTGGAATGCGTGAGATAAACTGGGTAATGCAAATGATGAACTGCAAGGAAGGAGGCCCATCGCCAGCAACTGAGCCTGTGTCCCGTGCCTTTGTAAAAATGATGTTTGTTTGTTTCATTTATACCTGGCCTTTCTTCCCAGTAAGGATCTGAGGCAGCTTACATCGTTCCCATGATTTTATTCTCACAACAGTCCTGTGAGAGAGGCTGACCTTCACTCGGTGACTTCCGCACTCAGCCTGCTGGAAGGTTGCTCTAAGTCTCAAGCCATTGCAGAGGCAGCCCTTCTCAGTGGAATGGCAGCTGGTGGGATTTGTTTCAAGGGTCCCTGGGCCTAAACTGTGACAGCTGACACAAACAGAACTCTTGGAATTCTTTAATCACGGTGAAAAGACTGAGAAGGAGCCAGAGAGTCATATGTCTGTCTGGGATTTTTGTTTTCAATCCTGCCCTTCCTACAAGGAAGAAGAAGAGTTTGGATTTATATCCCCCCTTTCTCTCCTGTAGGAGACTCAGGGCCACTCCCCACTTACCTCGTCTGAGTGCAACCCCGCAGCGACCCCTCGTAGAAAAGCCTCCATGGCTTTTGACAACGGAGACATTTGTTCCCCACTCATTTTCCATTCAGGAAGTAGCGCGGGGTTCCACATCAAGAGTCAAAGAGGCAATCAAGCGTTCTGATTGGCTGGCACGAGTGTGCATCATTTACACGTGGGAGTTGCAGCCAGCCGAAGGTGGGGCTCCATTTTGATTGGCTGACCCGAAAAGTTCGTTTGGATAAAGCTGAACGCATTGTTTTGAGACGTCTGCACATGATGACGTCACTACCTGTTGCAAATTGCTTGGGCAGAAAAATGAAAGTAAATATCGGTTTCGGTTTACACTGCCGACAACCCTGTGCTCAGCGGCACTTTGCCAAGCTGCAAAACAGTGGAGCTCGAGCAAAAAAGAGCAATGTTGGCACGTCTTGTTGTGCACACGTCTCAATTTCTGAGCACTTTCTGACGGGGACACCCTCCCTAAATAAAATGGCGGTTCCTGTTTCCTGATTGGCTGGAAGCTGCGCGTCAGAGCGAATCAGCCGCGCGTAAACAGCCGAGGTTCCCCACCCCCCTGTGGCACCTGCGGGTTTTTTAAAAATGTTGCTCTTTTCAGAGGACCTAATCTTAGTAAACTTGGAGGTTCTATTTAACCACCATGGCTGGCATCCATTGATGGGCCTCTATATCTAATTCCCCTTGAAAGCTATTTTGGCTGGTGGCTGCTGTTTATTCCCAAGGAGGTGGGAGAGCGGCAAATTAAGGGCAGCTGCGCAGTGGGCGCTGGTGACGTGGGGAACGTCCATCCTCCTTGTGTCTTTTAAAGAGGTGACCCCGCGGCTTACGGTGAGTGGGGAGTGGCCCTCAAAGGGGCTTACAATCTCTTTGCCCTTCCCCCCCCCCACAACAAACATCCTGTAAGGTAGGTGGGGCTGAGAGAGCTCCGAGAAGCTGCGACTAGCCCAAGGTCACCCAGCTGGTGTGTGTGGGAGTGCACAGGCTAATCTGAATTCCCCAGATAAGCCTCCACAGCTCAGGCGGCAGAGCTGGGAATCAAACCCGGTTCCTCCAGATTAGAAACACGAGCTCTTAACCTCCTACGCCACTGCTGCTCCTGGGTGGCTTTCATTATTCTCCCTCCTCTACTTCATCCACACAACCACCACCATGTGAGGTAGGTTAGGCTCCAAGGAAGTGACTAACCTGAAGTCACTCAGCAAGCTGCATTGTGGAGTGGAGATTTGAACCTAATTTTAAGCGCTTTCCAGTACCAGCTCTAAACTGTCCTTTCTGAGGTACTTGTTCTTCCCCGTATTTTCACTTTGAGAGACAGTGTAGTGTAGTGGTTACAAGCAGGTGGACTCTAGAGAACTGGGTTTGATTCCCCTACTCTTCCTCATGAGCAGCTGATTCTTACCTGGTGAACTGGATTTCTTTCCCTGCTCCTACACATGAAGCCTGATGGGTGACTTTGGGCTAGTCACCGTTCTCTCCAAACTCTTTCAACCCCACCTACCTCACAAGGTGTTTGTTCCGGGGAGAGGAAGGAAAAGGAGTTTGTAAGTCCTTTTAAGTCTCCTTGCAGGAGAGAAAGGTGGGACATAAATCCAAGCTCTTTTTTTCTTCTTTACAGAGGTTCACCAGAAATAATACTAACCAGGCTCCCTCTAAACCAGGATTTCCTTTTTCAGTTCACAAACCCAGTTTGGAGGGAACCCTGGCTAGCGTTTGCCACAGTCATTGCAGTGTAATGGCTAGAGGGGTCCCCAACCTTTTGCAGCCAGTAGCCATCTTTGGCATTCTGGCATACTATGGTGGGTGCAGCCACAAAATGGCTGCCACAAAGAGTCTTCTACAAGAGGTGGAACCAGCTAGAAAATGGTTGCAACAGCTCACATACAGGTACTCAGTGAAGATCCTTGTGCTGTGATGGCAGCTGCTTCCAAAGTAAAATATCTCTGAAGTCAATCAAATCTCCAGTGGCCTGTCAGAAGTCCTCCTGGGCAAAAGCCCATTTGGCCATGGCCACTTTCTAAAAATACTTGGCAGACCCCAGGCAAGGTGTGGGCAGGTGCTATGGTGCCCAATGGGGAACCCCTGGGTTAGAGGATTGGACCTGAATCTGGGAGACCCAGATCTGAATCCTTACCCTGTCTTGCTGGGTAACTTTGGACCAGTCACAATGTTTCACCATAACTTACCTCAAAGTACTTTTGTGAGGATAGTGAACAGAACAAAGCAAGCTGTTTTGAGTCTCTGTTGGGAAGAGAGCTGGGATACAAATGAAGTAAATATATAAAAGTCACCATTTGGGGTGGGGAGAACCGATCTGGCAGCTGAGCTCACATCCCTTCGAACAGTTCTGCCACTTTGAGGTGATGTATTCTGTGGTGAATTCATTCTCTGCCTTGGCCCCTCGCCCCCCCCCTCCCCACTGGTTGTTCTATTGTGTGGAATATTGAACAAGCCCATTCTTACCTTTTGAATGTCAGTTTGGGAATTGGGGTCAAGGCTCAGGACGAATCTGCGTGGCTTCCATCCGCCTGATGCGTCTTGTCCAACTGTTCCGTTGTTTGCATCTTCATCAGAGCAGTGGAGCATGAAGGCATTGTTTGGGGGTAGGGTGGGGTGGGGTGGGGAGGGGAAGGGTTTGGAATGATTTGCTTCTGTGTTGTTCAGGATGGTGGAACTGTGTGGGTGTTGCTTTAGGTTTATGGTGGTGCATCACTTTGAAATTAATTTATTGTGCACTTCCTGCATAGGAAGAGGCTGTGGTTCAGCGGCAGTCTGGTAGAGCATCTGTCTGGCATGCAGGAGATCCCAGGTCTAATTCCCATCATCTCCAGTTGAAATTATGAGGTAGTCGGTGATGTGAAAGACCTCTACCAGGAGCCCCTGGAAACCTGCTGCCGGTCCGAGTAGACAGTACTGATCTGGAAGGACTGATGGTATGATTCCATATAAGGCAGCTTCATGTGTGTTCATTTGCACGTGTTTGAATGTACACAGAGATGATATGCAGGCACTCAGGTAGGGTTGCCAACTCCAGGTTGGCAAATTACTTGAAAACCTGGAAAATGAGGGGTTCGGGGAGGAGCCTCAACAGTGTGTAATGCTATAGAGTCCATTGTCCAAAGCAGTCATTTTCTCCAGGGGGGCAGATCTCTTTAGAAGAAGAGGAGGAGGAGGAAGTAGAAGAGTAGTTCAGATTTATACCTCCTTTTCTCTCCCCACAACAGACATCTTGTGAGGTAAGTGGGGCAGAGAGAGTTCTGAACGAACTGTGACTAGCCCAAGGTTACCCAGCAGGAATGTAGGAGTGGGGAAACAAATCTTGTTCCCACAATAAGAGTCTGCTGCTCATTTGCAGTAGTGGGGAATCAAATCAAATTTTCCAGGTTAGAGTCCGCCCGATCTTAACTGCTACACCACCCTGGCTCTCTTTAGTTGAAGATCAGTTGTAACTCTGGGAGTTCCCCAGGTCCCACCTGAGGACCTTCTATCTACTTAAGAAAACATTACCCAACTTTTTAAAAGAAGAACACAGCACTGATATCATCTAGCGAGGCTGCCCTCCATAGTCACTAGGCATCAGCGTGGTGTAGTGGTTAGGAGTGGTGGACTCTAATCTGGTGAACTGGGTTTGTTTTCCTACTGCTCCATATGAAGCCTGCTGGGTGACCTTGGGCTAGTCACAGTTGTCTCAGAACTCTCTCAGCCCCACCTACTTCACAAAATGTCTGCTGTGGAGAAGGGAACAGAAGGCGATTGTAAGATGATTTGAGACTCCTTAAATGTTGAGAAAAGTGGGGTATAAAAACCAATTCTTCTTCTATTAATGCATGACCAAGGTTTGGCATATCCTGAGCACAATTCCACCACAATGGCTGCCCAAATTTTTCCACTGAGATCAGGCCTTCAGCCGTTCTGATGACCAGTGGCATAGTTACTTAACAGTCCGTTCCTAAGCAGAGTTACACCCTTCTATGGCCACAGTCGTTACTAGGCTTAGAAAGGTGTAACTCCGTTTAGGATTGTGCTGTAATGTTCACTTCTGGTCTGCTGGTCTTAGCCTTTAGAGAGTAATGTATACTTCTAATGTGAAGCGTAGCGTAAACATTCAACAACTGTGTCTCATCTCATCCGGCTGTCTCTGTAGAAAAATACAGATGGTATCACCAGATTCTATGTACATTTCCTCACAAGTCAGTCTTACTGTGCTCAACAGGACTTGCTAGCTACAGCCTGAATTTGGGTCCTTCATTGAGAACATGGGGCATGGCCCTTGACCTTCAGAGTCCTGCCTTAGCAAGTCTTGAATGGGCTCACCTTGGTTGTTTTTGGCTGCTGTGGAGAAGTAGGCAAGAAGAAAAAGAACCATGATTTACTTTCCCCACTTGAGACTGTTGTTGGGGAATGCCCGAGAAAGGGACCATATCAATTGGGGAGATACCAGTATGTTTTGTCCAGTGAGGCAAATAGTTCAAGAGGTAGGGATTTTCAGTAAGAAAGAAAGTTTGAAGGGAACAATACCCAACTATATCAGTTCCGTGCCCCTCAGTCTGCCTTGGTATCCCTTTCCACTGTTTTTATCCATTTTTTAAGCACAGGGGAATCTCAGAGTGTTTTGTGTCACCTGATCCACAATTCAAATGTTCTGGCTGCTTCAGCTTCAGCCGGTTGGGTGCCCAAATATAGTCTAAAAAGTTGACTTTATGTAATAGGCGAAGTGATTTTTCTTTGTGCCTGTTGGCTGACAACTGCTTTCATGGGGATGCTTCCAGGACGAGTCCTCAGCCACTAAAATGGGTAAGTTGACTCTCTGGGGAATTCTTCCTTAGGCTGCCATTTGTTCCCATTTCTAAACTGAAGCAGTTAAATTGCCTGTTGCCAAATGGATCAGAAATGGCAATCTGCTCCCATAAGGACCCCCGCCCCCCCATGACAATCCCTTCTGACTGCAGGAAAGTTGATTCCTGGGGTTGTGGGATCAGGGTGGAGAAAACAGCTACATGAGTTGGTGGGTTGCAATGAAGAAGGTGAAGGGGGTGAAATTATTCCCCTAACCTGGAAGGTCCAGGTTAGCCTTTTCTCATCAGATCTCAGAAGTTAAAAAGGGTGGGCCTTGGTTAGTACTTGGATGGGAGACCACCAATGAAATCCAGGGTCGCTATGCAGAGGAAGGCAATGGCAAGCTACCTCATTTTGTTTCTTGCCTTGGAAACCTTAGGGTCTCCGTAATGGGTTTGACCCTTGCTATCATGGGCCTTGAACGGTGTGTGTTGGGTGGGTGGGAAGAAACAAAGAGGGGAGGGGCATGGCTTCCTGTTGGACGTTGCTGTGGAAAATGCAACCTCCGATGCTTTCTGAGCTGCTAAAGCATCACTAATGCCTATTGATTGGGGATCATGCTGTGTTTTCCCCTCGACTGCCTCTTGGGCTACAGGAGAGGTTTCAGCTGCATGCTGTTCTTCCCTCCCCCAAGGCCAGGTCCCATCCCTTAAAACTAGTATGACAAATGGAATGGAGCGACTGGCCAGGCAGAGAATGTTCCTATTGGAAAACACTTAAGGTGGTGGTGGGGGGTTGCAGTTTCTTGGAGACCAGCTTGCAATTGTAACCTAGAAAAGCCTGTTCACACTGTCCCTTTTAATGTAAAGATCTGAATTTGTTCCCCTTCCACAAAGCCAGTCAATGGCAGTGGAAACTGAAATCTGGAACAAAATGTGCTATTTTTTTTACATCTCCCTCCCCCCAGTTTTTAAATGCCATAACCCATCTTTTAATTTCTTGTTCCTTATTTGCTTGTCTTTCTTAAATGTTATTTAAGTGGTTCAGACATTCTGAATTAGGACCACTTCTGAACTATCTCTCTGGGGCAAAAGTCCCTAGCAGGGGATAAAACAGATATGATTTTTTTTAAAAAAACCCACTGACATTGTAGGCACAGGGAGTGAAGTCTTTAAGCTCAGTCTGGTAACCCTAGTTTGGGTCTACCACCATGGTACTGCAGAGGACCAGCCATGAGGGTTCAGGAGACTATGGGTGCCAGATATGATGACCACCTCTTGTGTGACTGGCAGCTGGAAACCTGATCTGGGAATAAATGGAGGTGCAGAGTGAAGAAGGGGAAATGGAGGAAACAAGTCTGCTCTTTTTATCTTAACTGAGAGGAATGGGCCCCAAAGTTTTACCTCCCAGTTCTGGAGTTTGTGTCTAACAACCCATCTGTGAGAAAAACAAGAATAACCCTCCGTCATTTTATTTGCCAGAGTAAAATTTAAAAGCTACATTAGTTTAATGGGAAAAGGTGACCTGAGAAAGCAGAACATTGCATGAACGTAAAGAATTGTGGGTTTTGTTCGCATGTTTGAGAAATATAGAGTTGCAGTAGGGGCTGTTGAGCTGAAACAGCTGTACTGTGCTATCCTGCTTATAAAAGCAGAACTTATCAAGCAGAGAGAACTCCGCTGATGCAACAAAAAGAGTAATTTTAAAGCAAAATCGTAAACATGTAGAAATACATTGGCGCCGTGAACACACCTTGAACACCTTTGCAGGTTTCTGGCTAAGTCTCCATTTTGTGCAAATCTTTCACTGGGTATTAGATAGTATTACCTTGAAATCTTCCAAAAATACACACATTTGCAGAAAGGCTCCAGCTCTAAGATTTAATACTATAAGGAGTCCAGCATTATGATGTGTGAAAATTGCCACCTTGTTAACATTTTCAGAGTTGCCTGTTATTTATAAGAATATGCTGTTCTGGGTATCCTCTTGCTGTGCATTGAGATTATAGCTGGTACTAAAAGTTTGTGTGACCTCTGACTGGTACGGTGGGTAAATACCCTAAAAATTTGTTAAAATTCGGATTCAGATTTTTTTAGGGCATAAAATTATCTGTATGCTCGAATTAGACACATAACATTTTCGGATGTGTCCAAATTTTTGGGTAAATCCAAAAATTTCGGGTCTGTTTGAATTTTTTTGTGGTTTTGGTTTTTTCATGTTTTGACCTGCAGGGGGCCCATTTTTACAGCTAGCGGCACCAAAATTTCAGGGGGGCCAAAGTTATGAACCCTCAAATGGGTAGCCCCCATCTCCTGCTAGCTCCCATTGGAAACAATTGGGATGGGGCACCCCCTTTTGTGGGTCCATAACTTTGCCTCCCCGAACCAAACCGAACTAAACTTCACCAAACTTGGTTGGTATCATCAGGACTGTCTCCAAATGATACCCTGAAATTTTGGTGTCTCTAGCTTTAAAAAATGCGCCCCATGCAGGTGGAAACATGAAAACACCACCCCCCCCCCAGCCCAAATACCTTGTATTCGGATTCGTTCATAATTGTGCAGGACACATTTGGACAATTTTTGTCTGAACATGCCCCAAATTGTCCAGATTCGGTTCGAATCTGCTATTTGTTACATCCGAGTCTCCAACCCTACTGAACTGGACCAACCTCAGTCTGTCCTTGAAAACCTCACCAAAAACGTGCAGCGTCCTTGGATTAAAGAAGAAAAAAAGACCAGTTACCCACAGCCAGCTCTTGCCCTGCTCTAGCATGAAATGTTGTGCTAGAAGTGCTCTCACCTTCCTCAGGGAAGGTGAGAAGCACCTGTGGTGCAAGAGGAAGTACGTTGGGACAAGTCGTCTTGCCCCAGTGTATTTCCTCTCTTGGTACTTGGCAGGGAGGAAGCACGTCAGGACAAGAAATCTTGCCCTGACATGCTTCATCTCCCAGTGTGTGCCCGGAGTTCCCTGGAACCCCATCTTCAACTGGCCAAAGAGTTGCTTTTTATGCTCTGCTTTTCTGTACTATACAAAATGACTTCCCTTCTTCCACATAACAGGTACCTTATAAAGTAGGTGAGGCTGAGGAAGTTCTGAGAGAACTGTGACTAGCCTCAGGTCACCCAGCAGACTTCTTGAGGAGCAAAGAAAATAAACTTGGTTCACCAGATTAGTCCGCTGCTCATATAGAGGAGTGGAGTATCAAATAGGTTCTCCAGATTACAATCTGCAGCTCTTAACTGCTACCCTATGGTGATTCCAAGTTGTAGACTGGCCAGGAACCATTGTTCAGGTTTCTTGTTCAAGAGCAATTTAGTTCAAAATGCCTGGGTTTGTTTGTTTCTTGACTTCCATTTTCTGGTGTTAGCGTACATGTTCCATTTCCTGCTGCCTCTGTGGCTATGTGGCCACAGGGAATTATGCTAGTTTGGAAGTGGTGCTTGTGAATTTAGATGTTTTTCAACCAATCCCAGAAGGTACAAACCACAGTTTAGAAACCAGCTGTAAATCCTAACTTGAAGAACCTGTTTGTTGTCAACAAATAAACTCCGTTCAACATTAAATGGATTGACTCAGTAAAGGAAGCCATGGCCTTCAGATTTCAAGGCCTGTTAACCGTAGGGCCTTTTGGAGGCGATTAATTCATAGGGTTGCTATGTCAGAAGCACCTTGGCAGCACATAACACACATACACAAACACTTGGTTTGTTAGACTACCTGCATTTGGCCATTATGACTAACCAGGACTTGAGATCAAACCATGGTTTATTGTAGTATCTGATGGTAACCAAGAATTTCTGACTGCATACTTGATTGAGCCCATTGCTTTCCAGAAAGAAGGAATCCCATGGCTGTGAGGACAATCTGCAGGATGGTGAACGATGAGGCACATGTTGTTCTTTCCTTTGCTGACATGCCTTGTTGTGCTTTTATCTTTTTATTTCTTCCTTTGTAGTCATGCAGCCATAGATAGATCCTTGAGTTTGTGGCTGGCCTTTGCTGTCCCGTCATGTGGACTGGATGGAAAGATTTGCAGGTGTGTGATTTTTTTTGACTGCCTCAAATGGTCTTTTCCCCATCCTCTTCTTATTAAACCTTCTGTGTATGTTCAGGAAAACTTAAGCAGCTGGTGAAAATGCTATTACCTTGGAACAACTACGTCAAAGAGTTAATGGGCTCAGCTCATCCTGTATTAGAACTTCAGATGATGATACCAAAATGGTAGTTGTTGCAGTATATGAACAGCAGGTATTCTTGCTGACTGAAGACCTAGTTATGATTGCCATTTTCCCACCCATGGTAAGCAACCCCCTGGGAGAAAAAAATGCCTGGGGATTGTCATCCATAATGACACTCTAGGAGTTTCACCACAGTTCTATGGTAATATTTTTACCATAAAAATTAGGTTAAATCCCTGGAGTGACACCACATCTTCCCCAAACTCCCTAGGCACTATCCTCAAAATCTTGTGACATTTGCTGAGACAGTGCTGAGACTAATTCAAGTGAAGAGAAGGCGAGGGTACAGAATAAAACTGCTGAGGAGGGAAAACAAAGGTAGAACATTGGATTTTGCGCTTCCTTTTTTGTGAGCTGTCCTGAATACAGAAAATATGGGATCCTTAAGTAAAAATAAACTTGAAGCTGTCATAGCAGACTTTGCTCATACCTCCAAATCATACATAGTGAATGCATTTTTGTGGGGTGGGGGAAGAGAGCAGGGCCATGCACTATCCTTGACCTCAAATACAGAGCTCCTCACCTGTTGAGACTGGGGGCATTTTTTTTGGAATTTTGAGTGAGGACGCTGGTGGGTGACATGACATTGGGGATCACTGCTTTACATGTTCAGAAGACGACCTGAACAGAACTGCTGTGAGTGTTTTTGTACGAACGCAAACTCTTCTGCAATCAAGGACTCTGCAAAAGGTGATCATGGAAAGGGGAAAAGACATCCTTAAGGAACTGGATCCTGAAATAATTTTTTATTTTAAAAGGCTATCATTGCAGCCTTCAGGGCTAGAAATATTTTTTTTAAAAAGGGAGGAGGCTGCATCTCTCAGGAAGTGGCATTTAGACCCCATCACCATATGCTTTGTTATACACCCAGTTCTATCTGTAAGGAAATCTCAGAGTGCTCTGGGGTTAGACTAGTTAGAGCTAAGATGTAGATGCAGAACATGAAAAAGAATGAGGTCTCAAAACATGGTGAATGGGGATTTATTATTTCATCAAAGAAGCCTGGGAAAGAAACAGGCCTATTTGAGATGGGGAAATGACGAAAGCGCAGTAAAACCAGAATCCTGGCTAGCAAATCATAGGATGGTTACATGGGCTGTTGATTTTGGATAACCATTCCTGAACTAGTGCCAGCCCTCCTCCCTTTTGGGGGCTTAGATATTCCAAGGGGTCTGTCAGAAGTAGGACTGAGCCAGCGATCGCTGGTGAGATCAGAAGCATTTGTTTCACTTCCCTTTCTCCTGGGGTAAGTGATCTGTGTAAACAATGGCAGGATTATTACCTTTGGCAGATGGAGTTCATAGTTCCACAGGGCAATACGAAACCATTTTAACTAGGGATGCTGGGAAGGTCATTTTCAACCTGCCTATTTTCTTTGGCAAACTGACCATTTTTGTTTCCTTTTTGGTCCTCCCTTTCCCCCCCACTCCCGGCAACAACGGGTGCAAAAACAAGCATTAGTTTGAATGACAATATTTTTGTTTAATGTGTGGTTGAGGGGGTGGGGGAAGAAATAAGGATGACTGAAATTTCACCCTGATTGAGGAAAATCTATGCTGGAACTTTTACCTTTTGACCCAAACCAAAAATTCGGCATGGTCTCTGCTTTTTGCTCGACGAATCGGAGCTAGGATATATTTACTGGTGCTGAATAGAACTTATGTGCAATCTAAGCTCTGCAAAAATGTAGGGTGTTGAAGGGTACCAACCTCCGTTTCTGGCCTGGAAATTTTCTAAAACTGCAACCGATCTCCTGACTGCTGAGATCAGTTTCCAAATTTCCCGTAGAGGGAGATAGCTGTATTGGAGAATGGATTATGTGGAGAATGGACTTATACCTCAATGAAGTACCTCTCCTTCCCAAGTTCCAACTCCAAATTGTCATGAATTTGCCATTCTTCAGCTGAGAGCTTAACTTCTCCTGGAGTTACATCTGAATGCCAGATGATAGAAATCAGTTGCCCCAGCGAAAATGACTATTTATAGAATCACAGTGTTGAGGGGCTATACAGACCATCTAGTCTAACCTCCTTCTCAATGCAACATCAGCCTAGAACATCCCAGACAAGTGTTTCTTCAGCCACTATTTAAAAATGGCCAGTGAGGGGGAGCTCGCCACCTTCTAGGAAGCTGATTCCACTTTTGCACAACTCTTACTGCAAAAACTTTCCCCTAATATTCAGTCAGAATCTTTTTGCCCATAATTTTCAACCCATTATTGTGAGTCCTATCCTCAGCTGCCATCAGAAATAGCTCCCTGCCCTCTTTTGAGTGACAGCCCTTTAAATACTTAAAGAGGGCAGTCATACCCCCCCCTCATGATCCTCTTCTCCAAACTAAACATTCCCAAGTCCCTCAGCCTTTCCTCATAGGGCTTGGTCTCCAGGCCCTTGATCATCCCTGTCGATCTCCTCTGCACTCACTCCTTTCTGTTCAGAGGTTAGACTCTACGGCATCTCATCCCTATTGAGTTTGCCTCCCTTTTTCTTCTTCAAAACCCACCCTCCTCTGACTCCATCCCCAGATCTCCAGAACTTTGTACAGTAACCTTTCATAGGCATCAAAAGAAACCAGATAGAATTAGACAAACCTAGCGGGCCCGGCCACGCATTGCTGTGGCTGAGTCTGGTGAAGTGGAAAAGAAAGAAAAGGGTTCGAACATGTGTCATTGCACAATGCTTGCAAGGGAGGGGGGCAAGGGGCCCCTTGTTCCCCTCCCTCTCTCCCGTTCCCTTGCATGACAACCCGGCCAGTCCCTCCCTAAAGTTCCCCTTCCTCTGCTAGGGTGGGTGGGCCATGTGCAGGTGGCTGGTCCTGTCCCTTTCACTCCCTTCCCTTGCAGGTGAATTATCTAGTGTAAAACACGCTGGGAGGCATGAGCTACGTTGTGTTCAAATTTCAGAGCGTTTCGTCCAGCAAACCCCTGGACCCTCCCTCACCTTCCCCTTCCTCCGGTAGGGTGGGTGGACCATGTTCAGATAGCGGGCCCTTTCACTCCATAAGGCAGTGGTTTTCAAGGAAGGCATGGTTGGTTCCCTTGTATCAGAGGGTGTTGCTTTGATGGCCAGCAGATGGCGCTGTTGCGGAACAGAACTGTGGTTCCAACTGTCACAGGTGTGGCATGTACACAATAACTGGCACAGTTGTGACATGTACACAACAGGAGGTGTGGAAACAGTATGGAAACCTGGCCGCACGCGAATGCAACATTGTGTGAAAATTTCAAAGCAATCGGTCCAGTAGTTTGGGAGATTACCTGTCAGCAGAAAAACACACTGTTAGCTTTTTATATATATAGATAAGAGAACTGGGAGGGATGTCGAAAGTGTACAAACATAATATACACAGAGAAGAAAGCCCAGAGGATTATTTCAGAGTATTAATCAAGAAATTGGCCACTGTTTCCAATAGCATGGATCCTGATTATTCAGGAGATAATTCAGTTCGGTGTTAGGAGGGCAAGGGGCCTCCCTGCCAAAATTGGAGCCTTAAGAAAAAAAAACTGGGTCTAAGTTCCATACATTTTGGGCAGACAAACAAAATGTGCTCTAGCGACCCTTCCGAGATTAGACAATACGCACTAACATGCTTCTAGTTTCGAGATGTTGTAAATCTCTCTGGAGTTAGTGTAAGAGGAAATGTGTTTGGTTCTTGCTCTGGTAATCACCCATCTCAGCACGGGGTCAAACAATAAGTTTAAATAGCCAGCTATCCTACATTTCCCAGGTATAATATCAAAATAAAGGGGGGAGCACAGACTCCTTGCTTTGCCAATTAAAAGTTGATATTCCTGGTCAAATAACCGCTCCTTAATGCGATGAAGGATCTCTTTGGAGGAGAGCATGTGGAGCTGGTCCCAAGTAAAACCCAGGGGGAAAAATCTTGGATTCAATAAGGCTCCAGAACTTTTCCAACCCAAAGTTGTCACCCCTACACATACATGGTCCAGGCTGCAAGGCCCTAATTTCATGAATGGAGCCTTTGTGCAGAACTGCCAAGAACGAGTGTCACAGAAACATCCTACGCATGCCGGGCTTCTGCACCCACTGGCTCTGTTCCAAAGACACCATCCCGTTCTTGTTCCCATTTCAAAGTCAGATTGCCTATGAGACCTAAAGCACTTCGGTGAAACTGAAACAGCCCTGCTGACTCTTAACCCCAGGGATATTTTAAACATATGCCTGTTTAATTCTAAGGACACAAAATATGAACTTTACTATAGACAAAATAACTCACCTGTCATTACCAGCCAAAGGATATAACAGAGGAAAATCAAGTGAATAGCCAGCAAAACTGCTCAGTCAAGGTAATATGTGACCTTTTCCACACACAAGACTTACCTCATTTTGAAGGTGTTTCAATCCCATTGTTGCCTCAATGTTTGTCCTCACTCCCCTCCTTGAAACATTGGTTTTTTTCACTTTTTCCATGCATGCACTGCAGTGATGCTACATCACTTTGCTCATTCGATGGTCTGTAAAAAAAGTGCAGGGGAAGCCGGCTCAGAAATGTTTCAGTCAGAAAGATTGCTTTGAAAGAGAAAAATGTGGCTGAAAATGTTTCCTTGACCAAATGGGAGAAAACCAGTGTGGAACTCCATGGAGGAAACATTTCATTATCATCTTAGGGCCTTTCCCCACTTTTCCTGCTGCCGCCGTCGCTGCGCGCTGTTCTGAGCGCGCGGCATCCCTGGCACGCGTCCAGGCGTCCCCACGACCCCGTGCTCTGCGCGGGGTCATCCAAAGGCGGCATTTTCGCCAGCGCCAGGGATGCCGCGCGCTGAGGGGGCACAAGAGCGGCAGCGTCGGGGCGGCTGCGCTGTTGCAGCCCCTGACGTGGGGAGTGCAGTGGGACCCCACGCTACTTGCAGAGAGTAGCGCGGGGCTTAAGGTAAGTGGGGAAAGGGCCTTAGAAATGTTGTAAGTTACTTGTGTGGAAAAGGCCTATATTTAGGTCTTATAGGTGGATACAAATAGCTAAATACTGAATGAGGTGAAGTTTCAGTTACAGCTCTAACACAAGGACAGAGCCTCTGGGGAAAGCTCATACCCTTGCAGTGACCTGTTCTTCAAATGATAAGGCATTCACTCTAGCCAAGGAAAAATACTGATGAAAAATGAGCTGTTAGAAAAATAAAAGAACTCAACAAACAGGAAAAATAGGGTCTGAAAATCCTCAAAGCAAAGAAGAAGTAATAGTAGTAGTTTGTATTTATATCCCCCTTTCTCTCCTATAAAGAGACTCAAAAGGGCTTACAATCTCCTTCCCCTGCCCACAACAAACACCCTGTGAGGTGGGTGGGGATGAGAGAGCTCTGAATAACTGTTATTAGCCCAAGGTCCCCTAGCTGGCATGTGTTGGAGTGCACAAGCTAATCTGGTTCACCAGATAAGCCTCCATAACTCAAGTGGCAGAGTGGGGAATCAAGCCAGGTTCTTCAGATTAGAGTGCACCTGCTCTTAACCACTACACCACGCTGGCTCTCTTGACCCGATGACCGTGCGGGGTGTGAGGTGGGTAAAATGTGCATGACTCTGTGTGGACCTTAAGATTCTTGTTTTTGTGTTGTGGAATTCCCTTTCAAAGGACAATCCGGCTTTCATACCCAACAGTGTGCCTGCTCTGCGTAATGGATACTCTTAAGACCTGGGTGAGCAGAAGGCGGAGACTTCTAAATACAGAGTTGGTTAACCACAGCGTTGTACATTTAATGCCAGCTCAATGTAGAGGCTGCCTTGTTATAGCATTGGCTGTTGAACCCCATAAATGCACTAAGAAAAAACCTTTATTAACACACACAACGTAATTGTCTTTTGAGAGGTGGCTGGCAACCTTTCACTCGCCTTTCATTAAATGTCAGCTTCTCAGCCTTTCTTTTCAGAGAGAGCTTTGCCTGTTTGCTTTGTGTTTTCACCTGGGTGCTCCTTTTTAGTTTCCTCTGGATTTCTTACACTGCTGGTTTGGGCATGAAGGTGTCCCTTGTGTTCTCAGAGTCCTAGTTCGATCTGAGTGTCTTGTTGGCATCGGTGGTGTACCGCTACAAAACATGCCCCCTGTCATGCCCAACTCCTGTTCGAACTCCCCCTTGACCCTCGCTGCACCCCCTCCAAACTCCCCCCACCCCCACAAAAAAATTAACAAACTTTTCCTCCGAAGCCCCATCTGAGCGACTCTGAGGCTGGCAACACACTGTGGGCGGGGAAGGGGTGTGCCCCTCCTGGCCTTGTCCCTGCCTCCAGTGTGTTGCCAGCCACGACGCCACTTGGAGGGACAGAGTAAAGCCAACTGCATTTTAAAATACATGTAACTGTACTCCGTCCCTCTGAGAGGCACTGTTTCTCAGTCCCCAGTGTGTTGCTAGCCATGGTGCCACTCGGGGATGCAGGAAAGCTAGCTGCATTTTTAAAATGCAGCTAGCTTTCCTCTGTCTCTCTGACCAGTGCCATAGCTGGCAACAGTGTTGGTGGAGGGCAGGGGGAATTCGACAAGAGAGAGAGAGAGAAAGGGGGCTGGTGGCCAAAATGTGCCCCCACCTGACCCCAGTAAATAGTGCCTGGGTCATTTGCCCCCTCTTGTCTCCCTAGATATGGCATTGGCTGGAAATTTGTATATTGGAAATTTGTATATCCTCTCTGACGCTGGTGTGGGTGAACTTTGCACTCCTTTGGGGAAACTGTTGGTACAGTTTGCCCAGGTAAGTTTGGTCTGGAGCATGCGGCTAGTTGGAGCAGCATAGGACTTAATCGATAATTTTATCCTATTGGTTGAAATTTGCAATTATTTCCTCCTTTTAATAATGTCAGTATTGATTTAGCAACAGCAGGTTTCTCTGTGTTATTTGGACATCTCTTGCAAGTGCAAATGATTAAAAATACTTACGCTGCTTAAAAACTATAAGCAGAGAATGAGTGCTGGAGTAGAGTCAAATTCTAGCTGAGCCATTGGGTGCTAAATCTTTGGAGCCAGTGCAGTGTAGTGGTTAGGCGTACTGGGCTAGTAATCTGGGAGACGCAGGCTTGGATCCCCACTTGTGTGATAGTTGCTTGGTGATCTTAGGCCAGTCATACTCTTCCAGTCTAACCTACCTCATAGGGTTATCGTGTGGATAAAGTGAAGGAGTGGAGAGGAGAATAATGTAATCTGCTTGAGGAGAAAAGCAGGGTATAAATGAATTAAATAGTTGAAGAAAATTGTTGGCCTCAGTCTATTACATTATCTGTAAAATGGGTACCTTACCCAGAAATGGTGTGTGGTATCTTTCTTATTTATTTGTTTACTTCACTGATACTCTGCTTTGTTCCCAAAATGGACCCAAATGGAGACACTTTATTGCCCTCTCCTAAATTTTTATCCTCACAATAACTCTGCAAGGTGGGTTATGGTGAGCGCTATTTTTTTAAAACTTTCCCATCCTCCAGGGAGTTCAAACAATATACATACTCATCCCTTCACCAATTTATTCTCACAGCAACCCTGTGAGGATATCTGACGGAGGGACCTTTGACTGATGAAAACTCATAGCCTGGAAATCTTGTTGGCCTTTCAGGTTCCACTAAACTTGCATCCTGCTCTTCTACTATAGTTCGACATGGCTACCCACCTGAAGCTACCTGTGAAGAAGACAGGCTAGGTTGCCAGGAAATGACTGGCTGAAGGTTACACAGTAAGATGTATGGCAGGGTGGAGATTTGAGTTCAGGTCTCCCTAATGCCACTTCCAGTACTCTAATTACTATACCACATGGGCTCATGTATTGGAAATGGTTCTGCTCCCCTAAAGGGTTTGGAACAGGAGAACAACAAACGGCTCTAAGGTGAGTGTTTGTCTTCACAGTCCTCTTCAGCCTGTTTAGTGGAAACTTAAGAACTGGCCACATGACTGTTGCATAATGCCCATTGCTCACTATGTGCCCAGGTGACTAAGTAGCAGGAACAGGAGCTAGAATAGGGATGAATCACAATTCAGTGATGGACCATACGGTTTGCCTGGAGAAGGTTCCAGGTTCACCCCTTAGTTCCAAAAGAACACAGGTTTATGGGAAGCATTCTTCTTTGCTTCAGACCCCAAAGAGCTGCCCCATGTCAAAGTGAATGGTGCTGAGCTCGATGAGCCTGTGATCTGACTGGTACAAGGCAACTTAATGTGTTAATATTACTTATGGCTGTACTCTAGTGGGAATGTAAACTGATGAGCTGTGTATCCATTGCTTTGCATGTGCACTGGTTGGGTTGGGGATGCAGGGACTGAAAATGCACTTGGGTTTCAGAGCCATCCTGGATAATAGAAAAGGCAGAGGTCAGGTTGTCTCTTTTAACTTTGCTTTTCCTGCTGTAATTGGCACCCTGGGGCAATATCGTTGTGATGCATTGTGAACTGAGTCAGACGGTTGGTCCATCCATGTAAGAGTTGTATTCTCAGACTGGCAGACTCTCCAGGGTCTCAAGCACAGGTCTTTCATTTTACCTGTTGTCTGGTCCTTTTAACTGGCAGTGTCAAGAACTGAACCTGCCATCTCTGTGTGCAAAGCTGAGACTCTACCACTGAGCCCCTGCCCCACCTACTGGATATTTGCCAGTAACACACCTTACATTTTTGGCATGGGTGCTACAGTTACAAGATTTTTCTTGAATAATATTTTTTTCCTCACATAAAAAGACAACCACATACATAAACATAACTAATAACAAAAAACCAAGTTAAACCACAACAAAATACAACCCATTACACACCCTATGATGACTTCCAGCTACATCATCTTTGATTAAAAGTTAATTCTAGATTCTTGCATATAATTAAAAAAACATTAGTTCAGTTATTTTTGTTTTACTAATATTCGAATACATTCTGCTGTTTTCTTTTATATTTCAAATCCTACTATTGTTTCTCTGTTCAAATAGGTTTTTAAAAGGTATTCTGTAAAAGGTTTCCAGTTTTCTAAAAGTTGTCCACATTATTATCCCTCAATAGAGATGTCAGTTTTGCTATTTCTGAATATTCTGTGACTTTCAAAATCCAGCCCTCCTTTGTTGGTATTTTATTATCTCTCCATTTTTGTGCATATACAGTCCTTGCTGCAGTAGTCATATACATAAAGAGCGGTTTGTAATTATTTGGAATATAATCTCCCATGATTCCCAACAAAAAACATCAGATTTTTTCACTATTGTTGTCTTCAGGATCTTCTGTATTTCCTTTAATATCATGTCCCAAAAGAATTTAGCCTCTTTACACATCCAAAACGTATGAAAGAAAGATTCCTCTTGTTGTTGGCATTTCCAGCATCTGTCAGACATACCTTTATACATCTTTGCCAATTTTGCATCAAATGCCAACTGCACCAACAATACCAACTAATTTCATAATAATTTTCCTTCAAGTTGTGCTGTGAACTTTACATCTTTCCTCCACAGTTTCTCCCACT